>NC_137639.1:10419869-11014869 GCF_963383615.2 Lipophrys pholis | reverse complement strand
TTAGCCATCTGTATTGAACACATCCAATACCGAGGAGACATGCTCTAAATATTAAGAAGCGGCTCCTTAAAATCCACTTAACCAGTTTTGTGTGCAGAAGCATTAGGAGAAGCAACGCAGACAGCTCATATTAGCCTTCTACAGTTAGCGAGAAGACAAGTGCACGAATGAAAGAGGCTGAAAAAACATTTTAAAAAATGACACCTGAGATCTTGGTGCTCATGGATTTGCGGCTTTTTGAGGACAAGCGACTGTGTGTGTGTGTGTGTGTGTGTGTGTGTGTGTGTGTGTGTGTGTGTGTGTGTGTGTGTGTGTGTGTGTGTGTGTGTGTGTGTGTGTGTGTGTGTGTGTGTGTGTGTGTGTGTGTGTGCGTGTGTGTGTGTGTGTCTCCCCTCCCAGCCTCACAATCAGGCCTCCTGAATGATCAATACCAAAGCATTTCTCCCATTGATTATACAATTATACACAAGTTAAATCTGTGACACGCTCTCATGTCGGAGCAATAACCGATGTAGCCAGCGGTGGAGACTGAGAGGAAGGGAAGCAGCAGCTTCCCCTTCACTCCTCTATTTTTTCTTCTTTTTTTTAAGCGCGGTGCTTAAAGCGAGCTCAGTGCAGTCCAGGTACTTCACTCAGATGATTATAATGCCACGAGGGTGCAATACATCACTCTTATTAGCCACACTGGAGCACAATGGTATCATAATTAATGGTCGCAGCAGGATTGAACGCTGCCCTGACATGGAAAAGTGGGCCTACTTAAGCTCTACAAGGCATTTAAATATGCAGAGTGAATGGCACAACCCAAACCCTCCTGCTCTAAGGACAGCCCACGCTCATTAGCCCGACACCCTCCATGGCATTGATACAAGGACGACCGGCTATACTCACAGGCGGGCACACGCAACACCAATCACCAAGCACATACTCAAAAATGGGCAGCGACAAAATGTTAAACAGCGATATATGAAAGGAACAATCTGCTCCCTCATCAGTGCCCATCACTGCTTTTTGCATTCTACCCCTGTATTGTTGTTTTTGTCTCAAGGCTTAGTCTCCACTGAATGCAGATGGACATATATGTGTCAGCAGCTATTATGCGAATTTTCGGTAATGGCGTTTGGTCTGTGCGTGTGTGTGTGTGTGTGTGTGTGTGTGTGTGTGTTTGCGAGTGAATGTGGGTGCCGTGGCACAGTGTGGTGTCTGGTGCCTGCGTGCTATACTGTCTAGCACAGGGAAACTGCCTGCGCGGCGGGAGAACAATGCACATAAAAGGCTGTCGGAGGAAGCGTCTGGAGCTGACGTCTTTCACATGGCTCTGAATGGAGCGCCAGCAAAGAGAGTGTGTGTGTGTGTATGTTTCTATGTGTATGTGTGTGTACATGCGCGAGAGCTCATGTAGTTTGCATGCTTACAAGTGAGACGGAAAGGAAAAGAAAAAAATTAGGAAAACGCCCTCCTGAGCGTGTTTGTATACAGAGACAAGGGGGAATAATAAGAGCGTGTGTTTTCATCTTAGTCATGGGCGCTGACATGTGCTTGTATGTGCATGGATGCCTCCCAAATGCATGTGTGGGATGGTTAAGTCTTCTCAGATTGCCACACAATTAGGATTTTGCTGTCCTTAGCCCACCACACACTCTCCCCCTCCCCCTTCCTCCTCCTCCTCCTCTTCATAAAGCCAGCCTTGTAACTTCACCTCAAATTGCTAACGTGGAAGCTTCTGCTACAACAACATGCTCCTCAACAGCTGCCAAATGCCTAAACCGGCAGCTCCTCTCCACCCGGCTCACTACAGCCTGACCGTACCGAGTTATCGCGTGGCTCAGTGCAATCAATTATTGTTGCAGTGGAATCATTAATAATTTCCTAATGAAAACGATTCTGTTGATCTCTGTTGTCTTTTAATTAAACATAATTAGTCGGCTGCTCGGAGCTGTGGTGGGGACTCCTTTAGGGTACAATTTTGTTTTAATACACTGATAATGAAATTTTTACATTGTGTCAGTTGTTTAGTTATTATTCAGTCACACTATTTCGCTATGTTTCCAGATAACAGATAATAACCCTTTGCACCTCCTATTCGCCGCAGTCATTTTAAAAGAGGAGGGTTGAAATGAACAATTAAATTTTGAACTGTGAGAGTCCTCTACTCCTCTGCTGTTTGCTCGCTGGCAGGGAGCAGCACAGGGAGCTTCTCTACTCATGGAACAAATCCTGCAAAATATCTTTGCACAGGACGTTGAAGAACTGGTTTTATTTAAAAAAAAAAAAAAAAAAAAAAGTCAGACAGATACTACATCTGGCAGGTCATGCCAGTTCATCACATGCCTCAGAGGTCTACAGCTCCGGATCAGTGGAAAGAGCAAATGAAGGCACAAAAAGGATCTGATTGTGAGGACTTAGAGAATATGAAATAATACAAAGACACAGAGAGTTAGCTAATTCTGCACTGTCCGGGCTTATGTAAAACGGCCTAGTTACATTGGTCAATTTCGGCACGAACAATGGGCTAAGTTGCTCTGGAGAGCTATTGGACATGCTGTATCTGAATGTGGTCTGGCTTAAGAGGCTTACAGTTGAAAAGTTTAGGTGACCTCTGAATAATGCCACATAATGTGGTCACATTGAATGTGTATAGTTTCAATAGAGTCAGATATCAAGGTAACAATGGGGAAAGCACAATGAGGGCGAGCACTGAGAATGAATTGAGCCGTATATTGTATTTTAGTTCAATGAATGTATTTTTTTTTTTAACAGTAAGTCTGATTTCAATAGCGGTCGAGAGGTGCCTCGGAGAGGGGGAGTAAGAGACTGTATTCAAAAACTTCCTCTGTAAATATGATCAAGTAAAGCAAATGTAACAAGTGTTAAAATCAGATTGTGCGTCAAATAACAGGCTCCTGACATTTGATATTTTTCTCAGTGATAACAAGTGCAGCACAAATTTCAAAAACAACAAATTACGATAGCGCTAACACGTTTTTCTCTGTTTTGAAATCCTGTTATAGTCTTTCACTGTTGTTAAGAAAACTATGGGAAAAAAAAGAAATGTTTTGGCCTTATCACCATGAACATGTGCTCTGTAGCTCACTTTGAATCCTATGCACACGCTCTTGGAGCTAAACACTAAATGAGTATCAATACGCTGTGGAAAATAGTCCCAAACCGAATGCTTAAAGCAATAGAGCCCCGCTTGTTTTTCTTCCAAAAGCTGAAGGATATTGTTTCTCATTACCTACTGATGGACTGGAGGTTGAGGATAGAGAGGTCAAAAGGTTTCTGCGAAACAGGCATTGTTTTTTGTAATTTTTTCGTTTTTTATTTCCCCTCGGGACTCGTTTACAATAGGAGAAATACAAAAACAACCTTTACGTTTTACAAATCTGTGGGATGGCAAAAGCGTGTCTCATTCGGTCCCACCGGTTCTCTTGAGCAGCAGCCATAATTCTTCCAATCAGGCAGGTTTGCAGCATTTGAGTTTCCCATTGGTAACATATTCAACTGGGGAAAAAAAATCAAAATGTGGCCGAATTTGTTTTCTCTGTTAAACCTCTCCTACTTTCCAGCTGCATTGTTTATCAATCTGTTGTTTATCTGTGCAAAAAAGTCTCCACTGGGCTCGGTCTCTCTCTCTCACTCTCTCTCTCTCTCTCCCTCTCTCTCTCCCTCTCTCGGTCCCCGGTGTTACTGTAACATATAATTACTCTGCAGACTTGCTGCCTGTTTCTATAACTTCAGCGGTTCAAAGAAACTGTCGGAGTGTGGAGGAGAGCATTGTGGGAGTTCCAGGTGGATTTCTCGATAATGAGTTAGCGCAGTGGTAGAGTTGAGAGTTTTAGTAATGGCTGGCTGCTAAGGCTCTTCCTGGGAGTTTAATGTAAAACAAACAGGGCCATGCTGACAGCCTGGGAAAAATAGATATTGCACTTTTCCTACTTCCACTTCAGGGCCCGCGTCGCTTTTCATTTTTTAAGCAACAGAACTCCAAGAAGAATTTATATTCATTAAACCGGCTTCGGTGAATCCTAATTTGAGACAAGCGACTCAAGCCTTATTCGTGGTCTTTCACTTTTTCATTCTGGAAGACAACATATATATGTAGGAGCCCCAAAATAGGGGGTACAAATTTATATTTGACACTATAGGCTTTGCTTGTGGTGGTGCAGATGACCAGGAGCAGCCTGTGGGGGGCCCCGGCTCCACCACTCTGCTGCTTGTTACACACTCCAGTGCATGTATTATACATAACACATTGCAGGGATACAACTCTCAGAGGAGTCATTTTGCTGAATCCTGTCCTCTCTCTCCCGGCACATATTTCCACCCCTACTTCCCGACAAGTTTTTAGGGGGATAGGGGATGAGCGGCTGCACAAAATGTAATGCAGAAATCAGAGGACAGAACGCCCAACACTAAGCTACAGCCACTCAAACCAATCACCAGTCCTTACTTAGAGATACTCCCCCATAGATTCACACTGGCAAGCATCCAAAGTGAACTGCTACTATCTTTGCAGGCAGCCATAAAGAAAGCCGAGACCAGTGAAACGTGAGCCAAAACATATTCCGCAAGCATACTGTGTATTGAGATATTCACTGTTTTCCATAAATAACGCATCTCAGGGAGCAATGAAGCAGCCGACAGAGGGAAAACAGCACAGAGGTGAAGATATAAACAATCTGGGCCTCAGCTTCTCGAGGTGGGAAGAAAGTTCCCGTCGGACTCTGAGAAGCGTCTTTTTTTTTTTTTTTTTCTCCCTCCCTTCAGTCGATCCACACCAGCGTCGATTCGATAGACACAATCCAAGCAAGGCTTCAAAACCACCACGAAACAGACCAAACTCGGTATTGAATTTGACAAAGATTTGACATTTTCGGGACGCCGGCACTCAATTTCAATGTCACCTCCAGAGGGTCCACACACACACACACACACTCATGCTCACTCTTACTCACACACACACACACACACAGATTGGAATATTTTTAAAAGAAGGCGATGAAGAAGAATAAGCGGCATAAATCGAGTCACAGTCTGGACGCAGGAGTCAAATGGCTGAACAGCATCAAACGCTTCACCACTTTCTGAACTTACTCCCAAGTCCACATGGAGGGAAAAAAAAAAAAAAAGTTGCCGAGAGCAAAGTGTGGAACAATTTTTGTGTGAGAAAGCCCAAAGAAATGGACACCCAACCAATTTATCCAAAGCTCTTTGGCAAAAAGTTCCTCCAAAGCTGTTGGAGTCAAGTATGGAATTACACACCCGCAAATGTTTGCATCTCTTCTGTATCACAACTTTGACATCCATTGTCACGTTCGTATCAAAGTCACTTTCATCGGGAGCAAAGTTGAGAATAAATGACATTAATTAATGAAATGATCATTTCCTGACTGGCTCACTGAGGTTACAAGAGACACTTAACTTTTACTCGGAGATTTAAATTAATTCTTTGCAACCGACATCCCCTCTGTTATCGTTTATTATCAGCTGGCAAGCGTGCTGCTGATTCTCGCGGCGGATTTAGAGTAATGAACTTATACAGTACAACGCAGAACAACTCTCACAAGGGCTCGTCTGGAGATGTTATTGTGTTTAATTTAATAAGGTCAAGCTGGAAGTGACAAACAAAGGGGACCGCCTGCAAGACAAGGCTGAGGTGGTGACGCTCGCCTGGTGCAGCGCGCGCGATGCTATCTGCGGGATACATGTATGAAGAGGGAAACTGTGCAGACTTCAGGGAGAAATCCTGTTATTGCCCCCTTTTTTTTTTTTTTGTTTCATACAGTCAGTCTCTGAGCAAAAAGATTAGAAGATTTTAAAGAAGTACATAATCTTCTTTAACAGCTTATCAAAACTTTAATGATTTGGTGATAAAGAGCACAAAGTTAAGTAGCCGGTTAAGAGGATAACTCCCCAGTGCAGTCTAGTGATTAGTAGATGAGAATTGGGAGACTGAAAATCCGGGTTGCAAATCCCACTCCTGCCACTTATTCACTTTGAGGGAGAAGAAGCTCCATTTCAGCTTTGGGGGTATTGTCACGGGGTAATCATTTCTGAAAAGTGATAAATAGAGCCCCTTTCCTTCACCCTTTGGAATCCAAACACACATCTTTATTTACGTATTTATTTTTTCGCTGTGTGTCTTTGGTTAACACCCGTCAAGACCCAATTATCGCAGCTGAAGCCTGGCTGCTTTCATGAGAAGTGAAGCCTCGGAGTGTCGTGTCAGTGCTGTGTACAGTCTGAGCATCTTCCCATACCGTGTGCAACAAACCCCCCCCCCCCCCCCCCCCCCCCAACTCTGCGTCAGGCCGCTTTTAATGAGGGGTTCGCTGGACACAATGCTGCAGATTGAGGAGTTTATCTTCATGACAGGAGGGTTATATTGAGTTTCTGTGCTTCCAGGATCACTTCTGAATAAACAACGTGGATTCCCCGACAGATATATGTATCTATATATTTTCTCCACGTAAATCTGCTTCTTGTCAGGGAACACCGCTGATTTATTAAATACGTACAACTTGAGCTTCGCTGAATTAGCAAGAGAACAAACGAAGCAAAGTGGCGAACCCATCTCCACTCATGCTTTTCTTGCTATCTACCTTGAGATAGGGATTCACTTAGTATAAAAGAAAAGAAAAAAAAAAAAAAGAGCATTAATTACCTTGTGAAATCTAAAGACCATTAACTTTGTGTGTCAAGTGATGTTTCTCAGTTCCTAATCAGAGTTTTAGTGATATAAATTACACTTTGGATGAGAGAAACAGATATGGGAGTGGGCGCACGCGTGTCTTTTTTGTGTGTCCTTGCGGCAGAAGTGGACGCAATCGTTTTGTGTGCGTTTGTGACTTTGAGAAGTGAGGAGAGCAAGAAAGAGAAGAGAAAAAGTAAAAGAAAGACAGAGCGCGAGAGGGAGGGAGGCAGAGTGGCAGGAGAGGAGTGGATGGAGGTTTGTGGCGTGGTGTGTTGCGCTGCGGAGAGATAACAGGATGCCGGCGCTGCTTGCTTACCTTTGCTGTACACCACACAGTTGTTTTTGTTGTCTTCCGCTCCCTGCCAAGTCACATCCAGCAGCCACCTGGGGCCGGCGCTCAGCACAACCGGGACCGTGCTCTTCGTCTTCTGGTCGAGGACAGATAACAAACACTAATCATTTGCTTATTTTGGTGATTAAAGAAACATTAATAACCACTGAGTTACGCTCTTCTGCCGCTCTGAATGGCCATAAAGAGACAATTTCAGAAACTATACAGCATGCAACTCGAGTCCACCCCAATCCTTTTTTATTGTACACTACTTACGAGATTTAAAATTCCGTGCAGTGTGTGTGTGCGTGTGTGTGTGTGTGTGTGTGTGTGTGTGTGTGTGTGTGTGTGTGTGTGTGTGTGTGTGTGTGTGTGGCAACAGACGAAGTTGGTAGTGGTGGATGGAGTGACGACGAATAGGCTGCATTGTATCAAAAAAAACCACAAAAAAAAAAACAAAACAGAGGAATTATCACTGAGGACTGAACCCAGTGATCCAGCATCAGATCCCCCAGATTAACAAGAACATCTCAGGTGTCTGGGAATCATAAAAAGAAAAGGAAGAAAGAATAGGGGGGAAAAAGGATGGTGACTTTCAGAGAGAAGGAAGCGAGTGTTCTGCAGTGAACTTTGGGCACATTGTGCTGCGCTATCGCCAGGATCTCACTATTTCCTGAAACAAGCAGGGAAGAATTTAAAGAATCAGTATCCATTTCAAAGGGCGATTGAGGTTAGGGTTTTTATAATATGCCGGAAAAATTATTCCGAATGTGTAAGGTCATTTTTCTTCTCGGTCAGAGGTCAAACGTGGAGTTTTATTCCCACAAAAGAAAAAAAAAAAAAAAAAAAAGAGTAAGATAGAGAAACACCCTCTGTAATAGGCTCACAAGGGGGAATTGTCACCAGATTGGCCTGCTGTTTATCCTCATATGATTTTGTTGTTTTATTTTGGTGTTTCTTTTTTCCTTTTACTTTGGAAATGGTTCACTGGAGATGTTGTGTGTACGCTGAAGCAACATCTCAGGCTGCTGGGTACAGTGGCGTATCACTCAAAGGCAACATGTCAGGGTTTTAAGGCTATCACTTGTGAACCCGGGGCCACCCTCCTTCATTAAGGATGTTACAGAAATAGTTTAGCTAAAAGAAAATGGGCTGGGGTAGCAATCTCGACAATCTCGACTTCTTTTTCCATCTGAGGCAGCCAGTGACAGGACACTGTCCATCTGCCTAATGCAACGGGGAAAAAGAAAAAATAGAAGAAAAAAAAAAATACCAGTCCTCTGCCGTGCTTTTCACTTATTTCTCCCCCGCAAAAGGCAACAACCTTCAAGGATAAATGCAAATGTCACTTGAGCATGTTAAAGGTCTGAATTGGCACAGATATGCACAAGAGATGAGCACTGTGCTCCGGCACTGTGCCCCCCTCCTCCTCATCCTCTTCCTCCTCCTCCTCCGCCAGCCGCCCATTTCTCTTTCCATGAACTCCATCTAGTCAGAGGCTGGAGGACATGGATTTTTATTTTTTTTTCCCTTTTCTTTTTGAGAAAGTCCATTATTTACAAATAGCAAATACATCTCCCAGAGTTGATATGCATCTTTTCAGATTCTGTCTGCAGGATTAAGACAAAAAATTATACTGATATTGAACAAAGACAGCCTCTTTATGTATAATATATATAGCTCATTCCACATTGGCAAACTGGTCTGCCAAACTGATCAAACACCGACAGTAAATTGTGTATGTTGATATTCTTATTCCTTCTCCTGGCATCTTCTTATCCTGTCCTGGCAGCAGATGAGAGAGAGGGGACCTCTGTAATTTAAGTCATCTGCGATTTCACATTTCAAATTAGCCTCACAATAAAGTCTTCTATCTGGCTAACCTGAAAATCTCACACCCCTGTCAAAGGAGCAGAGCAGACCGGCCGATTGTTGCTAGGGACGACTATCTAAAATGGGAATCAGATTAACCCTTTCTCAGATCTCCAGACTGGAGCCATCTCTTATTCAGCTGCGAGAGGGCCTCTCTGCCATCCCTCTGTGCCTCTGGGAATTCATGATATTCCAGCTGCTCTTAATGTAGCCAACAGAGACAAAATATCACATTAACGAGACATTGTCTCACCGTTAGAAATCACACTCGCACACATACACACGCACGCCGTCAGACCGGTCCCTTATTTGCTGCTGTGAAACTTTTCAAATTCAGATTACATTGCCAATTGTCCTCGTCTTCCTATATATTTTTGTTGTTGTTGTTGGAAATGGAGCAGCAACAACCCATCACAGTCTCCCTCACTGCAGATTTACATAAAACATCCATAGTGACAATATGTGCTTTGTAAGCATGCTGCATGTACCAGCCGTCACAAAGACAAAGAAATGTACGAGAGCAACCGCAAGCACGCAAGCACGCATGCACACACACACACACACACACACACACACACACACACACACACACACACACACACACACACACACACACACACACACACACACACACACACACACACACACAACATATTTGGGATTAAGACAAGGCGGCGTCACCGCGGCGAGGAGCGCCTGCAAATGCAAATGAAAACATTTGTACAACTGGATCAGTTGGCCTAAGTGGCCGAGGCCAGAAGAAATGCAGATTGACAGGCAGAAAATTACAATTTCCCAGAAGCGGGGGGGGGGGTATGATGAACCGGCTTTTACAGAAACAAACTCCCCGTCTGGAAACCAGTCGCACAACCGGGGGGGATATGACGTATGAAAGCTTGTTCCTGTCCAAAACAGCACATCAAGAGGAATTTAGAAAATGTGCTGACCCCTATTGGATGATTTAGTATGTCAGCAACATTTTTCAAAAAAATGGGAATATTCATGTATTGGGGATAATCTCAATTTAAATAAAATGCTGAACGTTTAACCCGTTTAATATTTTTCATCACATGTATAACGAGCCCATTCCATAGCTTTAGTAATGCCAACTCAAAATATATGTTTTAAAACCGGTAAATACTTGTTATGTTTATATAGATACCGTCTTTAATATCAGTTTCCAGACTATCATCCCTGTCAGAGCCTGTAACCCTCCCCAGCATTACTCTCTGTGTACTGTGTTATGGTTTATCCACCCTCTGCCTTCACTCCAGTGGTTTCAATACTCTCCCGGTATTTTTATTTTTTTTTTTCCCCTTTCCTCTGAGCTCTGTTACCGTTTCTCGTGTAAGAGATACAGTGACCAAAACAGTGTAGTCAGCGAGGAAGTGATTACAAACTGATGCTCCAAATTCGCTATAAAATGAAAATCAATATTTCCACAAGTTGCTGCAACATAAAAGATAACCTTCATTGATTTTTCTAGACTTAGGCCTCTGTGATAAAATCTAATATAAATTTTCAGCCACACGGATTTGGATCAGAGCGGCGCAGGGGCTGAACGATAAGTTCCGCGCACATCTCTCAGACTTGGATTTTTCTCCCCTCTTCCCCTTTTCCCTCTTCCTAGGCATGGCTGTACTATTTATAATTGGCCCTGTGTGAGCAAAAGCTTCTATCAGGAATCTGTTCTAATTTTTATTACTGAGAAGCTAAAGCCTGTTCCAGATAATTTGGAAATTTCAGGGGAATTGTGATAGAGCTGATGGCACAGCCGGACTGACTCCAGAAAGGAGCTAACCTGTAATAGCCTCTGTGGCTGCGCTGATTAAATGTTGCCATAGATGAAAGACCTGCCATCACCGCAATAAATTAACCAATCACACAAATCCCAAGTCGCTACTAATCCCTCCTTGATACCATGATCCTCTGATCAGCTGAAGGAGGTGAAGAAGAAAGTGGCTTGTGACACTCAGCCTCCTTCTAACTCCCTGCTTCCCTGTGTAAACAACAAGCTAATGATATCACCGCTGACCATTTCACCACCACTGGCTACTCTTAACCCGCTTCATGGTCGGGGCAGGTGAAATCGATACGAACCTTGGTGGGAATGATTATTTTCCTCATTGCCCCCCCACCCCCACCCCACCCACACCACCCTCCCCACACCCCTCAACCCCCTCCTCCACCAAGGTCACTGACTGGCACTGTATCCGTCTTGATCCCACAGCTGCAGGATTTAGACAACTGAGAGATCAAAACCGCTCCGTCTGAATATCTCAAGACGTTCACTGGCTTTATACATTCAGCTTTTAACGCCCACTCGGTGAGGAAGTAGTGCCATTTCGAAAGAAAAACACCAGTCGGAACATCGCCGTCACGTCAGCTGAGACATCTTTTGAATAATGCCCTTTATTTCTCAGTCAAATTCCAATATTACTCCCCTGCTTCACTTGAATAACCTAAAGAGGCATTACTATTTCTCATCCCCACATTACATTTGACCACTGTTGACCCGACAACACGCCTCAAATCATTGTAAAGCACCATGTCCCTTCACCAGACGGTACTAGCTGTGTATATATGAGGAAAAGGAGAGAAAACAAGCTTATGTATGGGTTATGTCAAGTTTATATGTTCTCTGTTTCTAACATGGGAGTGAGGATAAAGGATTTGTACCTGTTTTACCAGTCAGTTTACAGCAGACAGCACACTCACACCTTGATAACGTCCATTGCAATTAGTTGTTCACTGCGATGAAACAAATTGCATGTGGTCAACTGGAAATTTCATTAAGGGAGATTTTCCTCTAGCCCTCGTTATCGCTCTGCGTATTAATATTTTCTTAGCCTCAAGGATGGATGGGTTGCAAGGGCCTTTTTTTTTTTTTTTTTTTGTTGAATAAAAAATGCCCAACCTTACAGTCTGTCTTCTCCCACTACTATCCTACTTGCAAAAAAAAAAAAAGAAAAAGGGAAAAAAGCTGTGTATATGCTTAGTTAGATGCTTTTTTTTTATTGCAATCTGAAATATGATTCACTGTCAACATAGTACATAAAGTGGGAAATACCTCCATCTCTCAAGTCTGCTTTTGTGTCATTTTCTCCTCTTCTAAATGGCCATGGTTACATCTGCTGAAATGAAAAGATACCTACATACTGCTTTCATTCCTCCCCCCTCCTTCATCTCCTCTCCCTCTCTCTAAGGCTATAGCATCTGCTATTGGGAGACTAAATAACAGAAATATGCAGGAATTGCACACTAATTCCCTTTAGAGATAGATCTTGGCTGGTGCCCTGTCATAAATCAGAGAATTTCGATATGAAATGAGGCAAGCTGCTCTAATCATTTCTGCATTTCAAATTGGATCACTGGCTCAATCGCTTGGCTTTTAAACTGCTTGCCTAAGAGCAAATGTGAGGTGGGAGATAATTCAGCTGAAATCTCTGCCTGCTCTGTGCGGCGGTTAGTTTACTGCTTGAGTGCAAGAGAATGCTTTTTTTCTTCCCTTAGCCCATCTTTCTCTTTTCAACTTTGTTAAATTGACTTTTCATTTTGAAAATCGATTAAATTGAGAGAGTCACTGCTGTTCCCAGAATCTTTAAAGGGCCACCCATCACTGTGCGCATGTGCCTTTATTTGGCTGCCGCTATCATGGCGCCGCTATGGGGGGAATAAATATTTTCTCATTTAAATCACCTTTTATCCTGCTGACTGGACTGTAAGCATCAAAGTTCATGTGCTGCATTAGCTATGACTTATTTCACTCCATTGAAATGCTCGCAGTGGTTGTATTCATATTGACGATGGTGGGCATTGCATGTTTACTCTATGTTCTGTTGCTTTTTTTTTTTTTTTTTTTTTAATAGACATGAAAAAAGGAAGCAAACGTTTGGCTGCTGAGGATGTTCATCAGGAGGCAAGACAAAATTATAAATAGTACATCTACACGCTATTTTGTCTCTCGGCTGCTTGCTAAATCAGAAAGAGGAGGAGTGAAGAATATAGTCAGAAGGAGGGGTCGGGGGGGGGCTCTTTCCATTCTCCATTCTTCAAGACCTTCAGGCACATTGAGGTGCTCCAACTCTAAAGCCAAACAGTTTAGTGTAAGCTGTACCTGCCCTCAAGACAAGCAACCCCCTTTTTTTTTCCACCCCTGAGTTCTCTCCCGTTCTTTCTTCTCCTTCCATTTTCTTTCTGTCCCTATCATATGCCTTCCTTACCTTCTTCTTCATTTTCTATTAGTTACCCCCCCCCCCCCGTCTCCTATCCTCGCTCTAATCTCTCTTCTTCCTTCCTTTGTCATTCGTTTGTCACTTGCACTCAACACATATTGTACATGTAATCGTCTCTCTCCAACCTGTCCCCCCCCCTCCTTTCTCCAGCCCTTCAGCATTAAACTACAACTTACTTTGTAGTGGCGGATGTTTAATTCAACTTCACAAGTGAAAATGTGTGTACTGCTGTAACTATGTATAATGTGTATATGTCCTGGGAACTATTTGAAGTTGTAAACAACAGAAAGCTGCATTTGTAATGCATGTGCTCCAGGGAAATAATCATGTCTTGAAGGTAGAGTGCACACACACACTCACACACACTCTCACTCACACACACACTCAGTCATGTACTTCTTGTGTTTGGCTTTGGTCAGGGGGACAGAACAGCCCTGTCGCTTCACTACTCACTGTTTGAATTACTCCCCAAAATTTCCCATTTGAATTCAATTGGGAAGGACTTGTTTGATCTTTTGCATGTAAGTTAGGTCTGACTCCCCGAGCAGCAAGAAGCAGTGTGAGGGAACATAATAGGGAACCCGGAGCCAGTAATGTTCACCTGTATGGATATTACCATGGCCCCTGGGGGTCAAGGTGGCAGGTGGCATATTCTCTGGACAGATCCACTCTTTTTCTGTTGGGAATAAACATGCGGATGGCAGGGATTTCTTCAAAGGGGGAAGAAAAAGGGAAGTCGGGAGTCAATCAGTCAATGAGGGTCACGAGAAATCCCCGCTCTCATAACCACACGTGGAAGACTAGGATCAGTCGGAGGCAGTAAATAAAGACAAACAATAAAATAGTAGGCATGATGCTTGAATAAAGCCCCTGACTTTAGATAAACCTCCGTGCCCCTTTAGGTATTGGATTTTAATATTCTTTTGAACTCGTCTCTCTTCTCTGGTAGAGTAATAAATTTCACGATGCATTAGAATGGCATCTACCATAAGTGACTTTTATATTTCAGGAGGCTCGTTCGGTCGGTGCAGCCTATATCGCCTCCTGGTTCATAAACTGAGCTCCCACCATATCCAAAGCACACTGAATAATTATTAAAACAGATGCACTGGAAAATCACTGCAGATTATAAATAAAAGGAAAACATAGAAAACGTGCAGCTGGAATATAATTTTGTTCTGATGACGAATGCAATAACCAAAGGTACAAAGGTGCGTGCAATTTGCATACCACCTGATCGTCTCCATGCTGCTGCACTCTTCAATAGTTTGATCCCTGCTTGCACTTCAGAGAAATAGGGGCCTGTTAAATCCACTGTAAAAGACCAACAATATTTACACCAAGTTAAGTAAATAAGATAAAGATGGTGAACTTGCCCCTCACTAAATGCATTAGACGTGAACTCTCTTATCAGAGTCTCAGCACGCGGACTGTTAAAAGATGGGTTTCCCGAGCTGGAAATGGTCTTTGTTACCCAATTAGTTTGCCGACGACCCCGTGGTATAATATTCCCGCTTTGACAGCCTCATACACGTCTATCTAAAGAGGCAGAGCGGGACCACCGGGGAGGGAATGGACACTGTCCAGACCTTCATCTCCTTCAGCACCTATCAGCTTTCTTATCTTCAATGCTAACCTTTTTTTGTTGTTTTCTTTCTTTTTTTTTTTTTTTGTTCAGAAGACAGGAATTTTTCTGCTTGGTTGTTCATTCACTCGGAGTGTTTTTGACAGGGCTTTGTCTATGGCAGGCTCCGAGCCAACTAGGCTGAGGATCAGAGGGCTAAGGCCAGGACAGGGGGCAGCGAGGACTTATCAAGGTCTACCAGCAGGGGTTTGACTCCCTGTAGGGTGGCCGTCCTTCTTTCTCTGAAGGAGGTGAAGCAAGCAGAGCATGTGTGTTTCTTCTCTCCCATTGCCAATGTGACCAAGAGGAAAAGGGTAGAGGAAAACAAGTATTTTTTCTTCTGTGGTTATTTTAAGAATGACAATTCCTGTGTGGGCAGAACTCGACCAGAGTGGAGTAGGATTTTGGAGATTTATTTTTTTTTGTTAGGAGTTTAGCAACAGGTAAATAAAATTAAAATCATACAAAATAACTTCTTAATTTCACTCGTTAAACATATATTTTAATCAACAGCTTTGTTATTATTATGACTTTTTATTATGACTATTATTATGACTTCCACTACATGAATTCTAATTTATATTTTATTTATATTTCATTCATATATATATAAAAAAAAAAGCTTTTAAATAAATTAGTTGCTTATTTTACTGTGCACATTTTGTAATGAAGTACTGACAACAAAATAATAACGTGAATGTGTGTCGAGAAAAAAAACTACACAAACAAAGGAAGTTGGACGTGTAAAGTTCCTTATCTTCTAAACATGAGCTAAAACTCCAGCTTCCCCTGAAAAGTGATGATCAAGACAGCAGTTTATTCTCACAATCAACATTTGAAGAGATTGGTCAGCCACCAACCCCCTTTTCTGAACTCCCTCTATCTGGGGCTTGTAGCGGGTAAGAAATGGAGGATTATCTTGAGCGCTTTTCAGGAAAGTTGTTTCAACATATCACAAGTTAGAGCCATGACAGTGACAGATGGCAAAGCAGCTGGCACCGCTCAACTTTGTTTCACTTTTTCTTCCTTTTCTTCCGTCTTCCATCTTGTTCTTCCTTTTGCGCCTTTGCTGCAATAAAGGTCTGTTGTGTATTGAAGTGTTGGATAGTCATTCATTTGGGAAGACATATTGCGTACTGTAAAACAGGCCGATACGTGTGAAGCCAGGGACTTCTGAGCTTGACGACTGTCGCCTGTTACATTCTGTAAATACTGCGTATTTGTGGGCTCCTTTTAAACGGGTTATATCAAAGGTGAAGAAGCATCTTTCCAAATCTACCACAAGCAGTCATTCCAAAAAAAAAAAGAAAAAAAAGAGAGAGCTCTGGAGATAAATAAGTGACAGTGTATGACTTGTGCTGTCCCACATGGAACAGTTGTTCATGCATCTTAATGCCATATCAAGCTGTTTGTGTGTATTTACAACGTACAGAAACCATATGCATGGAGATAAGAGATAGAGAGAGGGTGCATGGGGTCTCCCTGATGAGCCACAGGAAGACGGCAAACACCCAGAGAGCTTTGAGGCGGGAGAAGACACCCGGCTCACCCTTGCTGAGCCCTGCGGGTGTAAAGAGAGGCCCCCCCAAAGACCTGAAGCCTCATTGGGGCTTCCAGACGTCACTGGCTGCTGCTCTGCTGCGGCTGCACAGCGCCTGAACAGACTGCTGGAGGATGACAGCTGCCTGTCTACCCATTACAACGGCAGCAGAACGGACACATCTGGTGCATCTGTAAGGACGGAGGCAAATCACTACAGAGACTATGGTACTTTTTAATACTGTAGCTCCATCTTTATAAGTTTTCGTTTCATGAAAAAAGTGGAAACCGAACGAAGGAAGTTTAACTATCAAATATTTGGTTCATGATAATAATTCAGTTTTCCGTTGAACATGCAACACAGATTATAGTGATCAGTTTTGTAAATGGCCAGTCTGAATTACAGATAATGTCATTACCATCCGTAGACAAACCATACTTCTGTTTCCTTTCGGTCAACATGCTGTGTGTCAAGTTCATCCCGTCTGTGTTTTTACACTGCACTTCTCCATCTGATCCACAAGCTGTACAAGGGTTAGTGTCCACAGATGGACACTAGGGCAACTTTTGACATTTTGTATTTTTTCATCCCCCTTTGTGGACTGTGTTTTGTCTTTTGAATATGAAAAATATGTGAAAATGTGTCATATATTTATGATATCGCTTGGTGTTTTGTATTTGTAAGGTTGCATTCTTAATTATATTTTAACCTATTTACACACAAAACGTAAAGTAATGACAATGGATTAATTAAACATGTTTTCAAACGGTATTAAAATAATTTCCTTAAAAAAAAAAAAAAGTCAACTACAGTGCAGGACTTTCATTGTGTGAAAGTCAGTATTTTAATTATAGATAAACAGAAAATGTAATAAAATGTCGAATGAAATTTTGAAGCGATAATAGATAAGTTGCATTTAAATTGATGTGAGTGGACATTATGGAAAAAAAGATTAGGACTCAGATTTATAAATATTACAGATTCAAAAAGGTGTGTGTGTGTGTGTGTGTGTGTGTGTGTGTGTGTGTGTGTGTGTGTGTGTGTGTGTGTGTGTGTGTGTGTGTGTGTGTGTGTGAGACGTCCGTGATAAAACTATGAATGAATTTTGCCGGAAATGCTCAGCATCTTTGTTTGAGCGCGTTCTGATGAAGTCGGTGTATCTTTGGCATGTTTGAGGAAAGCATGCAGCCATTAAAGTGAGCACAAAGCAAATCAGTGAGTCCTGCTCTGCTTATCAGGGGACCTGCCATATCAGTTTGGGTAGTTGTGTTGTGATGTAAGGACAGCAAAATGTCAGGTTCACTTGTAGATCAAGTCAACCATGTATTATCTCTCAAACAGTGGAGCTCAGCTGTGGCCATAATAGCTCTGACTAGCTGACTGACTGAGTGCTTCACGGCTAATGCATGGCGCTGTGGGCGGCAATGAGTTCCAGCCATGCACACAGAAACTTTGAAAGTGCAGGCTTGGAAAAACATAAATAACAACGGGGTAAAAAAAAAAAAAAAACAATGGCCGTGTGTTTCTTTTGCCACAGCCTGAAAACCCAGTCCACATCTGACTCGCAGGCGGACATCAATGTCATGTTGATCTGTGTTAAAAAGCCCAGATTTAAAGGACTACTTCAATAGAACGAGCTTGGCCATTTTCTCCTTTTCATGTGTGAACATGAAAACCATTGATAATGCCATCGATAAATATATGGATGACATTGAGCTGCTGGAAAGCAGTCCAGATAATTACCATTTTACCCATCTGAAGAGACCCCAGCCCAGATATTGGTTAAAACCCAAGAAATAATTGATGCATGCAATCACAAATTGGTTCTCCGCCTAAAATTTGGGCCCATTATTTCATTAGATGAAGCCACATTCATTGTGCCAAAATTATTTGTGTGTCCAACACAGAAATTCAAATCCTGTTAGTCCTGATAATGTGGGGCGTTTTCAAACCATATCCAAGACAGTGTGACTTTCAGATAGAAAGCCCGGGCCACCTTTAAATGCACACATTAATGGAAGAGTTCAACATTTTCCGACTTCTTTTTTTTCTTTTTCTTCTTCTTCTTTAGTTTATTGGTTTGTTTGATTGCATGCATGCATAGTTGATGCTGTGCATATGTGTGTGTGTGCGCGATTTAGCCGCTATGCTACAGAGAGGTCCTATCCTGGGGTGCCTTCTTGCATATGTAATTGGATGTTACTGTAAATAATTGCCTGGGCATGTGCCAGTGTGATGATGGCGATGATTTGTGTGTGTGTGTGTCGGCTCATGTGTGACTCTATGTGTGCACAACATGTGTGTATCTTTCACTATGTTTGTGTGACTCTGTATATACGTACGTGTGTGTTTTGTGTTGTGTGTGTGTGTGTGTGTGTGTGCGTGTGTGTGTGTGTGTGTGTGTGTGCGAGTGTGCGTGTGCGAGCGCATCTGCCCCATCCGTACTCCACTCTCAAGTCCCACTGATTCTCCTTTCCAGCCATGTTGAATCCTCTTTTCCTTATCAGGCGAGCCCAGGCCTGCATCAGGCTCTCCTTGCTATGACAGAGGCTACAACAATAGGCCTGCGATACCGCTGCTTAGCGCTGCGTTTCGGAGGGGAAACCTGCCACGGGCGCAGATTAACTACAACACACACACACACAAAATAGATTGCAGCCTCCAAAACAAAACATTTTTCAGAATGCCTCCTCTTGATTAATGAAGCAATGACAAGAAGAAAAATATAATTTCTGAAACAGAAAAATCCGCCACCACTTGTTAAAGTTTAGGGGTAGCTAACAATAAACATATTGGAGGGAGAGGGTGGGCAAAAAAAGGGGCTGAGATAAATGGCTTGAGTGATGGGCTGAATAATTTCTGGAGCATTTTTTTCTTTTTTTGGGTCGCACAGTCCCATATTCCTACCCGTGTACTAAATTACACTATAATCGCACTCCATCGGTTGACAGCCTCTGCCTCTCGCTCTGTCCCAGGTGAAAATTAGGACAGTATCTTGACATTTTCGCTCCTCTGTAGTCTACAAGCTAAAGCTCTCTGTTCACAGCCAAAAGCGGCGCAGTCTGCACACTGATGCGCTCATGCCCTCCCACACACTCGCACATCCACAAACACCCCGGCCCAAAACACACGCTGGAGACGCATTGCACACACACTCACACACACACGCAAGCGCACACACACACACACCACCCAAATTTTTTTTCAAAGACTGCTGAAAAACTACTAATCAATGCTTCACGTTGTATGTTAAGCAAATGGCGTTATATAATTTCCTCCCTACGAGCTGTTTCCATAAGGTCACTTTAATCTTGTACAGGTTCAAAAAAAACAAAAAAATTAAATGTCCCTCTAAGCTTACGTATTGGCAAATTATAACACACTGTCATAATGTTTCTCATGATGTATGACTCAAGGGAAATACTGTAACAGTGCTAAAAGTAAATTGTTGTACTTAAATAGCCTATAGTGCTTATTGACTTTTATCATGTCCTTGTGAGCTGGAAATGCTCAAATCTTTGCTTTTGTAATATGTCCCTTGTACAAAACGCCTATTATTGGAGTGGATCTGCGAATCGAGCTAATACAAATTGATATCAGGATGAAAAACAAGATATAAACAAGCCCACAGATCTTAATCTGGCATTAAACAAGCCTTATGCATCTCAATGGCAGAGTAATTTGCACTAAAAGGCTCTCAAAACACATAAAAAGCAGAATTCTATTGAATCCAGCCTCATTACAGTTGCACCTTGACTAAGCCCCGGTAATTAGCATTGGGAAGGCATTGTACAAGAGGCGGCAACACCCTCATCAACACACATTTACAACACAGCTCAAAATCTGCTGCTCATTAATAGCTTGCCTCCCAATCAATTATTAACACCTACAATGGGAGCCAGGCTCACCGGGGCCAGGCCTCTTACTCCAGGCAAACAGTGGGCCACCTTCTCCTCCCGGTTCTGTCCAGCATAGGTAATTACCGCTTTTAAAGACACCTGCTACTCAATAGCTTCGACCCAGACTGTTAATTTGGCCCCCCGATTGCAGACATTTATGTCTGAGTGTCACTATTAATTTGCGTTAATTTGGAGAGCGCGAGGAAGCCGGGGCGGAGGCGTCGTCGGCAGCCGGCTGAATGTGCTCGTCGCTCACCTGCGCCGGGGCTGCGGCTGTAATTGGAGTCTAATGGTCTGATTGATCAGTGAGAGAAGTGAGGGATGAGACGGCACACTGGCAGCTCCATCAGTCAGACGGAGAGGAGAGAGGGGAGGAAGAGGAGCCGAGCAGGGAAAGGCAGCTAACAACGGCAGCACCGGGCCAACTCCGAGGTGTTTCATTCTTTCAAGATCATTTTTTTCCTTTTTAGTTTTTTCCTCTTTTACTTGATTTGACCCTACCTCTCCTGTCTCGCCTCACTCTGCAAAGTGTTCTGACCTGGACCAATTACTTAGTTTTGAGTTCAGACTCTGGTTTGTCGTTCAGTGGAGCTGAGAGCTTATTGCTTCCAATATTTTTGCCGGGCGACAGTACTCCTAGGAAATTCAAACCCTCATTAAAACTGTTCCATTAACTTTTTCAAATATATTGAATTAAGTCAAAACAAGTTCTATGTTTCAATGGAAATTGCACAGACTCCAAATGTGATCGAGAAATAATAAAAAAGGGGGCGCATAAAGCTACCACAGAAGGCATATGAGCTATCTAACGCGCCTGCAATGTGGTTGTGTTAACAGGTTTGCAACAGCAATAACTACAACTCCAGTCCCTCATGCCAAGCCGAGCCCCTAGGGTCTACAGACCTGCCACGGCCGACCCATCAGCTGTGAAATCTGCTTTCCTCTTTGATAAACGGTTGAGATGTGACCCTATCTCTGTCCTGCAGATGCCCAGATTTCCTGTCATGCTTTTTTCCCTTCTGTTTTTCCCTGCTATCTCCCGCTCTTACTCTCCCTCACTCCCTTTTGATTCTTTCTTCTTCAAGCTTTATACCGCTCTTTTCCGGGGCTGCCTGGACGGCCGACTGTAACGCTCGGCTCGCCGCTCTTTTTCACCATCATCCATCACTCCTCTCAGCTATACTGAGGCCTGTCGTCCACTGGCAGCCGAACCCCACACAGGCTCCCACGCCGCAGCACATGTAGAAAAGGCCAGCTCCGGCATCAGCCCCCCCCCCACCCCCCCGTTCGCTGCCTCTGGGGACCAGTAACAAACCTTCTCCCACCTTCTATCTCTATACCTCCACTGCTCCCAAGACACCGGTCGAACCCGCTAACGCTCTCTTCCTGTGCGTGCCAAAGTGTCTCTCCTAAGCAGTTAAATGTTAAACACTCCTTAAATTTACTGTATTTCCATTATTTACCATAAGCTACTTTAAGTTGCTATTACACTTTAGTCCTTCTCTGGGCGTCACGCCAAGGATCGAGAGAGGGACTCGTGTTGGCGCGACAAAAGAAAAACAAAAAACGGTGTGACCTCTGAAAACGAAGAATCTTAAATGACTTGTCTGGATGAAGGCGTAAAATATGTTTGATTTTTAGAGAGGGCACATCGATATCTCACCGGAGGGTCGTGTGTTTCAAGCATGAGAGAGGTGTCACTCCTGCCACACACCTGACTGCTGCTGGGTAATTCATTCACCTCTGAGGTTTCAAAAAATATACCAGAGTAAAAGGAGATTTAATAGTCTGCGGAGGTCACACTTCATAAGAATGACTGAGAGTGCCTCCGAGGTGAGGTAGAGCCCCATGAAGCAATGAGCCTTTATTTCTACCTCAAACGCTTTCTGCCACCTTGCGACCCTGCTCCTTTGCAGCACCGGCCGCCCTGACATGCACCCAGCCGTGCTCCCCCCCCCCCCCCCCTCACACATTCGCATTTGTTGTTTCACCCCCCCCCTCCAGGTGCGACATCAGGGTTTGCTCCTGTCCTGATGTGTCAGTGCTTGAAGATTTGCACGGCTCCCTCGCCTCCCACCGAAATACCTGAGATAAACGCAGCACTTTGTTAGGGATGTTGCCAATGGCTGCATGTTTAACAAGGCGGCAGCTCCATGACTAGAGGCTTGATTAAATGAAAGAACCGATAAGACGAGGCTGCTGTAAATTGAGACGATTCCCCACGCGATACGCGGGAGTGCGAGAATTTGCGAGTTTCGGACTCATTCGGCATCGAAGAATCATGCTTAAAAAAGTTTCCCTGAACCCTACAAGGAGGCTCGCTAAAACAAAAACACGGCAGTTGGGTTGACCTAGCCTTTAATGAGACATAGTGAGAAGCTGCTAACAGCCAGTACCCTGTTTGAGAGATGTAACTTAGGAGAGGAAGAGGGCAAGAAGCAAAGCACTGAAAGGGCCCTCATGAGAATAGACACACATGAGATCCTTAAAGGCAATATGCCAGAGCTTCTCCCTTTGCTTTTAATTGCGAGGGAGGCTTGGCATATTCTGTAACCCCTCCACGGCCTATTACAGGTGATGACCAGCACCTGCTCACTTAAAAAAATAGAAAGAAAACCTGAGGAGGATCTGGAAAGCAGTGATGAATTCCTCAGAGGGCACTTAGTTAAGAACTTATCACTTTTGCCAAGAGCAACAATCACTTTATGCATCTTGTTTGCGAGGTAGTGTTATGGATTTTGTAAAGTTTGTCAGACACTCAAACACAACGAACAATGGGAGGAGGTGGTGGTTCTTGTGATGTCAGCTGTTGAGCCGGAGGGGTCATTAGAGGGACAGCTGAAGGTTGGTTTTGGACACCTTTCAGAGATATTCATGCAGCGATTGCCAGAGAAATATATGGAGTGTGTTACTGTGGAAGGCGACTCGAGGTGTTGCTCTGTCAAATCACTTTTCCGCCCAAGGATAACTGGCTTTACCCTGAGAGAAGCCATATTTCATGGCTATAATACGGCCTGAGTTATTTAAAGCCACTGATGACTTCAAAACCATGAGGGGAGCTTAAAAAACACTCAGAACTGTTCGGAAAATGATTTAATAAAGTTGCCGCATTTAAAGAATCTGGCAAAACTGAGTAATGGGGGGGGTGTGTGTGTTGGCCTCTGAGTCCAAAATCCTCCTGGACTTTCCCTTATGTTTCTTAAAGGGATGAATGTGAGGCTGGTTAATAGGAATTTCTTAATTAATCCAAATGCAGAATGGGATATCAAACCCATGGAGGACTTGTCACTCCAGCCGAGCAGCGGGTCAACACGGGCGTCTGCTGGGATCTTTGAAACAAGAGATATAAAGCTGCTGCGCGCAGCGTAACATCAAAAATAATGGATTGTGACTTCGCTCAATTGAAGCCTGGACTGAGCCCCAAATCCAGCAATTACAAATGTTTTGTCATAAAATATGCAGATTGAATGGTTAAAACAGATGCACTTCAAAGTGTTGGATCCCGAAAGAGCCACCTCAATAGATCTGATTGTCAGGGGAGTTGACATTAATATGGTCTTTAGATGTAGGGATTTCTAGTAATCATGTTGGATTGGCCACTGAAGGCAGAGCTTGACCAAATACAGAGATCTAAGTAAAATTATCCTGGAAAAACAATAGTTAAATTATTAATGTTTTACAAAGCAGTTGGAAGCCGTTGAAGGCAACATTGGGACACCATTTAGACTTTTAAATGAATATGTATATGCCAATTAATTCTTTGAATACTTGATTATTTCAGATACACTGATTGCGTACCTACTTATGAAGCCGTTTCATGCACTAATGAGTGATGTTATTTTCATATATGAGATTAATTGAACATCGCAAAAAATGCAAACATCTTAAAACTATATGTTCATTAAAAAAAAAATTGGGATTTCCACAATAGCTCACTTGCCTGACAACAATATGGTGAGAGTGAGCCTTTGTGGAAAAAATTGGAAAATGAATCTATTTTACACCGCAGATCAGCTGCTACTTAGCCGTTGATAGAACCGTTTCTGCGTAGAAAAAAAGTACAACATGCAGGGTTTAAGCGATAATAAAATCAGTATTTGGATTAACAAGAAATCTGTATCAAATTTGATCCCGGCTTATGCATTCTGCTTTAGTTCAGTCTTGTTTGGAACAACTTAGGGCCATTGCTTACATTCACTGCCCCCCCCCCCTTTTTTTTTTTTAGCACTTCTTTAATAATTGCTCTCATTTTCCATTATTGCTTCATGCTCTTTTCACCTGCCTTGATCAGTAGCTCAGCTGGAATTTTAATTCTGGGGTTTAAAGTCAAGCACATAGCATTTCCTTCATCAGAATGTTCGTTCTGCCTTCACGTTACCTGAGATCCTCGACAAATAGCCCCTTTGTCGTTGCAGAGTTGAGGTTAAAGAGCAGGGCTGACTAATTGTTTTCTGTTAAGTCTCTGGAACAAGCTGCCTGATCCTATTTGCTTGCTTGAGCCTCGATCTGCTTTTAAATGACGCCTTCAATAACACTTTTATTACGTACCGTGCAGATTGTACAGAGTTGACATTTTAGTAGTTTTTAGTTCCCTTTTTTTCCAAAAGCATCTGTCGGCTGTAGTGTTTGAAGGTTAACTTTTATATATTATACAGCTGAAGTACGATTGTCTTCCTTCAGAAAGCAGCTCCTCCATGTTAAACAGTAGTTGAGACAAATTGTGGACATACCAGTGTTGTGTTGTCGGTGCTCATCTCGATCTTCCCTTCAAACGGACCCCAAGTTGTCCCTACGGGGAGCTGCTGCCGACTGTGGATACGACGCTCGCCATCTTTAAGGAACGCATCAAGCTCTCC
This sequence comes from Lipophrys pholis, assembly GCF_963383615.2. Lineage (NCBI taxonomy): Eukaryota > Metazoa > Chordata > Actinopteri > Blenniiformes > Blenniidae > Lipophrys > Lipophrys pholis. The sequence continues at coordinate 10,989,815 of NC_137639.1, read as the reverse complement.
TAAAGAAAAAAAGAAGAAAAAAAAGCACACACACCAGAACCGTAAAAAGGTCAGCCATATTGCTTAATATAGCACACAAGTTCCACATCAAATCACAGCGACGTTCGTTCATTTATTGTCCTATTTACCTCAGACCTACATCTGCAATCTTGCTATTGCACCTTTATCAAACAGTGAAGGTTACAGCCAACCATTTTCAAACTGGATAAGCAAATCAAGCGAGCATCCATCTGATGGTGTTCCTCAGACACATGGCGCGCTAACCTTACTTGAAAGGTGTCTTGTGGGGAGATAATCTCTGTGAGACAGTGCAGACTCACTGGCTGGCGGGAGCAGCTAGTGGCAGGCCTATTTCTGTTGTTCCAGGAAGGCAGGGCCCTTGTTAGTGCTGCGCAGAGCTCCAGTTAATTAACAGTGGAACCGGATAGCACTGTTAGTACTACCGGTGCTCACCTCCCCGACACCCCTGCCTATCTTATCTCTTAGATTCAGTGTACTTTTTCGGGACGGTGATTAATCAAATAGTTATGATAAACTTTGTGGCCGGCTGTGACATAGTTTACAGAGGAGGATGTTTCCCTTGTGTGTGTGTGTGTGTGTGTGTGTGTGTGTGTGTGTGTGTGTGTGTGTGTGTGTGTGTGTGTGTGTGTGTGTGTGTGTGTGTGTGTCGCAGAGGGAAAGTATGCAGCTCTTAACAGTACATTTCCGACTGGTTGCCTTGACAACACCAAGAAGTCTTGTTAGGGAAAATCTGATGATTCAAACATCTGTAACAACAAATTATATCTGGTTTTATAAACATTCTGGACACACGAAGTTCTTCAAACTCGGAAAAAAAAAGAACTTTTATCAAGTCTGACACACATGTGAGTGCTTGAATAGATCTGACCGGACCGACTATTGGCGGGTCAAAGATGTGAGTCAACTCCAGAGCAGCAGTATAGGTCAGGCCTGTCTTTGCATAAACACAACAACAAATCCCCCCCCCCCCACCCCCCCATAATTATATACAGCATGCCCTCTTGTGGCACATCGTAATCATGGCAGGAAAGACAATCGGTTGTAATTCTGAGTGTTGGTTAGGAACATTGACTGTTGATTGGGATGCACATATAAAATGTGGTTTTATGGAAGTTGATCTACAAATAGGACACAAAAGAACACAAACGATCAATCTAGCACATTGTATGAACTCAATCTGTAGGAGAAGACCGCTTACAGATTGAGTTCATACAATGTACAACACGTAATGTGATATGCAACATCTTAAAGCATTTGCGTTTATGATTGCTTTTGTATTTTGGCTCTATTAAAAAGCATTTTCTACCTGACGACCCATGACTTTTATCTGTGGTGTTGTGCATCTTTTGTTTTCCAGCCACCAATATCTTATCAATATCTTATAAATCTCTGCTCTTTTTGCGTTGCTTTTCTTTTTCTCATATCTTTGATTCTGTGACAAATCATCTCCTGAATTAACTTTTTTCTTTTCTTTTCTGTTTTGCAGCAGTACTCATTAAGTTTGTGCTTCCTCCACCAACATGTACAACAACATGGCATCACATTATGGGGGCTCAGTGCTCCATCCAAACACTCTATTGCGAACCATTTCCAGTTGACCTGATGAGAAGAATTAATATGACAGCACAGACATGGTCACTTCATGGCCCCATCCTGAACCTAACAAAGTGCTTTTGTTGCCGAAACCCAACCAAACCAAAGCCTTTATTCTAATAAAGGTTCAACGACTGATCAACTCTAGTGCCATTCTTTATGAAAATATGTTCGTCAATCAGAGGGCGCAGTCAGCAATGCATGGAAGTGCTTCCATTTTGATAAGATGATTTGCTGAAGGTGGTGCATAATGGTGCTTAAACTCTAAAACAACCATCTGAATGTATATTATTGTAATGTACAGTATTATTTTTACAAACAAAACTCTACATGTGTCTCTGACACTGTGTCTTTTAACCCATTTGTTAATGCGCATGGCTAAGAGGTACTGGGGGCATTCGGTTCACGCTGAATGGACTGAAGTGATCACTGAACTTTCTGATGCATGTGTGTCATAATGACCTATTCAGCCCTGTTCTACTCTGTAAATATCAACCGTGTATCTGCCGCACGCCATTGTGCTCGTCCGTTGTGCTGCTATGGAGATGTGTGCTTATGTGCCGCTTGGCATGCATAAACATGATTGAACCGACGGGTTGACGTTGCCACGCCGCTTCAAATGACACCTTGCTGATCATATACTCATCAATGGTGGTCACTCCTGCGACAATATGGAGCGAAATGTCACCCATAATGAAAATTCACTTGTAAAGCCTCACCTTTGTTACACTCACATGGAAAATCGTAGGAAAACCAACGCATGCGTGGAAGGTGCATTTATTGTTTGGAGCAAAGAGTTTTTGGAACAGACCTGAAAAATAACATAATCTGGACCGGTGTTATCTCCCCCTCCCCACCACCACCACCACCACCCACCACCACCACCCACCACCCACCACCCCCCTTCTCCGTTTCCCTCCCTTCCCTCCCTTCCCTCCCTGCTGTTGCATGCTGTCTTCCTGGTGCTGCAGTGGAAGGTGGGTAAGCTCATTACAGAGAAATAATTAAACATTGGTGCACAGCTGGTCGTCATCACTGAGAGCAACAGCCACCGCTTGATGCATTCTGTTTGTCCTCAGATAAGACCCACGGCCTTTAACCGCTTGGATGCAAGTTCCTGTTTAGCCCCGTTTGACACACAACTCAAGCCATCCCCAGCCAGCCCGACTCTGATTCCCCTCACTGTTTCTTTCTCCTGTGGGTGGGATGACCGAGATGGGAAATAACAAAACAAAAAAAACAAAAAAAAAACGGGGGTACCAGTTAGTGTAGGTGCGAGAGTGAGAGGGGGGGGGGGGGTGAAGAGGGTATGATTCAATTTGTGTGGTTTGTGGTCCACCATGTTTAGGTGCCAGTTGTGTGCATCTCACACCAAATGTTGCCTGAGGACCTTGGCTCACAGATGGCTTGTCACATCTGTTGCAGATACTAGTGGAAGATCTCCACAAAAACACCCGTGGATGAATAATGAGTTCCCTTCATGGGCTGGCTGTACGTTCACTATGAGCATTTTACAGGTTTATGAACGCTGCAAAAAAAAATATATATATATATACTGACAGATGTGGTCTGTTACCAACTGAGCCGCTGACAATTTTTGTAATTATGGCTGCAAAAAGTCTTTATGTCACAGTGATAATTCAATTCTTTACAAGCCCCCAAATCCCAACTCTATTACCTATACTCATTACAAATAAATTCTGAATAAATACAGAAGTCACAGCGTTTAACCCGTGAAACTGCAAACAGCAGACTGAAGTAAGAGAAAAGCTCATAATGGGCTATTAGGAGATTTAACAAACCCGGCGCCTGTGTTCGTCCTCATCATCCAATCCTCAAATGCCACACACTTGGCAAAATGCGAGCCCACGATGTGGCTCGAGAGCTGTACCCACTCCTCTGAATCCCAACCAAAACGTCACCACCACCTTCACCCCTCTACTACCAAACCACCCCCTTAAACCACCACCACCACCACCACCACCTACCCCCCCTACCACCTACCCCCACCCCTCCCTCGATAAGATCATCATCTGTCGCTAGACTCTAGGGTCTGTTCCTGCACTCCACAGATACTTGGCAGACCAATGAATGTCCCTTTGTGTGGAGAGATCCTCCTCAGATAGCACCCAAGATGCTCCATGCTGGCATCTGTTTGTTTTTTTTTATTTATTTTTTTTAATGTGTGCGTGTCCTGTCTTTCTTTTCTTTTACGGTGCACAGAAATAGGGAACTCTCTCTCTCTCTCTGTCTCTCTCTCTCTCTCTCTCTCTCTCTCTCTCTCTCTCTTCAATGGCATACAACTGAATGCTAATGAGATTCTCAGTGGCAGGATGCCAGCCTGCTATGATTTAAAGAATTAATGGGTGTGGTCCAATGACAGACAGGCCGAGGTGAAATACTTCTGTCTACTTTTCAATAATATTATTAAGCACAGAGAAACACCTTTTAGGATCCCCATAATATTTATTTTTCCTCTTTTTTTATATATGGCAACATAAATGGCAAAATCGGACCGTATTGCCTATGTAGAAGATCACATTTTAGCTTGTTACAGACTTTTATTTCGCCTTTGAGATGTTTGTGGTTTGGTAAATTCTGACCCAGTCCCACATTTTTTTTGCATTACTGCACTTTCAAAAGGTTAAGAAAAAAAGACATTGTTACTGTAATTGTCAGGTTAAAGAGGAAAACACCAATGTGGCTCACTATCATATTGATTTAACTGGTGCTTAAGACTGCATCAGCTTATTGGTTACTGTATCACGTAAATGTGGCACATTTTAAAAAGGTAATATTAATATGACATTTGTAGGTATGTAATATTTGACATCTGACACAATCAGGCACAGGGAGAACATGTAGAATCCACACAGATTTGTCTCGTCATTTAGAATAGAATACAATACAATACAATAGACCCTTGCTGGAACGCAACAGTGCAAAGACCACTACCACAGCAGTGTCCCATTAAACACCATTTTAAAACCAAACAGGAGAAATACAACCAAACTAAATCCAGCAGACAAACTCTGCATGAACATAACCAATGGAATCGATTCTGTGCATTTAAATTCATAGTCATTTACTTTTGGTTTGAGTCTTTCACATAAAGTTCCACGAGGATCAAACTATTTTTATTGCATTGAAGTATACACTCAAGTATTCCACCCCAGAATACTTTAAAAGTCTGTGATATATTCCACCCCTCCGCAAATGTTTCTATTAATGCACTTAAAGTGTAGATCTGAATTTTCCTAATCTAATTTCTGGCCTGGAGGAAGGTCTCTGCTAATAGTCAAAGATGACAAACGACATCATCAACCCGGCACTGCAGATTAACATTTGTAAAAGCGATGGATCTGCTCCAGCTCTTTTCAACACAAATTTAACTTCTCTAACTAGTTCAAAGAACCAAGTTCAAGGAGAAGAAATTGCCTGCAGCGCCGCAAGAAATCCTCTGATCGCCAACCGAGCTTATGGTTTACTTCACCTTTATGCAGTCATTGTTAGTGCATTAACAGTAAGGGCAGCCGCTGAAGGAAAACAAAGAGCGACAGGGTAGAGACAAGAGGGAAAATGTGCTTGAGCTTCACACGGCGGACGATCCCTCTTGATATCAAGCAGTGCCTTTGAATCAAAGAAAATAAATGACTGCTGCTCAAAGTTCAATAACCTGTGCGTGGCAATTCAAAGATGTCCTACTGAATCCCAGTCATCTCCACTGATAGGCCGTGTTATAGAGCCAGCAAATGGGCTATAAATTAATATACCATGAGGGAGGCATATGGGGTGAAATGGAATGCACTGTATCGGTTCAACAAAAGGTGCCACATCTTTAAAGCAGATATGTGATATGAAATTTTACAGCTGAAGGAGAAATGTCACAGAGCTTTGATAAGAGAGCGATGAACTTTCTCCCCCTCCCACCCAAACCGCTATTATCGGGTCCTAGTGTGCAAAATGCATCATTTATAACCCACAGCCCACACTATTATCTTTAAGAAAGGCACTTGTTTTAATACAGCGGACGACCCCCGCTGCTAGTAGCGCCACCCCGCCTCCCCCCTCCTAACCCTCGCCCACCACCCCTTCCACTACCCACCCAAACCCTGCCTAGATGGGGCCGCTTTCGTCCCTGAACAGTGGGGCAGACCAGAGAGGCCATTTGTTGGAGAGCAAGTTTCCAGGCAACCACATTAGTTTAGCCACATGAGGATGGGGGGTGGGGGTGGGGGGATAAGTGTGTGGTGGCAGTGGTGGGGGATTGTAGTAGGGGGGTTCAACCCTTCAGGTCAGGCTTGTTTTCAGGCAGCGAGCGGCTTTGGGGTAAAGAGTTAAACAAGCCAAAGGGATTAGGGCATTTTAGCAGTGACACTCCACACGGACTGGGCTGTGAGGGCTTGGAGGGGCATGAACGGCTGGGGGAACAGTGGTGGTGGTGGTGGTGGTGGAGGCCGGGGAGCTTTGATGGAAGACTCCTAGCCTCTTGTCACTAAACTAACCATAGCAGCAAAGTATTTTTTTAAAAGGTTGCTACAAACATGAGAGGTGATTATACGTAAAGCAAAACTTTCTTCAACTATTGACTATTGACTTTTTCAAACTGGCAAGTCTTAACTGAATGGAAGATTACACCTCTGCCAAATGTTTAAAGCATCTGATAGATAAAGTAGTTAGGAGTTGATATTTTCAGTGTAAATACGCAGAGTATAGGAACAGGAGTGTTGGTGTCACCTTAAGAATGTCTTAGTTTTGTGCTGCAGGTGATGAACCCAGCATGTTGACCAACTGGTCTGAGCCTCGTCATTTCACAAGAGAAGACACAGCAGAACATTCTCAAACTAATAGATAGAAGGGTGAATAAACTGCGAGGCTTTGAGAAGACCTGATGGAAGACTAAACACGACAGCTATTTAACAAGACCCAATTACCAAGGTGGCATCACTTCTTATGTGTTCTACCTTTGACTTCGAGGACAGAGCCATCAAAGTGAAGGTCATACCTCTGTTGTAAATAAGATTACTATGACTGTAAACAAGATGACTGTGAGTCCTTTTGGTTTTCAGTAGCAGTTCTCTTGATTGAGTTCAGTGGGTCCATGCTGACACTTCACCATTGTAGCCAAGAGCTTCAGACATTGTTGTTTTGTTTTTTTTAATGACTCAAAACACCACCTTGTGGTGCAAACTCGAACTGCAAGACAGGCTGGAGCAGTGAGCTGCCCTTCGATACGTAAATGAGATGAAGTCAAGATTGTAGTTTTGTGTCATTCAGTTTATCATTAAAGGTATTCTTTTTATTTGCATTTGACACAATATTACATATTGTGCCTTTAAACCAAAGAGGGAGAACGCAGGGTGAAGAAGTAGCACTTTAACTACACTTTTTAACTAAAAAGTGCATGTTTGAGGCTCAAATTGAAAATTATTTTAATATGACATAACCTAGTCATAGTCCTTTCAAAAAAAATTTAAATCTGAACTTTATCGAGGTTATCCACTATATGAAAAAAGACAGCTGAGTATATGCACTGCTGCACACGTTCAAAGGCAATAACTTCAGCCCTGCAGTACATTATCGGCACGGAGACTGTTGTTTGGTGTCATTGAACAATTGAAATATACCAGCTGTCAACTACTCCGTCTCATCAAAAGCCCGACAAAGTTAGCAGCAGGCAGGCTGACAACAATCTCGGAGACATCCATCTTTGGAGAAGCACGGCAATTTCTATTGATAGCATGTAAACGGAGACAGCAAAACTTAAAGAATGACTGTCCTCACACAGAGATATGGCCCCAATCGCCGACAACATCTAGAGGACACACACCACTCCGGCTGGAATCTGATTATTTTAAATGTTTTTCTTTAAAATTTCTGAACCATCAAAGGGACATTACTCTACCTGAGTGTGTCAGGCTGAATGAGTAATTGATGGGATGTGCGTGGGGAATGCATGCATCCAAGACAGATGGATAACAAGGCTCAGACGCGGAAAGAAGTCACTATTCACTTTGGTCTTGAATTTAGCAAAACAAAGCACCATATAGGAGGTGTACTGTATTTACAATAACAATGGATACAGATTGACTGTGAGAGTGCTTTGAACTATTGAGACAAACAGGTGATCACAAGTAAACCTCTCTACCTTTTTGATATTCTACGGCTAATTCAGGAGGAGACTATTTTTAAGTGCTCCTGAATCTCCTCCCAAGTCAATTACCAGCCAGCAACTTCCCCTGGGTAAGAGGGAATTCTGTTTTTTTTTTTTTTTTTTTTTTTCCCTGGGTGACCTAGTTGTCTTTTGTGAGTAGGTTTTAGCCGGAGCAGTTTGACAGTCAACAGATAAGATGGATTAAGCTTTTTTTTTTTTTTTTTTTTTTCATCCAGTTTTGATGTGAACAGCGTAAAAGCGGGTTAAATCATTGAGTTTCAGGAGTATTTTTAAATGCCTGCAGATTGAGCGATAAAGGAGCTAAACCTAAGACTTGGGCCGGGAAGGTCAAGGTCGCGGCTCCGGAGAGCAGCTACCCGGCGACGGGGGCCAGCTTTCGTCGCCTTCGGAAGCGGGCTGCGCGCCGGAGCCGGGGCCCACCTCTCATCACTCCCAGAAAAGATACACCGAAGGAGTGAAACAAAATCCTGCGAGGGCTCAACGGGCGGCATCAAAGAGCAGCGCACCCTTGCCTTGTGTGGGTGCTTTGGCGTGTGTGAGAGTACGCATGTGTGTGAGAATGGAGATGGAGAGGGGGGTTGGTTTGTGCATGCATGAATGAGATGGGGGAGTGTGTGTGTGCGTGTGAATGTGCACACTCTAAAATATCATTCCTTCATGAGCAACTAGCTCCATAATTATGTTTTGATTATTTGCGAGTGCTAAAATAAAACAGCAATTAATCTGTTGATGTAAGACAGAAAATAGAAGTGCCACGTACATAGTAAACAACCCAGTTTACAGAGCGATGCAACATTAAAACAGTTTGGAGAATCATTTGTACAATATACCCTCCACCAGCAGCACCCCCGCCACCCCTCCACCCCCGCCACCCCCACCCCCGAACCTGATCTTGAGGCGTGCATAGGAGCTGACAGCCGTACAATCACGTGACGTCGCTCGGCCAATCCGGCATTCATTTGAATTTTTAAGCCGCGCAGTGATGAAGCCACTTGAGCATAAGAAAAGGTGAAGAGGAGAATGGACTGACAAACAAATCACAGCGATACGGCGGGTCAGACGCCTCCTGTAACACCTTTACTTATCAGGTGTCACATCTTTGCCACTGCCGAGAGGTTTTTGGGGGGTTCGAAACATTTCTGGTGGGGGGGGGGGCGGAAATATTTAGAGACATTTTGTGGACGGCTATTCCCCCACTGCTCCTCATGTCGGTGACAGGGGAGAGTAATCCTATACACAGGCTGCTATTGTGAAATGAGAAACTAGCCTCCTTCACTGCCAGAGACCAGATGCACCTCTCTCTCTCTCCCTCTCTCTCTCTCTCTGTCCTAATCTGTAAACGACTTAAAGGAGCCTTATCTCCGGGCTCTTCTGCTTCATTTCATGCTTGATTTACTTTAATTTGTCTGATAGGGCACAAGGATTTGGAAATGGCCCATCTTTCGGTGGAAAATGTTCTGATTTTTCTCCGGCATTGTTATGTGAAGGTTTTTGACTTTTCTCTCCCCCTCTCTTTCCTTCTCTCTCACTCCTCCTCCTCTTTCTTCATCTCCATCTCTCTCCCACTCTCCCTCTCCCTCTCTCCATCATCTGTCTTTTTCCTTTTGAGGTGATGGCGGTGGTGGTGGTGGTGGGAGAGGAGGCGGAGGAGGAGGAGGAGGAGGAGGGGGGAGTGGATCTTCCTCCGGTGCAACAGTCTGTTTGAGTGCATTTAGATTCGAGCTAACGCAGCACAAACAAGTTTTCCATGAGGTGCGATTTTGTGATGGGCGACGGCGACACTGGAGTCGTGTTCGCCTTTCAGATCCACATTGGGGCGCAGAGCAGCCGAGTGCTTCAAACCACAAAGATCTTATGTTTAAGTTAAGAGGCGACTGGCCCTCCAGTTTAGCAAGTGGGTGAGCGGCTGGTGCTGATAAAGTTGCTCCACAATGAGGGACAGGGACAAGCGACGTGTCTACAGATGCCTTCCACTTCTCTTTTTCTGCTGGCGGAACTCAAGCACTCGCATGGCTGTCTGGCTGCTCCCCCCACCAAGGCACCCCCACCTCCCTTACTTCTATTTAGTGACTGAATGACAGTAGAGGCAGCGAGCTATGATTAGAGTGGGAGCCCATATCTTACCAGATCCTGAATAATCTCCATCCCCTCCCACCAATGAGCAAGGCACAGGACGCCTTAGAAAAGAGACAAGGAGAACGGGCAGGAGCTGTCCTGTGCGTACAGAGATGTCATACACTTCCTCTGGCCTCTTCCGCACGCTCAGTGTGGACACCGAGAGGCGAGAGGGAAATCTAAATCCATTCAGTAAGTCAGTCTGAATAATCTTAGCAGTAGTAGCCGTAATCAAAGAGAATTTTTCATTGAAATCTGTGCAGGGGAAAGAGGGGGAAACGAGATGAAAAGAACCACCCGACACATGAACTGAAGGTCTGTTTGAAACAATTAAACTCATTCACAACTGGTGGTTGGTAACGTGATGGTCCCCCCCACCCCCCACCCCCCCCAAAAAAGAAATCAATTTCCCACACACATGCCGACATGAAACGTCACAAACCCCACCTCCGACACAATGCGCATAAATAAACAGTTAACTCCGCACACATACACAAACACAGAGGGGAAGAAACGGGGAGACCATTGAAATTCATCTCACAGCCTGAATTTACTTAACTGCGGGTCTGTGCGCGGTGATAAACGGAGTGATGATCCGGCAACACGTCTTTATCCATGCTTTGCTTTAATTAACGGCGGCTTGTTTGTTGAAAAGATGATTAATATGCCAATGAAAATTGCATAATTGAATACCACAACACTCGCACAATCAGGGAGGAACATGCCATTTTTTATTAACTTTTCAGTATCATTATTATTACTATTATTTGCTATTTTAATTCACTTGACAAGCAGGCCCACCCCCCTCCGCACCAACCCCTAAACAGACAAAAAGGGTGAGAAAAAAAAGAAGAAAAAGAAATAGATGGGGAGGAATTGGTGTGACCAGCAGGGGCCAAGCAGGGAACCCAGCTGTTCATCACCAATGGGAGGCCTGCACAGACAGGGGCAGTGCTCTGATATCAATACCTATCAGTGTGATGGCCATAGGAGAGAGTGTGTGTGTGTGTGTGTGTGTGTGTGTGTGTGTGTGTGTGTGTGTGTGTGTGTGTGTGTGTGTGTGTGTGTGTGTGTGTGTGTGTGTGTGTGTGTGTGTGTGTGTGTGTGTGTGTGCGTGTGTGTGTGTGTGTGAGAGAGAGAGAGAGAGAGAGAGAAAGAGAGACAGTTTGGACTGAGTCAAACTGGTTAAACACATCTGTGAGGACACCAAGGTGAATGAAAGTAAAATTCCAGGCATGCATATGAAACAAGCACTATCTGAAACACTGGCGACTCCACTTACTTTTCCTTTTTTTTTTTTTTTTTTTGTAGAATACGAACTCATGCATGAAAAATAGCCCACCCCCCCCCCCCCAAAAAAAAAAGTATATCAAACAACAGTTGTGTTTAAAAAAGAGCCAAAAGAAAATGAGTAATTCCACGTGCCAGTAAGTTTCAGTTGAGCACCCCATAGTTTACCCAGCGTTACATCCCGCTAGCGCAGCTTGTACAAGTGTCTCCATGTTAATGCTAAATACACACATCAAATATTCAACCAATTACAATGATACCTCTTAGAAAAAAAAATGTGTGCAGCTGCAGCAGCGCCTGGGAGGGTAAGCATTGCAGAACAAACACATTCAGAGAGCTAAAGAAAGGCGCGATGGGTGTCAAGTCCCCGGGGGGCAGAAGCAATGCCACCAGCCGCGCTTTAAGACAGTCACATTCAGCAATGGATCTATTCCCTTATTCCGCTGGATCCTCTGCACTTTGTGCACATGTGAAAGAGTAATCAGAGAAAAAAAGAAGGCATTGTAAGTGGACGCAAATTCGGTTGAGAAGCGGACAAAATGGTTGGAAGTGAATTATCTTATTAAGGGCATTCTCGGTGTGCCACATCCTACGTATGCACACAAAAACTAGAACTGAATATAGTGACATCTTCCTCAGATGATAAGAACTGTGATTGCATTTTGCCCTATTTTAGATTATATAACTAACAACCATGAAGTTCCTTCATAAAGCCTCTTAGTATAGCGGATCAGTGACTAAATTTGCATCAAGGCAATGCAGCATAGGAGTACAGTGATTTGTCTAATCTCTTGTTGCATATTTCATCATTATAATCACACATTGTGCGCTGAGTGTGTGCGTAGTGGCGGTGGTGGTGGTGGTGGGGGGGGGGGGGGGGGGTAGGTGTTTTTCTCTCTCAACACAGGTGATACATACAGTATAAAGCCTTCATCAACCATCTCTTAAGGAAAAAAATGTATTTGGAAAAAAAAGGCAGACAATGTTTACACACAGCACTTTGATTGCAATTTAATTTTACATCACTCATGGCCCCAGAACTCACAGAGAAGCTGATGATGGACTTTCATCATCAGTATCAGCAATCTCAGTGTCATTCATGTTTTGTGAGACTTGTCAGAAGACTTTGAATAAACCCCTGGAGGAGAGAGATAAAACCTTCCTTTTCTGCGGGAGAATTGCCATGATGCACGTCCAAATTTCTTGATTACAAGACGAAGGAGAGGAAGGGGGGGGAAAAAAAAATAAAACCTTGAATGAAAGCCTGCACTGAAAGTTTTCAGTTTGCTGATATAACAGTCAAGTGTGTCTATAAGTCTACTTAAAACGCTTAGGTATCAGTGGAGACAGCTGCGACACCCTCGTCTTATGATTCTGTCGAGACAGTACACTATCAAACCTTTCATACCGTTCCCAAGCTACATTTCCGGTGACAAAAGCTTTGCGAAAGCCTCCTGAAGGATTCATCTATATCCTAATATTTCCAATCCAATTTAACTGGAGCAGCCGGAGTGGTCTGAGCACTAGTTTACCAATCTTTGCTTTCCAAGACTGTGTGCTGAAGGCTTGAGGGGTTCAATCAATGGCGCTTTGATCTCGGCTGGAACCATAATTATTTAACATTGTTACAAGGATTTCTCTAATCCATCCTACCATTAAATCCCTTTTACACCCTCATCTTCTGCAGCCTAATCTGCATCTGGGTGCTCCGTTTGTCTCTCTCCCTCATTTCGGCTCGCCCCTCCTTTCCTTGACGACACCCTGACTTTATAATGGACTTGGGCACAGAGTTAGAAAAAGCCTTGTTTACTGCGAGCAACCTGACTGAACTGAGCTCAAATGGACTGTTGCTGTGCAAGAATTTAAAAGTTTTTGTCTGCGCTTGCACCAAAGTTTGGGTTTGCTTTTCAGTTCAGCTGAGGCCAAAACGTTGCACAAATCTGAACACTCACACAATGAACCGTTGACGAGAGTGAAGCTGAACAGAGGTCCGACAGTAGCCGTGTCAAACGTACAAAGTGTACAAATTGAAGATGAAACATTACCTTCGATAAAATGTAAGCCCTCTGGATAATTTCACCAACAATTCGGGGATAAACTAAAACATTGAGACTCGTGCTGAGAGATCAGTGCTGCAGCTGTAGAAGTCGGCTATAGTGATGAAGTTGCATCATCATCAAATCCATACTTTGATGGTGAGCTATTGAAAACATGCTGAAGCCTACAAAAATCATGTGCCATGAGAAGTGACACCCTTCGACCATTGTTTTTCCAAGCATTTTGCACTGGAAAGCGTCAGAGGAAATGGTACAATGTTGACATTGTTCAGGTTTTGGATAAATACTGAATTAAATGCAGACTGCTTCTTAATGCTAAATTGTATTTCTTCACACTAAAACGAAAAAAAGGGACACATTTAGAGTAGTAATGGTTTATAGGTTATAATGCTATCATTTTAAACATGCCGCCCCTGAACATCAACCTGGGCTGTTCTGTGGCTTCATAAGTACAATTCCTTTGAGACCACCGTCTTTATTTCATCTCAGCGAGTTCCTTTAGATGAACCAAGGGAATGTCGAAGTTCAGGTGACGAATACCCAAAAGGTTTAATCCCATCTGTTTATTTTAGTGATCACTTTGACTCCCAACAAAAAGGGCCCACTGTCCTTTTGCAAATATTTGCATGTCTGTGTTTTCACCACGATATAAATAGCAGCACGGGCGACCGCAAACATTTGTTGAGGCACCTGCCACAGTATCGTGGCCATCTGGTCCTCCAATTCTCCGAGCATGACATATGTGCATTAAACCTGAAATGGTTATTGTTTTTGGGTTTTTTTTTTCCTCCTTTGGAGACAAGAAGAAGACTGATTGGCCACAGACCCTTCTGGGTTGGCTGGAGTCAAAAATGAGACTCGAGACTTTTTACATCTGAGTGAAGCTGCGTTTTTCAGCGTGGGCATGTTTGATGTCTTGAAAGGGGGGAAAAAAGACCGGGAGTGGATAAAGATGATATCATTTTGCAGTGTGTGTGGTGTGAGTGCTGGGGGGGGGGGGGGGGGTTCGGGGATTCTCTTTTAGCTCTTGCTCCGTCTGTGTCTCACAGTCAGGTAGATTCTCAGATGGCCACTCCTTCATGTGACCCCTGCCTCGCCCTGGCTGCTGCCCAGCTGGCATCAGGAGCTGAGCAAGCTGGGCCGGGCCGGTCGACAGACATGTCCACAAAAAGAGATTTGTGGACAAGGTGATCACATCACTTCTGTTAGCACTCTGCCACAATCATCCCCTTCTCCTTCTTCAATATGTTGCCTGATTCAAAGTGTGTTTAAGAAAGTATCCCAATCCCACTTTAATAGAACGCAAAAGGACACGAGGCACAACTTCTTGGCAGCCGAGCAACAAATTCAATTTATTCAGTGTTGGATTTATAGCGTAAGATGACAGCTACAGTGGGTCAGAGCACTGCCTATTGTTTCCCATGCTGTCTCTATCTTCTGTGTGTTGAGGAGGTATTCCAGCTACTTTTATAAAGATGAAAAATAAAATAGAGAGCCTGAGATGTCTTACTTTTACTCAAATGTTCCCCCCAAAAAACTGGGTATTTTATTATTACCTACCTGTCTAATAAACACCCACACCTTTCAAACTCCATACCCCAGTTTGTAACACAGGCTTTTTAACTAGAATTCAGTGTTTCTAGTAAACCACACAGTGGCATTAGAGTTTTTTTTACCTCGTATACTCTGCAGAGCTGTTAAAGAGGCGCAGAATCGACTATACAACAGTATGTGTGACTGGTACACTGAACGAAAGTGGACATCGGATTAGATTCACATGTTAATGACTGAACAAAAATCAGATCATTAATTGTTTGGTGTGATCAAAAGTAGATCCTGCTGCAACCAATCAATAAATCACAAGATTGCAATCCATACATTACAAGCTAAGTTTTATTCATCCTCAGCAAACTTCAGCTGACGTGTACCAACTGGTGGACTGTTCCTTTAATGTTTCCTCATTAGGTGTGATCAAAGACACTTCCCCACCAGTGCACAGTAAAGTTACTTTGCTTTGTGAGGGATTGGTTATAAATTCTTGATGAGGCTGAAAGCTTGAACGCAGCACATGCACAGTTTATTCATCTGTACGTCTTCACAGCATGGGAGGCGTCATTAGTCAAATAGCAAATCAGCTCAGTCAGAGTTAAAGCATCGATGGTGGACAGTGGAGCACAGTAGTGGGATGCGTCTCAGGTCCACTCTTCTGTTTCAGCTTTTTATCTTGATTTAGTGAGCCGCAGTTCATAACGGGGGTTGAAAGCATGAATCAGTGTTCGCAGGAAATGAAGCTGTTCCACACAGTAGAGACTTGAGGAACAGCGATCGCAATTACAGCGCTCTTAACGAACCCTGGATTTCCCTGACTTTCAGAAACGGGGTGGGGGTGTAGGGGGGGTGGTTTACACGAGCAAGCATTTAGATAAGGCTGAGAACAAGTTCATTAGTGGAGTTAGCTAGCTAACACACGCCATTCCCAATTAGCCTAGAGGAGAGCAAGTGGGAGAGAATGAGAGAGACAGAGTCAGATTCCTATCACCGCCAGTCCATGGAAATGAATAGAGTAGCATGACACGCTATCTCTCGAATCAGCGGCTGATTGTGAAACATCCGTGACGAGAAATGAACATGAGACAAGAAGATCAGCGTGCAGATTCGCTTAAGGACATACTTGTGGAGACGAGGGGAGAGCGAGGGAACTCGCTGGGTGTTCCACATCAAGAGACACCAGCACTCTGAACAACAGAGAAGAGCCGGCTATCAGATTAATAGGGAGTCATTCAGTACGGTTCCTCCGTCGTTCAGACAGAAAGACAATCAGAGAAGAGGAGTTGGGGTGGGTGGGGGGCAATCGTGGACAGCGCTTGACGTGAGTTACTAAAGTGGAGATGAAATGCTCGGAGAGAAAAAAAGTTCAATTACAGGATGTAGATTGTAAAAAGGCTTTTGTTGTTACTCAGCAAAAGGGAAATGGTATGGAGGTACTTCAATAGAATCACCAAAGCAGGTGGGCATGTTCCGAGTTAGCCCACCTCATTAAAAGGCTTCACTCTCTTTTTATGTAACGGCCATTACACACCCTATTCAGATGCACGCGCGGCGGTGATTAAAAATTATCTGTTGGTGATCATAATCACCGCTGCTTAAACTTAAGCCAAAGAATAACAAAGAACTTTTGAATGCTGAACTATCTGAACATTTACAAAGAGATTAAAGGGTAGACAGTCTCAAACTAAATAAATTTGCTTTTAATCGCTTTGAACGGGAAGTCATGTCATTTCAAATGTTCCTATCTGATTGTCTGATTCCCCTCTTTATTCAAATTATAACATGCCCATCTGACTTTTCCAGCACAATGGGAAAAATTAAAAAGGGAAATGACCTTTCATGGCAGCCATGATGAGAGAGTGAATGGCATTATTATGCGCCAAGATTAATTTCTGCCCACTCTATGCTGCCCATTGAGACAACACAGGAGGGGCACGAATGCCTCAGTGTAAGTCACTCACTAATTGGTTGGTATATCATTGAGATGACGGAAAAACAGGGTGGCAACAAGTCGAAGATGAACCGATAATCGAGCTGCCAAGCCGACACAATGCACGTATAAAGGCATGTCTCCTCGGCGTTGGATGCAGCCCAGCGCTCAGTGCCATTTTACAGCAGAGATTAGGACACAGTGTCGAAGTCCTCTGATAACTTGGAAGCACTCGGGCTGCGGTTTAGTAAAACATGAAATGGGCATCATGTCTCACATCACCTCCTCTGCAGCTCAGCCGTCCTCGATGTATGCAAGAGACTCTTTACTCCCATAAAACTCCCTCCTCTCCCTCCCCGACGCCTGTCCAGCAGTGCGTCTCCCAGCCTCTAATTCTTATTCTGATGGCTAAGTAGTAGGGGGAAGCATAATTACAGTCAGTCATCTAGTCATGCTACATCCATCCACTCCTTTTCAAAGAAGTATTTTTAAGCTCAGCATTTTCTCGCCCCCAAAAAGGCCCTTTTCTCCGCATGTGATGCCTTCTTTTTGTCATGGCCCCCATAGTTCTGAGCTGACCCCCTCAGCCCTGTCTCCTGACTGATCACAGTGATGGTTTATTACTGTCGTCCCGGCGCTCTTATCTTTAGCCAGCAATGCTCATTTCCTTCCCCAGATTTAAATGCAAATGTGAAATTTAATGATAAATGCATTATCTGATAGGTGCGATAACACTGATTCACTGTCAGTATAAAATACACACCCCGGGGGGCTCCGAGCTAGCAAGCACAACTTGCCCAAATCCACTTTTTTCCCCTGCTCTCTCTTTCCCTTTTTCCTTTTTTTTTTTTTTTTTTTTTTTTCCCGAAACGCATGTACCTGCAATAAATTCTTGAGGTCATTTTATGCATTAAAAGGAATCATATTTTGTGTGTTCAGCAAGAGAGGGTGCAGGCTATTGCTGAGCAGTAATTGCTGTGCAACTATCTTGTTCAATGCATTATCCATCACTTTGATGAAGTTACTTTTAGTAAAAGGGCAAAACAAGATTAAAAAAATGTGTCGTGAAAGAGATACATCTGCATTGCACTGTGGAAGGAGCCATCTGTTGGTAGAAGAGTGCTTTTTTTTATGTGCATTTAAAGTAGCTTTTTATGTCGCATGCAGACTTTTCCCTTATTTGTCCATCTTTAATCAAGATGCCAGACAAAATCAATGTGATCCTTCAGCCTTTTCAGTACAGTCGATTTTGAAGGGTTTTTTTTTCTTACTTGGACCGTCCCATTCCTCCGGTCCCAAAGCAGCATGTCGACTCTTCTCGCCCTGCCCGTCCATTTCCGACTCCCCTCCTTCTCGGTTTCCATCTTCCTCTCCTGGAAGACACAGAAGAAAAAAAAACAAGTTCTATAACGTGAACAAAGTGGACAGAGCTCACTCCAAATGTAATGTTCAGGCACGTCATGTAATTAGACGCAGGATTATATACTGCGCTGCCTTTCTAAGGGGAGGCTTATCGTGGACCTTGAATATCATTACTGGAAAATGTATTTTAGTTTAGTCTCTTCATGTATACATAATTGTGTAAATGTGCATTTGTTGTGAGGTCCAGCTGCATACTTTCATGTAAAAGGAGTTCCCATGAGTATTCGCAGGAACAAGAGGAAACCCAGTGGAACAGGAAGGAAAGCAATGTGTGGGAGAGAAGTGGCTATTTATTACCGTTTGATCTATTGTGGAGCGAGCTAGAATGTGTGTTATAGGATGTAGGGCTGATTTACAGTCTCGGGGCACACACAGACAGACCACGCTAAGGGATATTTGGGTATCTCTCACCAGGATGTAACTTGCTTATAGACCTTGTTTAAGTGGCCCCGCCTCTCAGGCGTGCAACAGGAACACCGACGGGGCGCGCTCGCTGAGCGCTCCCAGACGTCCCCGCTGTAAAATGACATCCACGTTTGCATGTCTATAGTAAGTATAGCGTGTTCTGAAAGTTTAGAGACACATAAATCAGTGCTCAGTAGGTGCCCCCTCGTGTGGTGCTCTAAATAAATCCAATGTGGCTGACACAGTGGTTGCACAGAGTGTCTCTCTCTCTCAAACTCTGGCAAGTGGGAGCAAACCTGCTCGGGGCATGTAGTGCTGCTTGATGGTTTCTGGAGGAACATTTCTTTCACTTTTGTCACCACATCTTTTTCATCCCTTTGATGTTTTAAACCCAATAGTGAACGGTCAAGGACAGGCCTGGATTACCACAATGGATTACTACACTTCATACCGTCTACAAGGAAGGAAAAAAAAAAAAAAGGGAGGAAAGGATATGTAGATTCAAATGTGAATATATTAGTATGATAAAGACAATATATGGTGGGGATGTGGCTTATGCTGCACATAATAAAATTACACCTATGTCCAGACATGATAAAACATATTGTTGTAGCAATGCAGTTGTTTACCCCATCTGTATCTGATTTTCACCCCTGCAGCTTCCAAAAAAACACTTCTGAGTCTCAGTTATCACACTGCCAGTGACAACTGCCACAGGACACACACATTCCTTCTCTCCATCGCCGTCCATCCTTCCGTTAGGTTAATCTCCAGATCAAGCACACGCACCATGCTTGTTTAGCTTTTTTTTTTTTGACATGGCTCACTTCAAAGAAGGTAGCAAACATTGCCAAAAGGATGTCAGCTTTCTGCCTCACGCTAAAATAGGAGATGTATATGGAGAAAAATAGTGATACGAAAAGGGAAGTCGGCAGAAATGTCCTAGTTACAGTACATGAGGTCATTATGACCCAGTTTTGCTTATGCAAGTGTCTGCATGGGCTGGCAATTTCTCCCCTACTCCTCCTCCTCCTCTCCCAGTATATTATCAGGGAGCCCACTCGAGTAAATTCCCCCACTATTTATTGTTGGGCCCGGAGAACCTCTTTAGCATACCAGGCTCGTATTATGACGAGGATAACAAAGGCGTATATCAACAGTTCCTTCCAATGGAGCGGAGTTTAAAAAAAGCTGGCGAGATAACATTAAAGGCACTACCTTGATCTCAGGCGAACATGTTAAGCCCTGTAACGAAACGTATTGGAAGTGTTTAATTACAGCCCGGGAAATGAAGCTACAAGATGATTCCTTAATTAAGCAGTGATTAAGGATTTTCTGCCTTCTATCTAACACAGTTTGCAGTGCATTTTAAACACAATCGCCCAGGCAACCTCACAGGGAACAATGTCACAGGGCTTTGATGAAGTTTCCTGCACAAATGTCACGAGGAAAAAGCACAGCAGAGGAAGAAGTGCTGGAGTAGCACTCCTCTGCTTAAAGTACAGTCTGATAAAACCCGGAATACAGAAGAATATGAACAACTGCTTTTTATGATTTTGAGCGACACAGGAGTTTTGACCCTTTTTTCTTTTTTTAATATGAAAACCAATTGACTGGTGCTCCATTTCATTTGCTCTAAGTAATAGAGACCAGGCCTTGTTTCATCGTTTTAACCGAAACCCTCTGCAGTTCTTATCAAAGGAGACAGATTGTCAATGATCATCCACTACATTATCACCGAGATCATAATTTACATCTGGCTTAGGTTCCTTTCCCCCGTACAATCTAATGGATACGCTTAACGCTGAGCGGGAGAAAGGCTGAGGAGAACAGAAGGGACGGGGAGGGCTGGGGAGGCACGGCGGCCTGCTGGGTTCGGGGTTGGCGGGCATGCAAGAGGAGCCAGTGAGCTGTTAAAATCAGCCCTATCGCCGCTCTATCAAAGGACAGCTCTCTAGCCAAATCGCAGTCACACGCAGCGTGCCACACATTCAGGTCAATAAGCTTATAGGCGATTTACACAAACAATTCCTCGAGCAAGGTAGCAACAAAGTCATATTGGCTTTTTCTCTCCCTTTTAGCATTGTCTCTGCCAAGGAAGCCCTTGAAAATGTCAATCTCTTGTGTGTGACTTTAAGGAGCTCAGAGCACTTTAATCCTGACCACCAAGTCAGGTTGCAATTTCCATGCAAAAAGAAGTATTTTAAGTACTGGATTGCACAATTCTAAATATGACCAAATTCCAGCTTTCGAAGACTTTAACCTATTGCCACTTTTCGAAGGCCATCAGTATTGCTGGTATTAGAGTTTTGCAATGATTTCCAGCATGTAATGTGGGAGGGGGGAGGCAGCGGGGCTGCGAGTCGGTTGATATTGCATATTTGGTTGTTGATGCAGATTGTGCTGCAACAGATAAAGTCAATTCTAGGAAGCAACCTTTTCCACCAAAGTCAAGGATAGCTGTAAGACTTCTCTGCTATCTGAAAAATTGGTTTGAATTGCATGCAATTTGAGGCAGGCAGAGCACTCCAATGGAGGGAGGCTATTAGCGAAATGCCTTGCCACTGTCTCTTTAAATGCCAATAAATTCCCATCATTACAGAATCTGGCAGTTTTCCTCCCTGTCTGCAGCCTGGGTCTTTATCTCACTCTGCCTCAGTCTCTGAGCATGTAGATCTGGCCCAGTTAGATTGTCATACTTAACAAACATTAATGATTAATTTCCTCCACTGAGTCAAATGGGGCTAAAGGGATGACTCGATTCATCTTATCGCACCACAAATTAGCATTTCCCCATATTCTCCAGCATCAACTGTGCATTAAAATTCCACATTTACCATTCTGGGCACTGGCAGCTGTGGTGAAAGAGCCAAGGAGATCTTCCTCTTGTGTTGCTGGAGATTCTGATTACTTCAGTGTTACACAGAGAATAATTAATTCTGCCACTTTTTGCTTGTTACTGTATATTTCTGACTGCTGCAAGTCAAATTACTCACTGAGAGGTTATTTGAAGGGTCAAGGTGGGCTTTTTATTTGCAAAGTTAAGTCCTGGGTACGCAGTTCTTTGCTTTCACTCTTCACTTCCGCTGTGATAAACTGTCTCTGCCCACATTATAATTTCTGTAATTTGAGGAGAACGGAGCAGCAGAGGGCAAATGTTCACATTTAACTGTGCTTGATGTATCCTGACACATCAACACCCACAACAACATCAGAATCAAGCCGTTTGAGCCGGTAGAAGGAAGAAAAAAAAAATATATCATGTAATATAACTTCGGGGGGAAAAAAATGGTTTGCATCGAGGAAATGAGACACATGAAATGACATGTAAATTTACTGTCAGAGCAAAGTGAGGAAGTCATTTGTCATCAGACAACACTTGGAACGCTTAAAGGGAACAGCTTGTGGCAACACCCTGTGCTGAACTTCACAGATAGCCAACAATAAAAAAGGGAGGGTAAAAGGAACAAGGTGAAATTTCACAATTTCAGTAAAAAAAAAAAAAAAAAAAAAGACGCCACTCAGAGTATATAAAAAAAAGTATATTTCTTACAATTACGGAGCCAGGTGTGTCGATAGAGTATAAATCTTTGCTGCGGAGGCAACGTGTTCATCTGTGGCTTCTTCACAAGCAGGACTCCATAAATGTGAAATTGACCGAGCAGGAGAAGTTGTTTGAGGTATGATTCTTGTTTAATCGCAAGGGAAAGCCAAGGTTATTTCTTTCGATGTGCGACTGTTTTTTCACACTGAGCTCCTAAAGAGGTTCACAGACCCCCTCTGAAATGCCATGTATATTAAAACAGTCTTCATTCTCTCGAGGGTGCTACTATTCTCCAAAGCTCGTTCTCTTTCAGTGTTTGTAATATTTGTGTGTGCGGGTGTGTGTGTGTGTGTGTGTGTGTGTGTGTGTGTGTGTGTGTGTGTTGTGTGCGCGCGCAATCGACAAGGAGACTGGTCATACCTTTAATGGCAAATAAGTGATACGTATGCAAAAAATAGTTAACGTTGTGATGAACAAATACATTTTGTGGTTGAGAGAAAACTAACCAATTCTCTTTATGTGCCGCTGTATTGTTTAATCAAAAACAACGTGCTATATTTTAGGTGTTTTACATCTAAATAATTCAAATGTAAAGTCATGAATGAAGCTCGTGTTTAGTGTTAAATCATGTTAACCATGTTTTTTTTTTTTCCAGTGGATCAAATGGGTTTTAATGTCATTTAGAAAAAGACAAACGCTCACTCCTCATGTAGTTACATGTGCAACCTGTGATTGGTCATTATTTTATGGGAACTGAAAGGCTTCAAAGCCACTTGGGCTTTTGGGATCATCACATTGACTCCTATTTGTATTAATGAACAAAACCTTTTTATTTTGCCTGAACCTCCTAGTGATGCTGGTCATCTCTTACAAATTTAGTTGAACAGATCATGTTGCCCCCCCCCCCAGTGATTGTTCGTTCACTCACTGTCGCTCCGAATTGCTCTGTAAAAATGCATTTTAATCACTTAAGTTGCCATTTTGTTGTGAGCGGATCTCTGTGAGTGTGATGGTAATAGCCTCAAAAAACAGAAGCCAAATAAAGCACCATAAGCTGCTGTTGAGCCAAGCCACCATTAACTAAACAAGTTGCCGAGTCAACAGTCACCCAATTTCGAGGTTGCCAAGCCTGAGACCAAGATGGGACGTCAAGGTGCTCCATGCACTTATCTGGGGACTCCCTTTTCTGCAAGGGTAAGGCAAATGGCTGAGTCTTTGGTGGCATTCAACTTCTTGACCTTTGCGCCTTTAAGCAGCTTTGCTACTTCACCGCACTCTGATCAAAGTTAATAAGTGCTTCATATGTTAATGAAAATTGGTACTCCTCTTTGTGTTCCTACAGCTTTTTAATACCTATTATGGACTGAAACTTTTAATGGAGGTTTTAGGTCCCCCTGACAAGCCCATTTCAGAGAGTGACTACACAGATACAAGGCTAAGCTAAGACCAGAGAGTCACTGCTCAGTGGAGGAACCTTACACGGGAGACCTTATTCTCCGGGAAGCAGCAGAAGATAAAGGCCATGGGATGAGTGGCTGCTTTAAAACCCACGTTCAAGTCCGCACAGGGCTAATTACAGCACGCCATCACATTTGAGAGGGTTTAGTTAATCAAGGGGGCTCTCTTTTTCCTCCTATAGTTGAGGAATAACACACTTAAACCATTTAATGCCGCAAGGATTGCGTCCTGTTTAATTCACGGCGGTCTCACATAAGTGGGGTAAATTTAAGCCACTCCGACATTAGTTTTAAACAGATCTAATTGAGGAAGGGATCATGGGGAAAATGGCTACACCTGATGACTACACACAACTTGCCACGAGGAAAAAAAGAACATTTGGATAGTACATCATTTGAGTATTAGGAGGCAATGTAAGACTTAGCTACTGTAAGCTTAGATAGCAAAAGTAATACAAAATCTGACTGCTGGGGCTTGTGTATGACAAGGAGCAGATTACCAGTGGCCACGGAAAGCACTACTTGACATTTGGGATGGCTATTTTGTGTTGACTTCATTCATAAACATGGAAAAGGAGATTTGAGGCCCAATTCCCGCGCATGGTTTTAACCAAAACAAAGAAAGTATCAAATGGCTCCGACAAGGTTCTTTGAAGATTTCCAGAAGTTGTACTTTTTACACCCTTTACTTTAGCAAACCAATATGTACTACGCCATCTATTTCATAGCTAGTGGGTTATTAGTCGACCGTGCATTGTACTTTGAAGTTGCAGTACGGACACATTACGCAGGAGACAAAGGGTGAGGAAACCGAGGCGTCGCTGGTAATTGCAATTTCAGAACAATTGCGCCGTTCGACTTTTAGCGAAGAACAAAAGGAAAACATTATTGATACGATTACCGGGGCATAGCCTACCTGGAACATGAAAGATTTGTTTTCCCTCAATAATGTAATCCCACGAGGCACATCAGTTTAGAAGTGTGAAGAAATAATTCTAAACAAATTTCCCTTTGAAAGGAGAGGGAAGAGACAGACATTCAAAGCGGGTCCTTCATTAAAAAGTCAAATTTAAGGCATCCGTGCGCCAGCAAGAGTGGGGACACCTGGGGTAGCGAAAGCCACGCGACCGGAGGGTAGGAAGAGGTGGAGTGTTGGAGAAGGGGGGGGGGGGGTGGCGGAGGCGTTGGAGGTGGAGGGGGGAGGGGGGCGGGACAAGTCTGTCATCTTCACACTGTAACCTGAAGCAGACCACAAATTAGCTCCTGTGATGGCAAGGTGTGACCGAAATGAAACAAACATACAAAGCAGCAATCTAATTGAATTGGAGTTCAAAGAGGACTCGGGCACATTTGGCGACGCCGAGGCGCTTTATAGTGCTGGACCTCCGAGCAGTAGCAGGTGCTGCTGAGTGTTTCGCAGAGCTTTAGCGCCGGCTCAAAGGGAAGCGCGGCGCTCTCCAGTGCATTGGTGCACCGTAGCACACCTTCACAGCACTATCACAGAGGGAGAGCCGGTGTTGCCGATGCCATCTCCCTCTCAGATCAAACCACTGCTCTTGGGTTGGATTGCTGGGATCAAATATCAAAATGGATAGTTTCGACTCTAGGCAGCGAGGCGGGGAAATATCTGAGTCCGACACAAGTTCTGCCAGGCTTGATTCGAACATGTCGAGGAATTTTATTAGATGCAATTGGCAGGAGTTTAACTTATTTTTGATGTTTGGCGCGAGCGCGACTCAACATATTGTCTCATATCAGGTATTAAAAAACGGGCAGTGCGCTCGCTCTGGTTGTGGAAAAGCACTTCCAGTTTGGACTGAATCAACATCCCCCACCTTTGTTGCAGAAGTACTCCATGTCTTCACAGGCCATGTTCTCCGCCTCAAACTCGGCGGGGAAGTTCTCCTCCACCGTGAACTCGTCTTTGGCCAGGAGCTCGTTCTCTTCGGAGACGCACTCCTCCTCCTCTTCCTCCAGGCCATCCTCGAGAGGACCTGAGGGGAGAAACACACACACACACACACACACACACACACACACACACACACACACACACACACACACACACACACACACACACACACACACACACACACACACACACACACACACACACACACACACAAAGGAGATGTTCAGCAGTTTCATCATATCCTTCCAGCTTTAAAGAACAAAAAAAAAATAAAAGAAACAGCCCTCTCCTCATTCCTATTGTTAAAATACCACCAATCGAGATGTGATTCAAAGCACAGAGCAGCATTGCGCTGTATTTATAACTGTGTACACATTCAGCCACGTCAATAAAGAATATGATTTTCCCAATAATATTTCAGAGGTCCTTCCATCATCGCTGTTGAAAAGGCCCTTTGAGACTGTGTAGTTTTCTGAAAAACAAGCTGACACGCAGCCAAGGTGAGCGTTGATGTTAATCCTGCTACCTGCAAAACAAAACCCTCGCACAGATGGAGGTAGGAAAGGGAGAGAAAAAAAAAAAAAGTTCCTTGCCAGACTTTTCATTCAGGCATCAGCATGGGAGGAGGAAAGAAAATACTTTTATTAATTTGTTAGCCTTATCACAGGGTACAATGTTGATTTTCCATTTACATTCCATGCCTCCGGGTAATACACCAGTGCAATCTTAAAGGAGACACTTTTCCGTGTGATTAATTTTTTCCCCCCTCTGTGCAATATTATTTCTTTAAATCTAAATGATTTCAGAGTTTTGCTTGTAGCTGTACATCTCTTTTGGTATTTGCATATTACCATTTTTGCTTCAATCAAGGGTGTTGATGGAATTACTGTACAGCTACCTGAATTGTATTAGTTCTGAAAAACATCTCACCTGGCATTTGAATGTTATTAAGATAATGTGCATCTTGCACACCTCTCCTTCCCACAGGAAAAAAAAAAAAAAAAGGGAAAAAAAAAAAGAAATGCCTGCAAACGCATTACCATTGCAAAGAAGTGGCAGAATACTTTAAATTTAGGGTGAGTTTGTATTTGAAATAATACACCCAGAAAGAGAAATTTGCAACATTTTCATAAAAAAAGAAAACACATACACCCATGATAATCATATCAAAAGTGTTGCCATCACTGTCAGCGAGATGAGGATGCTGTCTCTGTTTCTGCCTGTCACGGCGACGTCGCAGCCTCTCCGTGCATCATTCTGGAGCTCAAACAGAGAACACTTACATCCTCCCGACACCTTTCAATGTGTTTGTTCTATTGTAGCGGGAGTGAGCCCCTCAGCTTTAATAAAGCAATGATTTCCGTTCAGAAACCGGGGCTGGTGTGCCTCTCCTGTTTCTCTTTCTTCCCTGCACCGAGCCTCATAAAAGACCCCCCTGATGTCCACAAACTGCTTGCTCTTTCATTAGTCTTATAAATTACTCCTTTGTAGAGGCCTACATCTGCAGGAGCCCCGGACATGAAAAGAATTAGCACACAGATCTCTAATAGACACTGCGGAGGCAGAGTGCTGCTTTTAAATTAGGATACAGTTTTATGATCTTATCTGATGCCTTCTGCTGATTCGCTGAGGAGTGAAGTGAGGCGTGAAGTGACTCAATGAGTCTACCATCGCTTAAGATGATACCGGGAGATAAATATCGCAGTATCAAGGGGAGATTGTATGACTGGCGTTAAAGGCTCCTGCCAAGGCAATTGAAGACAGTGTGAAAGAAAGCGGGGAAATACATTTCTATACACGCAGTCTGTACACATTCCATTACACAGCTGAATAAGAACTGTGTGTACAACTAAATGATTCTTCCTCTGTAGCTGGCAAATACAGCAGCGCCATTGCACTGCACAAAATAGACCTACAGTGTTGTGCGATAATAAGGGTAAAGGGAGATTGAAGATAAACTTCATGGTCAATAAGACACAAAGATTAGGGAGATAAGATGAGATAGAATTGAGGTTTAATAGACTCAGAATAAGGGCATCTCACTTCCCCACTCTAACAGATAGTAACTAAATGGAGCATTTTCAAACTGATAGAGATACTGGAGGCATTGCTGAATATGGAACAAAATAAAATAAAAAATATTCACGCCAGTCGGAGACTTTAGGAGGGGGTCTGATGGCGACTTCTTGGGGACCAACGTAGATTACCAAAGTTTGTTCGCATTTCTCACATGTTTAGTTTATTATACAGTATTCATTGCATGGAGAGACCTGAAATTATTTCAGAGACAGCAATGATAAGAATAATGACTTTCTAAACGACCAGCACCACACTCCTAACTCATTTTCTGATAGTGGCGTTCCAGCTATATTTAGTTGTGTACTGTTTAAAATCCTGTCACATTCACTGTGTGACCCACGCTTGTTGGTTCATTTCTATAGGGTCTGCTGATGAACCGGGCCGGCCGGAGGAATGCCTGTCGCTTCACCCTCTTATCGAGCCTCCTCTGGAGTTCAGATGGCCAATGACACCGCAGAGAGCGTCTGCGTTTTGCTTCGCCAAAAACAACACAGCCCACTTTAAATTCTGCTCTCATTATAACATATGCAGAAATGAGTCGTATCACGCTTTGAAAGGCAGATCTAAGTCACATGTGTCAACAAAACCGTTATTTACCCAGCAAAATGGACAACTCATATTTGGACGGTTTGGGATGTTTAATCAGAAAAAAGTCATACAAATTGTATATTTTGCTTCTTCAAATGGCGAAACCCGTGGCAGTTTTCTCACAATGTGAAGGATCACAATGTACTAAATATGCTCAGTCTACCTTTTCTTTAATTTGACCTTATTCTTATTACATCCAGGACATGATTACATATTCAGGAGTCTTGGTCCTGAATAAGGGCGAAACAATCTGATAAGAAATATCACTTTGATTAAACTACACGTGGTCATAGCGGGTGGAGACGGGTCAGCAGAAGACTTTTCTTCATTTCTAAATGACTCCAACAACTTGGGAACCACTTGAGTAAAGAATTAATCATAAAAAATAATCATTAAAATAATTAGTAACTGCAGCCCTCCACCAATTATCCGTAACCTTAAGCGCAACAGCTTTTCGAGTTCAGACTTACAAGTGCTAATTTATGAGCTTTCCTTTCTGGAGAGAGACTCAACTTGCCCAAGTCATCCTCGTACAAAGACTGCTTTCCACTCTCCTGTAAGAGGATGCTTTGGGAGAATGCAGCCTGTCTGAACTTCCTCTCATTCGGGGTCATTGTCCAGGTATCCCTGCACGCCCACGGACCCGTCACCCTCCACCCTCCACCGTATCATGCACATTCATCAGACTCTTCCTCCGCCGACTACAGGGGGAAATCTCAGCGCTGTTCAAACAGTCATGCAGCGGCAGCCAATGCTAATAGAGACATTGCTAGCTGAATACAGGCTTGATCACAGTGGCTCTTTTGTTCATGGCGTGGCCTCTGTCTGATAGAGATCGGCCATGCGGAGTGGAGCTCCGGAGGGGGATATGGTAATGCCCCCACTGAGTCTATAAAATGGGGTGATACTCTGAGACCATATGATGGACAGAGGATTAATGAATCAGGGAAGAGAGGAGCGCGGACGGAGGTGGTGGAATGAGCGTACCTTTCAGGAAAGCGCTCTGTGTTCGAGTCAGTTTCCCTCAGTGGACTAAAACATAAAATGAGAACGCACACAGATGTTGCCTTCGACGCTCACACTTAAAAAAAAAATAAAAAGGAAGGAAGAAAGAAAGAAAGACGAAAAGCTCTAAAGAAATATGTGTGTATGTGCAAAAACTGTATGAGTGACTGCTAATTTCACGGCATGCTTTTTCAGGCGTCCGCAATGTGGGGAGCTTGTGGCCGGGCTGCGATAGCGATACCTCGCATTATCAGCAGGTTCCACAGTGTGATGTGTGGATCACAAACCCGGCCTCCTCTATAGCTCCCTAATTAGAGGTGAGGTAATTGAATCTGACAGAACAAAGCAGCAGATCTCTATAAGCATGGAAATCATTTTTTGCTCCCACCTATACAGTTTTTCATCCAAAAGGTCTATTGAAAATGTGTCCAAGCTGGCCTGGGGATAAAACGTAGCACCTGAGACTAAACATGAATGCATAATGCAGCCCGAAAAATCCAACAGGGCCACACAGCTCAACCCCTGCCAACTCTGCTCCCTGTGACTGGCCCTTTGTGCCAGCGCTGATATCGGGGCCTTCCTCACTTCCGGGTGAGCATGCACCGAGTTCTGCAGGCGGGGGGGAGGAATTAGAGAGATGCAGGCTTAGTCTCAAGTTGTGAGTAGTTCCAAACTGTGAACCCCGTAGATTTAGATCAATCTGGAGTTGAGGGGGAATAAAGGGATAAACAATAGCTCTCTGAAAGCAAAGTGTCAAAATTGGAAAAGAAAATTGCTTTGTAGGATGGAACTGGGAAGGTTGAGAGAGAGAGAGAGAGAGGAGGAGGAGGAGGAGAAAGTGGAGAGAGGCGAGGAGAGACTCGGGGCCATACTCTCTCCTCAGCTCTAATGACCTTTGGGAGGCAGAGGGCTCCCTCAGCCTTGGAAGAGACTTAGTGTATATGTTACAGGGCTCAAGCCTCTAATTTAATCCTTGATCACTGTAATGAAATAGATACCATTTACGCAACTCTTAATAGCTTAATATGCTACAGGAACCCTCAAAGGAACGTTTCATTTCAAGCATCTTTCTTCAAACTGCATAAATGATACAAAAAAGAGCCCTTTTTATCCAAGTTGTACACTCTGTGATCAAACTAAATGTGGAGCTAATGCTGTAACACAAGTCAAAAGTAAATTACCATTCGTATATTGTGTGTGAATGGCTGCTTGTGTGTAAATGTGTGTGTGTGTGTGTGTGTGTGTGTGTGTGTGTGTGTGTGTGTGTGTGTGTGTGTGTGTGTGTGTGTGTGTGTGTGTGTGTGTGTGTGTGTGTGTGTGTGTGCGTGCTCTGGGAGGAGCGTGGAACAGCTTCAGTGGAGACTGATGTGTTCTCAGCGCTGCAGTCTGTGACCAAGAATAAGCAATGGTATTGTTTAACTTGATTTTCCGGTTGCTAAGCAATGTAATTCTCGTGATTAGAAATGGCTGCCTTCCTAAATTCGGGGCACTTACAATCAACAGTCAACAAACTGCTTGAAAAACTCGGCATCAATGCTCATCTGGAAATTAGGGTTAAAAAAAAAAAAAAAAAGACAGGAAAAAAAAAAAAAAACTAAATCAAGAGAAGGGAGGACGAGTTAGTTGTTGAGCCGAAATGGATGAATAAATGTTTTCACATCTCACACACACACACACACACACACACACAAACACACACACACACACACACACACACACACACACACACACACACACACACACACACACGCACACACACACACACACAGGGATGCACCACTTCTGTGTGGCGGCAGCGCAAAAAGATGACACGGGAGTCTAAATGCGATCTGATGACATCATTCGTTCAGATGGACCACAGAAAGTTTACATTACAGCAGATTCGCGTCTCGTGCTGCGAGACTGTGGCACACCCATTGGCTGGGATTCTGCTGTCTGCTGACTGCAGCTTGTGAAAGCCACACGCAGGAAAAGACAAAAGAAAAAAAAAACAAAAAAAACCTTTCTATAAGAAAGGAGGTTTATTTTTGCTCACATTTCTCAAATAGTGTCAACATAATTCTGCTTGGAGTATCTTATTCCAATCAGACACAACGTTGGATCCCAGCATGTTTGCGAGAGTTGCTAAGTTCTGTGTTGTTGCGCCCAGTGTTTCTGTCTGGACCGTTGAAGGGGAATAACACGCTCTTACTTCTTTATCCAATGAATTTGAATTGGAATGGCATGAAAACATGCTGGCATTTGACTATGCCATTAAAATGCTGGAGGCACCTCTGAGCGTGCCCGAGGGCTTCAGCAGATGCCAGCCAGTTTCTCTGTGGAGCTCGCTGGGTCCTGCTTCACTCTACTGACTTTACTTGCCTCTAGAGTTTACAGAGACATGCGCACACGTCCAAGTGGACAACGCTTGGTCTGTAAAAGTCACAAGGCTTGTCCTCCAAGTAATATGGGCTTAGTTAATACCTCTTTTGCCGGGTAACATTTGCTTTGTAGGTGCAACGAAGGGATTAAAAAAAAAAAAAAAAAACGCTGTTAAAATGGCCAGCGCGCTGGATTTAAGTCTTTCTTGTTACACACTTTGCCTCTCCTCTGGGTGAGTGATTTATTAGTGTCATTCTGTTACTTATAAGGAAATAAAAGTTAACCATGTGCCTGTACACTGGAGGTGACAGCTGAAACAAAGCAGGTAAAATATGTGTGGTCTTAATTACTGGTTTATAAGCGAGCTTTTCACTAGAACGTTCACTTTTAATGAAGCCATTGAGTGAGGCTCCTCCAGGGAGCTATCATGGTTAAGTGGGGGCATCCATCTTCAGCCATTGGCTCATCTGCAGACGAGTGGAGGCTCTGTCTACAGCACGCTCACCTCATATTGGCTCACTTTATCTCCACTAAGTAAAGTCCCTCAGAAGGTTGCTAACAGTGGCGAGAAAAAGACTTTTCTCCAGCAGTCTCTGATGAGGCTGAGGGAGTTTTCATTCTGTCGAGGCACCGGGGCACTTGACTGTGTCTTAAGTGCTTAATAAGACACTGTTGTTTAACCTGAAAAGCATCAAATTCATCACATTCAGTGGTCTGTGAGCCCGCGGCGGCTGAAATAGCAATATTGTAAATGCTAAAACTGCCGCCGCAACAATTAGCATTTAGCTGAGCATCATTTCAAAGAATTTAATGGGGCGCCTTCAGAAAAAGAAAAATGATTACTGTATCAAATAGTGTAGATAAAACAATATTTTTCCATCAAGGAATTTCTATGAAATGGATATATCTAAGATGTCAATTTCATTCCAGTATTATTAAGGATGGGGGGGTTTCCTTTTGCAATAAATTCTTCATTAATTCAATTCTAATTTGCCTCTGGTTCCCATTTCTACTATTGATAGTTCCACTTCTTAATACCTCGGATAAGGGGCGAGAAAATCATTGCAATAACTCAGTGGAGACTGAGTAGACGATAGGATCTAAATATTACCAATGCCAAAAGAAGTGTGAAGTCTGATGAACATTTCAAAAGAACAATTCTTTATGGATCAGCTAAATCTTTTCCACTTTTTAATTAAAAGTAAAGAAAATAGAAGTTAATTATCCTGTAAAGATTAGCTGGTGGGCATCTTTCTGTAAATTAGTTCTAATTAAAAGGAAATTGTCAAATGACATTCAAAGCACTGTCCTTTAAAACACAGACCGAGATGGGCTTTTTCTCCCCCTCCTCCTCTTCCTTCTCTTTCTCCTCCGCCTCCCCCCTTTACTCCCCCCCCCCACACTCTGCCTCCATTCCTAATTCTTGATCTGGCCATGTGAAGCTTCTTGCTGCAAGATTAGGATTCAGCCAGTGCGTCAAACAGCACACACACACACACACACACACACACACACACACACACACACACACACACACACACACACACACACACACACACACACACACACACACACACACACACACACACACACACACACACACACACACACACACACACACACACACACACACACACACACACACACACACACACACACACAGCTCCCTGGACAGCAGGCCTCTAGCACACTGTGAAATACTGCTGCATCAATGAGGAGCCAGTGGTTTCTGGAGATAAATACTCCTCATTGATAAGTGATTGTACCGATTAGCTGCTTGGATTCAGGCTTAAACTGTTACTGTATCGGGCTGATATTGGATTCTTACGAAATATCAGATATTGGTCTCGTGCTGTAATCCAGCACATAAAACAGCTCTGAAAACGTGCAACTTTATTGCCAAATTTACAGTTTTTAGGGTGAATTCTTTTTTTCCATCCCGCTGGCTTGTGGTATCATGATATAAACATTGGCTGACTCTACTTTCTCTTCAGTTACTTTTTCTGCTACACTTGAAAGTTTGAGGCAAAAAAAATCTAAAGTTATGTACAAAACTAAGTACAAAGGGAAAAAGAAACTTTACTTTTATAGTTATTTGGTCCTACCTGATGAAGATACTACACAGAACTAGCATTGAGCAATTGTTTTATAATTAAAAACAATTACAAAAAAATGTGAAATGAAAGTAAGTACCCATTACAAATATGACATGATCACGTCTATCAAATGCAAATTTGATGTGTCCATATGAAATGCAAATTATTAGAGCATGGTTGAACGGAAATGGCCCTATTTAATGCTCTGACCCTGATGATTCAGAGTTTTCTGCGAGTATTAATTGAGAGATCTCTGTGTATTAGTCTGGCAAGGAATTTAAAAAGAACTGTTTCTACTTTGAGCAAATTAATCAGGGAGGAGTGCAGCTATCAAACAACTGCCCAGGACCGCTGAGGTATAATCAATACAACACCATTCAAAAAAGAAGACCTATAAATACCCTGAACTTTTCATAGGATTTGCAGATGACTTTTATAACTGCTAGTATCAAAGAGCGTGTGTCCACACTGTGAAAGAAGCTGTATCAATTCAGCCACCATTAAAATATAGAAATATATTCCAGGTGGAGTAGTTTTCTTTAACCCACACACACACGTTGAAAACAGTGTGAAAACTTCTGCAGATTTTTTTATATTTAAAAATAGTAGCCGAGAACTTACTTACTTATGCTGAGTGATTTCAACTCACATCATTAAAATCTACACAAATGGACATTTTATGACCTAACCAGTTTGAAAGATCTCTCTGTGTTAAACATCGATTGAAGCTTTCTTAAAAATCTGATTTTTTTATTATATAATTGTTTGGCCTGACGCCAAAGCATTTGGAAGATATACCCTATACAGTATGACATGAACGCAGCAAAGGAAATGATTTTAAAAAGTTTGAAACGATTTCGCTTCAAAGATATGATCGGTCAGACCTCGGGCTGTGTGAGTCTTCCCTCCCACCAAAACAAAAGTACACAAACATGTGAACAGACACAGTGCTTAACCAAACCTCCACTATCATCATTTCACAAATAAATGATGAATCAGTCTCCTGGGCTCTGTGTCTACTGTAGCTTTCATCTGATTACGTGTGGATTTCATCATTCATTGTCTGGCTTGGCTGTTGCTCCCATCTACCCGTGTTTGTGTATTAAAACGGGATTCCAGCAGCACCAGTCCCAACAAGAAGTACAGAACAGAGATGGGGGGGGGGGGGGGGGGGGGGGGGGGGGGGGGTGCAGAAGCCCACCTTTCCATCTGCTATGGCTAATGGATGATGCTCTCCCTGGCCCGGAGCAGAACTGTGGTGAGGGAGATTTACACCCATAATACCCCTGGGGCTGTGGAGCTGCACCGCGCTCCAAAAACACCGTCACTCCATCACTTTCTATATGATAGCTGGCAGAGCAGGGGTAACAATGGACCAGCAACAATGTCTTTTTGTATTACTGACAAGTGCCTTATTTGGTTGACATAACCTGCCTCGGTGTCTGAGGAGTGGGCACCGTTGCACACAGGAAAATGGTATGACAGCTACAACCATTGGAGACATTGTGCGGCTGCAACAAATCACACCAGACTATGTTTTTTTTTTTTTTTTTTTTTAAAGAAACACCAAGCGGTGTGTGTGTGTGATAATGAGGAGAGCGGGAGTAGCAGCGGCTGACGGAGAGGTGGCTGTCTTTGCGATACACTAATTGGAATGATGGCGGGAGGAGGAATCAGGCATCACGGTTAGCTAAAGTGAACAGAGCTGCCTTTTTCCATTTGCGCCATTCTAAAGGTTTATAAGTTGTAATTGCCCTTCAATTTGGACGCTTATCGACCCGCTATAAAGCTCTGTGTGGGACCACGCTTGACACCTCTCTCCTAAAACAAGTGAGGTAAATGGTGGGAGGCAGAAAAGAACAACTACGTGCAAGCGCGCGTGTGTGTGTGTGTGTGTGTGTGTGTGTGTGAGACAGAGAGAGAGAGAGAGAGAGAGAGAGAGAGAGAGAGAGAGAGAGAGAGAGAGAGAGAGAGAGAGAGAGAGAGAGAGAGAGAGAGAGAGAGAGAGAGAGAGAGAGAGAGAGAGAGAGAGAGAGAGAGAGAGAGAGAGAGAGAGAGAGAGAGAGAGAGAGAGAGAGAGAGACTGAGGCAGGGAGATGTAGAGAGCTCCACTCCTCAGGGATTGAGTGTTCACACACAGTAAATGGAAGTGGCACAGCTCTGACCTTTGAGCCGCAGCATACGAGTAAAGCGAAGGCGCTGTCAAAATATTGCTTCAGAAATGACAATCCACCTCGCCAGTCCCAAGTCTTGACATGGCAGGCAAGTGGAGAGCCGTAACCTGCTGATCCCGACATTACAAATGAGGGGATTATCATGACAACAAACCGCGGCTCGACACACTGCATAGCCTAAAGATATTCTGGCGTTGCCCCTTATTATCAGCAAAGTCCCACACAGATAGCCGGCGATGACACTCCAAGAAGGCACCCCCCCCCCCCCCAAAAAAAAAAAATCGAAAGCGACGGGAGCCGTCACGTGTCGGGAGTCGCGAGTGAAATTTCAAATTAGGCTCGACAAAATAACTACTCCCAGATCTGCATCAAGTTTTGCTGTTTGCGATGTTACACTTGTGAACTTTGGGATTTGGCAGCGGAGTGGCTTCCTCGCATCTTCATTTACACCCATGTAATACTCAAGTCCACAGAGAATAAGTCAATCGTAAAGAATACCAAAATATCACAAGCAAATTACTAGTGCTCTGAGAGGAAGCTTGGGAGGAACAAAGACAGGCAGCCATAATTATATCTTGGCGTGTATAGCATGTCAATGGGCCACCTTCGTTGTGGAGGGCATTCCCGTGGGCCCCTCAGGCATCAAAATGATGTCCAAATTATTTTGTGCTCTATTGCAGCATGGCGCGATTATCATATTTACTGGTGGTGCATTATGACAACATTGATGTTTACACCTGTCTCTGTGAGAAGGCAAGGTTTACACTCTGTAATTTAGCAAATGTACAGTATGCATATGAGCTTGTTGGCAGGGATTTAAATTAGGTCAGAAATGGAATACATCAATAGCAACCCATATGTGCATCTTTCTCTTTCTTTTTTTCTCTCCTCACTCCCCTCCCCAGCCTTCTTTGCTCAGAAGCTTGGCGATGAAGCAGCTTGACGACTGCAGAAGTGTGATATGTGCAAATCACATTTGCAGATGAGCTTGAAACTCCCTTTTAATATTCAGATATCAGACATCCCGCACTGCGAAGCCCGCTAAGACGCGATTCGGGGGAGAAAAGCGAGATCCACGTCATTAAGGGGAATCGTTAGAGGCTCGGTTTACATTTTACATATTTCACAAAAATGTACGACCAAGTAAAAACATCAGCGGTTATCTGTGATAACAATGCAAATTTTTGTCAGGGAGCATATGAAGATTCTGTCAAAATCCAAAGTCGCTCAGGTCTTTCTTTTCTTTCGCTCCCCCACCATCACCTCCCCCTTCTCTGGCTTAACACGCTCAGCTTATTGGTGCTTTGATTTCTTTCATATTTTTTCCCCGAGAAGTCACACAGGCTTGCGGAGTCAAAGACGGTGAAAGGTATGTTTGCCACGAGGCACGGGAACACGTGTCCCCGCAGCCTGCCAATAGCTCATCAAACACACAGGCCTGTGGATGGACTCAAGCCCGGCTGGCGTTCAGGATGTCTAAACAGCATCCGCTCTGCCACACAAACCATCACTGACTCCCTGTTTACTTGCTTCAGTCGGACCCGCGAAGACTGGCCACGTTTTCCCCTGACCATTCTCTGCACCCGAATGCACCGCGCGATGGCAACAACGCCGCCACAAGGCTGCATTGCTCGCCGTCCAATCCTCACACCTGCCTCTTTTGTAGCGTACCGTACCACCTCCGCAAAAAATTTACCAGCTCAACTTTTGCACTGGATGACAGAATGAAGCCCTTCCAACCCCCACCCCCACCCCCCACCCCCCACCGCCTCCTCAACCTCCTCTACTTCCCCATGTCTTAGCCCCGCGCCAAATTTGTCTCTGTGCCATTTTAATTACAGCCAAGGCAATCTTTATGGTGGTATTCTGCGAGAACACCAATCTGCAAAAAAGGTGATAAGTAGAACCGCCACCCAGCTTTGGTATCAGTAATAAACAGACACTTAATTGAATAATTTGACCTAAGAGGCTGATCCTGGGAAATAGCATGTTGGAAAAAATTATTTTGAATATTGAAGACGGTTCAGTGTTTTGCATGACGCCTGCAGTGGAGAACACACACTGGATTTGGCTGGTTGCCCACCCAACTCGCCAATGTGGGCCATGGTGAGTCTTTACGGAACAGATAAGTGAGCCTTTGGTATCCTGGAAGCACTCAGATGTGTGTGTGTGTGTGTGTGTGTGTGTGTGTGTGTGTGTGTGTGTGTGTGTGTGTGTGTGTGTGTGTGTGTGTGTGTGTGTGTGTGTGT
This sequence comes from Lipophrys pholis, assembly GCF_963383615.2. Taxonomy (NCBI): domain Eukaryota; kingdom Metazoa; phylum Chordata; class Actinopteri; order Blenniiformes; family Blenniidae; genus Lipophrys; species Lipophrys pholis. The sequence goes on along the minus strand of NC_137639.1, from coordinate 10,951,794 downwards.
GTGTGTGTGTAAGCAGTGGTGGTTGGGTGACACATGTATGCACGAGGCTGTGTGCAGGCGTGTGCATGCATGTGTCCGATATGTACGAGCATGGTGGTGGGTGGGGGGGTGGGGGGGGTAGAGTGTGAAGTGTGCCCACTCTAGGACTGTCTCCAGCGAGCATCCACATGGGCACATCCCCTTGTGTCCTTCTATAACACACACACACACACACACACACACACACACACACACACACACACACACACACACACACACACACACACACACACACACACACACACACACACACACACACACACACACAGAGCAGCTTTCCGCAGCGCCTCAGAGACAATGACTCGCTGCACCTTCCTGTTTAAGGATAGCTGTCAGAGGATGATGGCTCTGATTCAACACTGCAGCAGGTTTGCACAGAGCTCCCTGATAAAACGGGGAAAAAGCAAAAGCCTCCACTCTGCCTCTTTCTCTCTCTCTGTCTCTCTCTCTCTCCCTCCATCACTCTCCCTCTCCCTCCACAGTTCAACACTGATTTGACTGCTAGCATAATTTTGCAGAGGAGACTATTTGCAGATGCAGCAGAGTTATCAATCCGAACAGACACACAATCCGGGTCCAATGTCACTTCTCCTCATTATGTTAATGGTTAATACATGCAAATGAAAACATTCCGGCAATTTGATTTCTTTGAAGATAGTTTGCATATTGTCTTAGCCATAATGATGGTACACTTTCTCCCCAGCTTCGATTTATGCAAGGCTAGTTAGTTCATTTTTATCAGCTCCGAGTTCATTTCTAGGGCTACTGGAATGTGTTTTCCCCTTCCCCTCACTATTTAACTAATTAGGATTCAGGTACCATAAGCAGATTTTTCACGCTATTGGTGTTTTTCTTAATTAAGAAACAAATGAATTCTCCCCAGCAAAATAGATGGAACAACGGGATAGGGTGCCAGGGGCCAGATGCGGCGCTTCTTAATTAGAAGTCACTCCATTGTCTGAGGTTTTTTAATGAAGCCCCAATCTAAATGGATATCAAAAAAGCTTCTAGTGAAGAAAAAAAAAAAAAAAACACACACACACATACACACACGCATACGCGCGCGCACACACACACACACACACACATGCCGGCCATTTAAAATAATAAGGAAATAAAGATAATGAAAGACAAAAGATATGTACTAGCAGCCCCAGCTCACACCTCCAGTTCAGCGCGAGCACTGCTCCCGTCACCTCTGGATGAGCCCTATTAAAACAGCTCGATCCCTCGCCAGCCCCTGCCCGCCTGAAGCCATGTCTAATGTTCTGCCAAGCCAACAGTGAAACACTCTCTTTTCAACTTCCCATCAAAGGTGGAAGTTTCATTACCCCGTGGATGGTTATCAACTATTTCAGAAAACTGTTGCAGCTGTCAACTTCACCACGTCTTGGCTTGGGAGAAACAGTGGCCGGTGGAGTCTGCGCTTATCGCATAAATGTCATTCACGATAGGTTGATGCTTTGCGCGGTGAGGGCAAACGCAAAAAAAAAAGAAAAAAAAAAAAGGAAATTCCAATTAGCTGGAACAAATTGTCACCTGAACACAATATGGGAGATAGAAATGGACGAGTGTTGTGCAATTAGATCGGAGCTCCTGGGATGTATATATGATTTCAAAACAAAAGCTGGAAGAAGAGAGGAGTTTTTTTTGTTTTGAAGTTGATTTGCAGGAGGTTTGGGTGGTTTGTTTTGGGGTTGTTTTTTTTCTTCCTCGTGAAGGCCAATCATCTCAGTTTAGCCTGGGTGATGCTGCTGTGCTGGTGACTGAAGGCGATAACATCGGGGCTGTTTTTGACTGAAATAAAAACCCGTAGCATGCCCATATGTGCTGCCAACCCCATCAGTTCTTCTTCAGACGGCATGGCTTAGGAGCTCCCAGAGGATGGGCCAGTGCCCACTGATACGGGCCCAGCAAACCGCCTTGTCCAGGCCAAGTATCCCTGCGCCCAAGGGCTGTGCCATCAATGCCATGACTTGTGCCAGACTGGATCCCACCCAGCAATCCATTTCAAAGGCTTTTTTTTTTTTTTTTTTTTTTTTTTATGGATCAGGTATGCAGTGTGATTTTCCTTTCCCTTTGTAATGTGCCGTGTCAAAGGCGAGCGGGGCTGACTTTAAAGTCATATACTAGTTTTTTTTTCCGCCTTTCATTTGGGAAGGAGACATAATTGATTTCTGACTTTCCAAATGTCAAGTTGGAATAGATAAGAGACAAAAAAAAAAGAAAAAAAAAAGAGCCAAGTCTTGAAAATCAATCAGCGACACGGGCCTGTTGGTTTGGACGTATTTTGTGTTTTTGTTTTTTGCTTTTATTTACAGTGCAAGTTGGTCATCAGTAGCTTGAAAATCTTTAAGTAAGTCATCTGAATGATTCCCTGGGGAATTAGACATGTGTGGAGCGAAACCATACCGACACAAAAACTAGGTTGTGTGAATCTCTCAGGAAAACATTAAAAGATCCACACGTTGTGATTCCCTTATGCAGAAGACGCCGGCAGAATTGGATTTACTGACTGGTTTCATGAAGTGAGACTGGATACTTTCAAAAAGTAACGTACTCAATAAAATAAGTCACACTTTTTTTTTTTTTTTTTAAAACACCTCTATTTATGGAGAAATTACCATAATCCTCTGGCTGTTCACTCGTGTGCTCTCTAATTTAGAGCATTACTTGTTTATTTATATCTGTGAATGAGATTAGAGGGGGAGATTACCGAGCGGAGAAACGTGAATAGCGATCAAAGGCTGCAGGATAATGTAAGTCGTTCGGTGATTGCTCAGCTTTTTTTTCTTTCAGATCTACCAGTGGTGTGCTAGAACAATACAAGTGGCTGTGCTCCATACAGTGTGACAACAATAATACAAAATCCTCAGGGACCGAACCGCGTGTAAACACACCAGATCAACACGCAGCACTCCGGCATAAAGTGTCCTCTAATGCCGCAAAAAATTAGCTTTGATCCTGACGAGGGCACGGCGAAGGAGCAATCAGTTTCGAGTCAAATGGCGTCTGTCGTCGGACATGAATGTGTTTTCAGTCGCGTTGGGTTCTGTATCTGCGCAGAGGAAAGTGTTTTACAAGCCGCACTGTTTCCTCAAGCCCAACTGGGGAACATCAGCCACGAGTAAACAAGCAACATTATGTCTTTCTGATTATTGGAAACAAAAATGTGGTTACAAATATGACACTCTCTCATCTGGATGATTTATGAAGAATGTTATGACAGCTGAATGGTCGTCTTCTTTTTTTTCTTTTTTTTTCTTTCCCCTGTTTGTTTGTCTGTGCTGCACACATTTGGATGAAGCACCGGTCCGGCCAATTATCGGCGGCGGGACAGAGAGAGCTGTCACTCAGATACACATGACGAATGAAGGAGGGGATACGCTGCAAAACGGCAAAGCACGAATCTCCAGGGCGCATGCGCGGCGCTGCAGCTGCCGGCACCAGCCTGCAGTTTTGACAAACAAACTTTGCAGGGAGAATTTATTCCCAGCCGCAAATGAAGGGACGACTCTCACAACCAGTTGGCTAATTATTTATCCTGCTGGTTTTATGGCTCTCATTAATTTCCCTCCTCTCTCTCTTTACCTTCCATTGAAAGTCTGAAGTCAACCTGCATCTGGCACTGATAACAGTGGGGTCTCAGCAGCCTCGCAGCCTCCCCTCTAACCCACCCACACGCACATCCACCGGAGAAAAGAAGCAGCTTTCATACGCACTGGATAATGCCATTAGAAATAGCACTTTGCTCTAAATCCACAAAGATGTGTTTGAGCAAGTTGGAGAACAGGCTGTGGAGTGTACTGGAAATATGTTAAGCTGCGCCTCCTAATTCTGTGGGTTAGTGGTGAGATTCTGATATTCCTCCAGGAAATGGAGTGTCCTGTCGAGGAGCGCTTTGCAGGGGAACAAAATACAAAACTGGAAATTTGAATATTCAATGTAAGAAAGCGGCGATTCTCTATTTTTCTTGTCATTTCTTAACCAAAACAAGTGTTTCTGGTTAGAAAAAAGTGGTATTTTTCTTTAAGTCAACATTTCGTGTATTGAAAATCAATAAAAAAAAAAAAATTTTTTGCAAACAACTCTGAGACGCAATTCAACTGATCTAAGACAAGTTCCAGCCTAAAGTAAGAGATTTTCTTTGTTGCACTCATCTTAAACTTAAGTCAATTACCAGTTAACCCAAATCGAAAGAAGAAAAATGGAATTTAAATTCAATTTAAAGTTTAAAGTTAAATCATTGCGTTGGAAATTATTTTACAATTTGTTCATGTTTTTCTTCCCTGTTTTTGTTTGTAATGTTGTTTGTTGCCTGCAGAACTAACAGGTTTCACTAGAGGTGCCAGATTTCTCGTTGGTTTTGTACTCTGTTGTGTGTTGACGAAGTTTTAAAAATGTGTATTTACTGCTTAATTGTACAAAATAATTTGGGAACTAATTTGTGTTTGTCTCAATTTCAAAGTTCAACGTGTAAAAACAGATTTGAAAGAAATACAAAAGGAGTTTCTTTAAAATGAGAGAATCAGTGTGTGGACAATGGTGTCAATCCCCAGAGTAATCATGGAACTTGTATTTGATGGAGTACATGGGGTTTGTTTTTCTGGCAACGGCTGCACCTTTGTCTCTTTTCTTCCATCTAATCTCCAACTCCCTCACCCCACTTTTTTTGGAGGGTTCGGTGTTGGGTTGACAGAGTTTGGCCCGTCTTTGACTTTCTGGTGAGATCACACCCCAGCAGGACCGAGCTGAGGCTATCAGCCACTCCCTAACAGTCCAGTCTGGCTCCAAATACCCCCCCCCCCCACACCCCACCCACCCACCCACCCCTTCCTAGCTGTCCGTCAGGTTCACCCCTGCGACGACAATAAACGGCAAGGACCTCGTCATCAATCCTGCAACGTACCAAGCACCCAATTTGAGCCATTTCTTCCAAGAAGTGAACTGATAGAGACTCCACACTGGTCACACTTTCAAAAGCAACAGAGAGACACAGTGGGCGAGAATTGCTGAAAAGCAAATATTGTTGACTTCTGCTGACTTCAAACGGCAGTCAGATGGCAGAGACTACCTAGGCAGTAAAGAAGCTGCATTACACACAGCACAAGAGAAAGGGCCTAAAGAACTCTTGGTGATTCCTTTCATGTTTGCCTTTACAGGCAACCCGGAGCATTCATTTCTCTTTTTCCATGCAAAGAAAAGTAAACACGGCCCTCTCTGCAGGCTCGTGAAATTGAACAGTTCAGAGCAGAACGGTCAGTCCTTTCTTTCCTCTGTTTTAGAATTTAGATGTGTTTGCTCTACTGCAGCTTTGGCATATTCTTCTTTTCTTTCTTTTTTTTAACTTTCTTATTAATGCTTGAAATAGGAATTTGCATTTAACTCATGATACATGTTTCACGCTACATCTGTCACCATTCAAAGCCCCTTCCAGTAAAACTCAGTTTGAAACTAAACTTTGTTTCAAACAGAGGCAGACACACATGTGCAGGTCAGTAAATCAACCCCCCCCCCCCCCCCCACCCCCCACCCACTCACCCCTCCCTACTACCTCCTCTCCCCCCCTGCACCCAAACACACTAAAATTAATAGGAGAGAAAACTTAACCCAGTTAAGTTGTGTTCCAGTCTCCTCGGTGCCCCGCTGATGCTCTCTTGCAGTCTTATTGGACTATCAGTGCTCAGGGGTCATGGGCCTGGCCAGTCAAGATAAAAGGAGCCCTGATGAAATGAACCATGTGGGAGCAAAGAGGGCTGCTCTCTGCTGATGGAAGAAACCCAGTCACTCTGAGAGGTGAGGCTGCAGCAGTGTGGTATTGACCCGGGTGACCCGGCGCACTGCTTGAAGTCCGCCACACTTCGCAAACACTCCGGCTAAACAGGAGGGGACAGACAATGGGCTTCTGCTGCTGCTGGTGTTTGGCAGCCAAAACTAATAATTACTATAAGAAGAGTTTGTGTATTTTGGAGATTTCTGTGTTGTCCCTACAATCGTGTCAACATCATTTTTGGCGTGTTTTGGACAAAATACAGTAATTAATAAAACGTAAAAATAAAGCTTTGAGGTGAAGTAACTTGTAACTTGACTTTGTTGGTATCACTTCTTTATATTGCACATGATTCTCCGCATATTGTTACGGAGCACTCTGGCTGTGCTAATAAAGCTATTTTGAAGGTGTAAAATAGTTGGGTCACATGGCACATAAAGGTTGTTTGCAGTTAAGTTTTATGTTATTATTTATACTGTCTTACCACTTTATTCCTGATTTCTCCTGTGAATTGTACCTCTGAGCATATGAAGATCACATTTTATTGGTTTACTTCCTTCTTTTCTTTCTTTTTCTCATTTTTCCTTTTGTGTCGTTTCCCTGCTTGAGGAAAAACTGGAAGAAAAAAACGGGTGGTTTGCTTGTATGGTCAAATCTAATCAAACTTAAACTGTGATTGGTTTTATTCGTTTTGCATTTTTCAGCGTTTACATCTGCCTATTTTATAGTTGCCCTCTTCCGATCTTGCAATATGATCCTCTCATATTCTGACTTTGTTTAGTTTTACAAAGAAACATTTAATATCTGTAACCAACTTTAAACATATAGAAGCAAATATTACACACGACAGTAAGAAAATACGACACATGAGTGAACACCTGCTATCGAATCAGCTTCTTGTGTCTTTAACCGTCTAACCTAAGCTGATAAAAGGAACCTACCCACCCCCCTGCAGTGAAATTCTTTGAATATTCTGCCTCACTTCGATCAAGTTGCATACTGACAACAATGAGGACACTTTTCAATATTCTTCCCCATCTGATGGAGCCAATGACACAAATCGTTATTTACCAACGTCCAGATCGGAGCCGTGTGGCGCATCGCTACCATTGAGCTGGTCAATATACATCACCTGGCCCGCGCCCCCACCCCTAACCGAAGGATTACACCTCTTATCTGAAATGATATTCAATAAAGTAGAACTGCAGAAATACAGAGTGGAGTGTTCTTGTTTGGATCTGGCTTACGCCGTGAAAAAAAACAAACAAAAAAAAAAACACACTTTATTGGAATTAAGATCCAAGTCAAGATTAGCTGAAGAAACAGCAGTTAGATTTCTGTTGCAGTGCCACGTCCTACACTTTATTCTCAGCTGCCTGGGGATGAGGCCACAGTGTACTGTTCCCCACAAGCCATGGGGGTGTAATAGAATGCCTTTATGAAATATATAGCGACGCCCCAGTACCTTCCACAGATCACAGCATGGGCTCGGTGAGCCTGTGTGCGTGCTTGTCTGTGTGTGTGTGTGTGTGTGTGTGTGTGTGTGTGTGTGTGTGTGTGTGTGTGTGTGTGTGTGTGTGTGTGTGTGTGTGTGTGTCCTCTGAAGCAGAAAAGGGGAAAGTTAGGTGTAATGGGTGCCTGACTAATACGGTCTTGCCTAAAATGACCCACGAACCAAAACAAAAAGTCAGAGGGGGAACAGCACAAACTTTTCCCTGGTCTTTCCCCGATGCACCACAGTTGCGATATTACGAGGGTGCATGACATGATACCACCTAATTACCTTACCCACTACAACTTCCCTCCACACCTCCATCATCGTCAAAAGTTAAGTTGCCAGGATATTAAATGTTACCAAATGTGGTGCAGCAGCAGGAGCAGCCACTGGTCTCCTTTCAACACCATCATCTTTTTATAGCTCAACAGATGTCATTACATTTTCCTAATGCAGCTCCCAAATACCGAAATAGTTTCTGTTGCCACTCATTCTCTTTTTAATTTCCATGTTTTATTTTTCCCTTACATAAATAATCCCAGCACCACACGCAGCAGTCCCCACCCACATGTCCCAGCCCTCGCCCCAAGCCCCACACTATATGAGCCTTTCTTGTGAATTTGATAAAGCCCTCAGTGAGTGTGGTTGGAGCACTTGGGCTGAGGATCTGATGAGAAGTGTGGGGTCTGTTACAGACAAACACACACCCACTGTAAGTACATTCTAATTAGCTGATGTATGCAGGACCTCATCCACGTTGGAGGGGTATCAAAAAGCAATCAACGCCCCATCCCTGATGAGCTCAGAGAGACACAGAGATCCACATTGTCTACGGAAAGATGATGCGTGGCTGGACCTCGACTCGGCTTTCCAAACGGCCATAATGCCATGCAATCACAAGACATTATGCACAGATCTGAACCCCAAAGCCACAGGATAGAGTTGGGGGGGGGGGGGGGGGGGGGGGGGGGGGGGTGCGTAACAAGGAATATTGAGTTCATAATTCAAAAGCCTGATTGTGATGGTGGCTCTTGTGTAAAAAAAAAAGCTGCTGTGGAGAGCCAGAAGTGGGAGAATTGGCCCACGAAGCACACAAAATATGGTTATAAATGCAGAGGAGACACATGTTTAAAAAACTGTCATGATCAAGAGCAATACGGCGCAGTTAGTGGGTGAAATCAGCAGAGTTGAGATGACAACTTAGTTGCCATGGAAAACTGGAAAAAAAAAATAAAATTAAGTCAGCAGCGAGCGTATGAGGAGAATTTCTGAAAGTGATTCTTCTCAGTAGAGAGAAATCAAATAGAAATACAATATCAGCCACAGCAGAACTCTACGTTATCAGCATGAAATGGTGAAAAAAAAAAAGTTAAAAGTTAAATATCCTCAACGTACGATCTCGGATTTTGTTACCCATTCATAATCTAATTTGACCCAAGGCCTGCGGCCGATTCGTTTCAGTAAAGACCATAGGTGTTTTAGCTGCAGGCTCTGACAGAGAGAGGCATGTGTGTCGCACAAAGACCATCGGTTAGCGACGTACCGAAAGGGACTCTGTATCACCATCTTATCTTCAAAGGACTGGGCAGGGGCTCAGGGGAGCTGTGCCACCGCCTCGCCTCCACACAGGCACACACACACGCACTTTCTCACACACACACACACACACACACACACACACACACACACACACACACACACACACAGAGGGGGGATTTGGACCTGCAAGCAGGAACCAGAGATCTCTCGGCCGGCACCCAGGCCCGGACCCTCCTCCAACTCGCCCGCGGAGAACAGGCAGGGTTCCTGCACACGCGGCACGACATCAGTGAGCTGATCCCCCCCCCACCACTATACACACACACACACACACACACACACACACACACACACACACACACACACACACACACACACACACACACACACACACCCCTCTCTATCCCCTCCTTCCACCACCACCACCACCACCACCACCCTCCTCCTCATCCCTCTCCTCCTCCCCTCCGCCGACTGCCTGCCCATTTGCTTTCTGGCCTCAGCTTGACGGAGGGGATGGGATCTGAACTCAACTTAGACACAGAGTTTCCACATTTCACAGATGGCTGGGAGAGGCTTTGCATGGAGGTGAGGAAACACAGAGAAAAGAGAGAGAGAAAGCGAGAGGAAGAGAGAGAGAGAGAGAGAGAGAGAGAGAGAGAGAGAGAGAGAGAGAGAGAGAGAGAGAGCTTCATCGCCGGTGCCGAAGCGGGGCCGATTTCACACCGCGGTAGAGTGCGCTAAAGCAGGCCGCCGTTAATCCACTCACTGAGGGGAAGGCCTGGAGCTATTGCGCCGCTCCGACCGCCATCTCCCCTCCACAAAGCCATAAATGGTGCATTATACAACCGGGCTTCAGAGACACTGCTGATATGTTGATAGGTGGCAGACAAAGACCAAAGCAACCACAGGAGCGGAGCCACATGCAGGACTGAAGGGCCTTAGCACGGCAGCAGAACAGCACACACGTATTCAACCGTGATCTCTCCAAACCTGCTGAGGTGTGGACTGTTAGAGCGTTATATCTGTGCTTGTGATCGGCGTTGGTTCAACCTCTGCACTCGAGCCATGAGACAGAGATGGACATGCACTAACACTCCTCCTTTTTCTGCTCTCCAACAAAATAGCTTTGATTCCTCTTCTCCCCCCCCCCCCCCCCTTTCTATTTCTCTCCACTGTGAATTCCTATCTGCAAAAGTTACCAAAAGTCTTGAAGATGAGTCTTTGAACTTATGAAAGGCAATCATTTTGAATGAAAGGAGACAGGAAATATATAAACATGGGGGAATTTAAATAAATTGCCACAAAGAAAATCACGGCGAGGGCAGTGAATTATGTAACGATAAGACAGCCACCAGCCTAAGCCACAAAATGAGATGTTTTACATGAAACGAACAGCGGTCTAGATTAGAGAGCCATCCTGTTTAGACATGAAGCCAATTGGGTTGATATCACATGTGGAGGAAATTTGAAAGATAAGTGGGAACTATGAGAATTGTTATAATCCAACTGTAACAAAAAGCTGAAGTATATTGGCTTTTCCCCCCAGAAGCGCTGCGCGATAAACATCTTTGATGAAAGAAGTTCATTACTGCTGCACTGTGTAATGTAACATGCTGTATTATGAGTCTATGCCAACCTACAGCGAGGCAGGCTCTAAATGAAGCCTCAGGCATTTAATGGACATCATTAGGTGAAAACATATAAGAGATAATTATGGTAATTACAAATCCCTTTTATTCTCCCTGAGTCTTTGACAAGAAGGTTGTCATATCAACCACTTCAAACAAACAAAGAGTTGTTGTCTCTCCCCCTAAATGATGTCCGGTTCCATTTGGTGGGGAATTGTCTTCGGATTATCCTTTTTTTATTGTTTGGCTAGTCGCTCTGAATGGAGGCTACGTTTTTCTTCAGTGAAAACTTGATTAAAACAAGTGATTCACAATGGTAGAATTTGACTTGCATTTGCATAGCCACTTCATTACAAGTGAGACCTTGATCTTGAAAGCAGCTCCACACAAAGCTAATGGACATGTCAGTTATGTCTATTAGAGACGTGGACCCTGAGCGGAGCCAAGGCCTTCTATTAAATATCACAGGCGTCACTGTGGGCACCCATGTCCACTCTTATTACACATCTGCCATGCAACAATAGCTACGGGAACCAAATGGTAAACACGAAACAGTATTACCGCTTCTTCTTTCCTAAATATAATAAGAAAGAGTTTGTTTCGGTTAAACTAGATTCAAGCGTTACTGTTGTTTTGCCACATGGGGTCAAATCCAGAGCAGGAGCTCTGATTTAAGCAGCAGATGAAATATTGTACGGAACATCTTTATAGTGGGGCTGAGAGACTTGGGTGTTTATTTACAATATGCATCCAATCATCCTTTGTCACAGTTCCATGTTCGTCTTTTTTTCCAAAACCACAGAGAGACACTCGCTGGAGATTCCATTTTTGGCCCCTTTGCTACACAAACTCATAATATGGTGCTGTCTTATCAGATCCCGCTTACAATAACAGATTCACTTCGAGTCAAAGCTGTTGTTTAACTTATTCGGTCCCATGGGAAAATCCAGTTCAAACATGTCGGGAGACATGTGCCAGTCCACAGCCGTTGATGATGTCAACGGGTCCCTGCTCCGTACCAGATTCCTCCAGCACTTTCAATCACTCCTCGTGAGATTACTGCAATAGGATATTACTGTACAAACTATGACCATGTGTCCTGCTGCCACAAAGCTTAGCAACATATTACAGTTTGTCAAAGCAAGCTATTGCGGGGGAGAGATAGATACAGAGAGGAGGGAGAGAAGCCATTGACCTTTGTGTCCTTCATATTTGCCTAGCTCCCCCTCAACCCCAATCTTAAGAGTGAAATCATCTGATCCCAAACTAACTGTCAACCGGCTTGTGATGATGGCGAGGCCAGTAGACATCAATCAATCAGATTTTCTCCTCGTCTATCACAGGAAGCTTTTTTTCCCTGTTTTGCCCGGGCTTATCATCTGACCCAGTTGTTATCCTGTTTCTGAAGCTTAAAAAACTTGATTATGGTCAAATGTATGTCTCAGAGATTCAGACACATCCTCCACTAAACCAGGAAGAAAAATTCTCTCTCTCTCTCTCTCTCTCTATATATATATATATACGTATATATATATATATATATACACAGTATATATATATATATTATCAGTATTTCACCCAAGAAATGAACACAGGATTCACTGATTGTAGTTATTTTTTTTTCTTTCAAAAACGAGCCTCTTAATTCCACACGAGTGCTGGAAATAAGGGGGTTTGAGGCAGTTATCTTTGGTTTTCAGGGATGCATGATTGCGTGAACCTCAGATAACGATCCAATCTGATATCATAAGACAAAAAGGCATTTGAGTTGGCTACAGCACTTGCTCAGTGTCAACAGTTTTTAGTAATTACGAGATAAGCGTCCTCTGAAATACACAGAAAGGGAAAATTAGCTGATTCTGAAATAATAGCAGCCGCATTTCTCTCCGGATGTTTACTCTGTCACTTCACAAAGCCTGCTTTGAGATAATAGGAGGCAGGCGACGTCGCACGCCGCGACGCGTCACGTCTGTCGTCACCGCAGCGCGCACGCTATCTCGGCCGATTTGCATAATTTACTGTAAACATAATCGATCATCACGAGCCCGTTCCGACCAGGATACCGCGCCATTACGGGCTATTTCTGTAGCGGCGCTCCCAGCTAATCACATACAGGCAGATACGGCCTCTGATCACATGACGTGTAAGCTGTGCTGTCAACAGCTTTACCAGCTTTGCAATGGTGCAAATCAAAACACAGGCTCTTTAAAGTATTAACATGTTTTGAAGTTTGTTTTATATTTTCAGCATATTTGACACAAATTGTTTATCTATTTACAAAGCTTTGTCATTAGTGATTTTCCACTGAACCCTTAAGATGCCGCTTGTTTTGTGCCGCTCGTCTGGCGGAAAATGCTGATGTACAAATTGAACTGAAAAGCTTGTTACTTAATCCTCTGTTGCCACCTATCCCTTAACTATACAGCCTGGTGCATTTCAACCCAATGCAAAAGTTCTGCATAGCACTGCCCCCCCCCCTCCACAAACACATCCCCAGTAATTCCTGCCAAGCTGGAGATTTAGACTGAACAGCTATTAGGGCGTCACTTTCCGGTGTGCCAGCGACTATCCTGCTCTAAAAATGCTTCTCATCAAATTATATCCTTTCATTATCCTGTTTTTTTTTCTCTCTCTCTCTCTCTCTCTCTCTCTCTCTCAATTGAAAACAAAATAAATCATCATTTCAGTTATCGGTTTGTTTGCTGTAACTATTTGGTCCACGACGTGGAGTCAAACTCAAAAGCTCGGCCAGTAATTTTTACTGTAAAGTGCTGACAACAATGCCTGCTGCGGGAAAAAAAGAAAGAAAGAAAGAAAGAAAGAAAGAAAAACGTGAGTCATCTTTCCAAGCAGTCCCTTTCCTTCCTCTCATCCAAGATTCAGTCAAAGCCCTAATATCAATCCTGACATATTTCCATGAAAATGTTTTGATTAACTGTAGCTAATTAAATCGAAGTAAACAAAAAGAATCTTAATAGACGCATGAAAGTTATTTATGTGCCCGCAGAGAAAGACTGACAGATTTCTACCCCTGGACTTTTATTTCTCGAATATGGCAGAGGCGAGTTCCTGTTGCTGGCGCCAAGCTGTTTCTCTTCTGGGCTAGGGAGATGTCAAAGCATCACACAAATGCGATGAACCCAATATCCATATCCATGATACATCAAAACCTTCGGCGTGGCACAAAAATAACTGCAATACCTCAGGAGCGACCCCAGAAATCCCCTTAATTGAGCAATATCTTCATTCCTGATCCATCTGCATCTCCAAGGTGAAAAGGGACTGTGCAAGTTAAATGAAAGAAGAATTCATGATGTGTGGCGGCCTCTCTTACTCACCCTGGCTATTTCCCCTCTTGGCAGGGGCCAAATAGAGAATGTTAAATGAGGCAATTGTGTCCCGGAGGCAAAAAAAAAAAAAAAAAAAAAAAGAGGAAGGAAAAAAAAAAAAAAGCAGGCAGTGCCCCTGCTCCCTGCTACAACCCCGAGGAGCATTCTGCAGCATGATGAGGTACAACCAGGCACCCAAATAGCCCAAACCTGATCCAACTTCCTATGAGAGCAGACCACTCTGTGCAGGACACACTGTGTTCACACACAAGTGACAGCTCTTTAGGACCATTTATGATTACTCTAATGTTTGGCCGCTGATAGATCAATTGGAACAAACTATCAAGAATATTAACCTCAAACTAAAATTGTTCTCATCATGGTCGGGTGAAGTAATAGATTGCATTTATCTGTCTGATATACAGAAACTCTGAGGTGCTGCTTAGTTTCAAAATGTGTTATTTATCAATATAACCATTTTACAAAGGGCACTTGAACCACAATTAATTCCCTATTGATTATCATTTTCAAAGAACGATAAATTAGATTACATTCTTAACATTTAACATGACCTGTGCATTAAAAAGAACCCGCAGGATATTAGTAATAGAAAGCATCACCTCGAACCTACTGCAACAGACGAAATGCTAATTACAGATGGCTGCATGAGTACAAGACACAATGCATAAACATTACAACACATTTGGGCCATTTTCTCAAAGTCAACTGTGAGATGGCATCTTATCCGAACAACAGCAGTTAAAAATCTCACTAAATGGTGAGTAAAGTGTCCAACTGATTAACATTTACAGACAAAAACAAGTTTATGTTTGATTAAAAACATGATCAGCTTCATTGCACACTACCTGCCTGTTGTCCCTGATCCATGAATCGACCTTTGCATGATAAATATTAGGAGCGCCCCTAACAGAGACATCCAGGATGCATTGTGAGGCTGAGGCCTGTGAGGAAAAGGCAGGATGTGGAGTATGATCTGTTAAATATTCTGTGGTCGTGTCTTTCAGGAAACTGATCTCCCCTGCAGTCCCACACTGTCAGCTATACAGACTTAACTCTACGGTGACACCTCTGATAATCAAAGCTTTGTCTGGGTCTTAAAAGGACGTACTTGAACAACAGCGAGACCAGAGGCACCTCTTTGCCTGTAATGGCCTTTGGACATCAATATTTAAATCTTACATCTCTGTTGTGATTAGAATGCTGCCTTTCTCTGGTTTTTTTCACCCCCCTCTCTCTTGAAACAACAAGGTGGGGGTGAAAAAAAGCTTAAATCGATGATCTTTGAGTCTAAACTAGATTCCTAAGCAGTTTGCCACTCTCAGCAGCAAGATAAGATAAACTCTCTTTGACCTGAGAGATGAAGTTGCCATGACGATCAGGGAGTCCACTTTCTCTATTGATATTTTGCTGATGTAACAACAAATGGAACCAGATCTTGCTCTTGATTATGGTGATTAATTAATACCAATATTGATCCGAACAAGGAAGAGACAAGGCTATTAACTTAAAGCAGGCTGAAAGTCAATTGTTACCCGGGGGCTCAATGGGCATCATTGATATCAAATCTAAATAAACAGGGAGGAATACGGCTTGGAAAAAAAAGGAAAAACCAGCAACAGTAAAAAAAAAAACTAGAAAAAGAAAAACAAGAGCACATTTTTGGATTTCTGGGTCGGATTTTTCTAAAATTACCATTTCGCTCACATCGGTGACAGTCCCAGCGCCTGAATAAGAGCACAATGGTGACAGCTTGAACCAGCGGTTATTGGAATAATAGCAGTGGAATTCAGGAAAGAGGAAGATAAAGAGGAAACTGTGTGAGGAAGTGACCTCCACCTTTGCAGCTACCCTGCCCACATTTCACACTGCTGTCCAGGCACTGCAGGCTGCAGCCACAGAGAGGAGGGCAGGATTAGGCACCGTCAGTCCATCGGCTGCCAACCCCCAGATCATCACGCAGCACTGTTTTCAATGGAGAGGAAGCAGCAGCTGCTATACATTCCTTTTCCATATAACTGTGAAGTCTGTGGCACATGCAGCACTGTACGCGCAAAGACTCCCTCTGCGCGAGGAACATTTCACTTTCGACACAAAAGGAGAGTGAGAGGGAAGAAAAGAAAAGAAAAAAGAAAAAAAAACATTAAAAGGAGATGACATTCATCTGCATTGTTGTTTTGTGTCAAAAGTGAGGAGGCAATTGGGGATCCTTCAGCTAAGACGAGGCAGTGGCACAAGCTGTTATTGGCAGGGAACAGATGTTTGAGGGAAAGTTGGCATTCAACAACCATTCTTCTTCTGACAGAAATCAACAAGAGAAACACAAGAGACACGCCGCGATTGTCACCCAATGAAAGAGAGACCCTTAAATATACAGGGAGGCTGGCATGCAAACATTTTTTTTTTTTATTTCTTTTTTTTTAATTTCTTTTTTTTTATTTTTACACCCCCAAAACATCTGACTGACTAAGAGTTGCCAGAATTTCGCGGGCCAAAGGGTGAAACTGCGTACGCGACTTCTGCGGATGTACGAGATGGAGAGAATCTGTAAGCTAAGTTGTCGGAAATATGGATGCGAGGTCTGTACAAGTGAGAGGGAGAGAGGGAAAAAAAAAAAAAGGAGAGAGAGAAAAAAACATAAAATACGTCAAGCTAACAGCGCCGATCGCTCCGCTAAAACACATAGCCACACGCTCGCCGAGCATACTGTACATGCACCAATGTATACACAAGCAATGCGCACACGCATACACACAAATTCAGATACAGAATGTTGGCAGTCAATTCAGTAAACACTCCCCTTATCCCTTACTAGTGTAATCTGCCTCTGATAAATGCCCCTCAAAGATAGAAATGTCACCTGATATGATAAACAGTATGCTGACGTTACATAAAGTGGCCTTATGCTAAGGAGTTGGAGAGATTAACTGTAGAGCGGAGATGGAAAAAATGGTCGCGGTGATAAAAAGCAGACTTTTAGCTCGAGCAGAGGCGCTCGCTCAGCTGTGGTTCGGTTTCAAAGTGTCGGGGAGAGAAAAGCAGGGACCTCGTTGTAATATTCAAGGGGGTGAGACACACAATAGGTGGGATTTGAGGGAATTTAGAGGGGGTCAGGACACAAAGAGGAAGTTAGCAGGAACAATCAAATAGCGGTGCAGATTGTTCAGTTCTCGGTGATCTGCTGCTGAAATGACAAATCGTGTACATCAGTGACACAATGCAAGATCCAACCGCACTGTCACTCATTCCTGATTCGAGTTCATCCACAAGATATTATGAGGAGGAAACCAAAAAAAATAAAAAAAGAAAAAACAACAGCAAAGAGAAAAGAGGGGGGAATGCATCGTACACAGCAGCTTTACAGATGTGAGATCTCTATCCCAGGAGCAGATGAGGCATTCTGACAGTATGACATAGTGCTAAGCTCTGGGGACTTGTGCACTTGCCACTCGGGTGTACAAACTTACAGTAATCACTACAGTACGCCGGCTTCGCTCTCGCTGCGCGTCGAGCACAAAGAGCCGGGAGAGGCGGCATGAATTCTCAGACGGTCCATACAGTGAAGACAACAGTAAAGAGGGGGAGAACACTAAGTCAGTTTAATAAGCACATTTGACATTAGATGTCCGCCCGTGGCCTCAGAGGGCCGCTTCAATATGTTCCCATAAACACTGGCGGAGGCACGCTCTCACCCCCCCCCCCTCCCACTACATCATCCAGATTCCCCGTTACGCCGCCAAACTTTGGGGGGCAATTTTACAGAAAAATTACTCTGAGGGGCCTGGTTTCAATTCAGCCTGCTCATATCTTTCCTTCCTATTAAGCATCAAAATGTTCTCCTCTCAGTACGACTAGAGGTATGGACACCAGCAGCGGGAGAATCTGGGGAGAGGCGAACAAGGGGTGGAGGTGAGGAGGGGGTGTACATGGTTTGGGGGGGGGGGCGAGGATGTAAGAAGGGAGAGAGAGAAAAGAGAGAGGATTGGGGGGGGTGGCGGATGGGCGATTGGAGGGATTGGTGGAATTCACACATCATATTACAGCAGCTAATCGCAATCCGCAGAGCATCAGCGATATTTTCATCACTCCTGTCAAATTCTACTGACCCGCCTTGGAACGGCGAACAATCTGGGCAATTTATTGGCATATTGGCACGGGGTGATAAGGCTAAAAACAACAGCAGCAAGCAGCTGGCCCTGGGAGATGAGCTGATAACACTGATATGTGCTCCCACACAAAACACCTCCACCACTATCTCCTCTTTCTATCAAACTCTTATTACAATAAAAGTGCATTGGGGCTTTTTTTTTTTTTTTTTCTTCTTCCCCTGCTTCTCTTGGAAAAGCAACAAGAGGAGGGGGATACAGAAAGGGGGCCAACAGATAAATATATATTTATGTGGAAGAAGAAGAAGAAAAAAAAAAAAATCAGATGTTACGTTTCGGAGAAAAAAAACAAGAGGAGAAAATACATAATTTATCACTGTATTATCGGGATATCCAGGCAGCCTAATCAAGGAGCACTGAGTGACTATTTTTTGCCTTATCATCCAAAGTGGTGGAAACGGAGAAGGAATTATCAGCCAGCTGCAGATTGCTGGGCTGGAATTTTAATGGTAATAATCGGGTTTCTGATGGTATATCTTCTCTGCTTATCTTTCCCATTATCTGGCCTTATCTCTCCAGTCATCGGAGCAAATTAATGGTGCTCTTTCAGCATCGCCTTTTTATCACCGCTCAGAGAGCACCCAAGGGGAAAGAATAAGCAAAATATTAAAATACTGCATAAATCACAATTTTAGATAACGGTCCAATGTATGCAGGAGAGGGTCGGAGAGGGGGGGGGGGGGGGGGGTACTGGTGGCGGAGGGTGGGAGAGGGGGGATACTGAGCCCAACAACCTTTTTGTCCTTTAGAATGACTGTCTGCACTGACTTTCTGTGCTCTGCCTCCTCTGCTTTTTTTTTTTTTTTCATCCCTCCTCTTTTTCCCAGAGTTCCCGGGGTAAGGAGCGAGGATCTAGGCTCCTTGTGACCTTTCCAGTTCCAAGCCAGAGCTCGACTATACACCCCGAACACCGGCTTCAGTTATTAACAAGATCTCAGACGCCACACACTAATTCACACACACACACACACACACACACAAAAGACAAAAACCAGACCGGGTGACAGTGACGCCATCGCAGTACGAGTGTTAACGCTCCTTTTTGCACAATAGCAAAAGAATTTGGGATGCCGTGACGGGATTGGTCCAAACAGTAAACGGGCCTATCACGTCACACGTCGGCGGCGTCGCCTCTTTTGTTGATTACGAATGGTTGTGGGTTTGTGTTGGACGCCAACGAAAAAAAACACACGGGAAAGTCCAGCGCAGTTCAAATAAGAGGGATTTCTCTTTAAAACACTGATTTCCTCTCAAAATTATGTGTTAATTCTATTACAATAAATTACTAATAATTCATTAAAAAAAATATGAGCTAAAATATGTGTGTTGATTTTAAATGTACAAATTAAATGTAGGATTGGGAAGATAAATTAAATACATATTTTTTTTTAACCAATACAAGATTAGTTTTTATTTTTACGACCCATAAATAATTGAACCGTCACACGTGAACTTAAACAAGAAGACACAAATTCGTCTCCTGTCGCTGAATCTGTCTCACAACAAACGTCAGATTCTGCTGTTGTATACCAACATGTCCTCATGAATTCATGCATGTTGGCTCACACACACACACACACACACACACACACACACACACACACACACACACACACACACACACACACACACACACAGATACATATAGTAATGTACATACTGTACAGGCACACACAAATAATATTTACTTCAGCTGACTGTGATAACTCAACACACACCTCTTAGCATGACACTGACAACTGACATCTTCTACTGTGTGCTACCTTTAACCTCGTGCAAAACACACACACACACACACACACACACACACACACACACACACCCACACACACACACACACACTTGAGAGGTGTGTTTACATCCATGTGCTTATTGTGTGGGTGTGTGTGAGAGTGTGTGTGTGTGCGCGTGTAAAATATGTAAAATAATGTGGAAGCTTTACAAGGGCCTTAAAAACAATAAAATAATATAAGTTGTTTTAAAGTTTCAATTAAAAAAACAGGTTATTATGGGAATACAAATCCACAATTGGAATGTGACACACTTCCCTATCAATATAGGCCACAGGGGTGAAACAGGGCTTCATTAAAATTTGCATTGTATTAAAAACAATTGGCATTAAGTGATCAAATCTGTTTTGTTTTGTATTATAAACCATTTCTAAAGCACATTGCCGAGTACAACACATTTCACCCAGAGCAGGGGAGCAGTTCAGCTAAATTAAAAGTCAATAAAAGCCACAACTTGCCACATGTTTGGAACACCAATGCCAGTCACATTTATCAATAGTAAGTGGTCAATATTTACACTAGCTAAAGGTTGCATGAGGAAGTTTGCAAGAGTGTGTGTGTGTTTGCGTTTATGAACACACACACACACACACACACACACACATCTCTCAACGTCTGAGAGTCAGAGAGGAGAAAAATAATCAGTGTGAAGGAGAGTTGGAGAGTGTGAGACACAAATATAATCATTTAACTAATTCCCTCTTTTAAAGCGTGATTATTAGAGGCCCTTACAATTTTAGAATTAGCAGTGATTAATTGGCACGAGGAGGCTTTAGGATGGAGTGAATCAGAGCGATGCACTTTGTTGTTGTTTTTGTTTGTTGGATGGACACAGCGATAGAGAAACATCAAAACAAGCGAGCAAAATAACTTCATTTTTTCCTGCAACTTGGCAGCAGCGGGGAAACTTTTCAGCCAGCAGCACGGTGGGATTTGGATTGTAAATCATGTCTTCAAAACACACCACACACACACACCTCTCTCTCACACACACTCACACACACACACACACACACACGCAGAGTGTCACCGCGGATGCAGACCGGAGCGTATGGACCGTGACAGGCAACACATGAGCGGCGGTTAGTTGAAGCGCTTGCTGAATCAGCGCGAGCTTGCGGTCACATCGTGGCCACCTTCGCGGCGTAAAGTGGAAGAAAAAGCCGCGGCGGTAAGACGACGTTAGAGAGGGAAACTTACGTTTGATCTGCCTGGGGTTGCTCTGCTTCCTTCGGGACATGCCTGCTGCTGCGCGGCTGGTCAGTGAATCCAGGTGTAGTACTGACAGATCGATAGGTTTTGGCTCATCCAAGCAGCCGGGTTTTGTGGTTTGTTGGGTTTGTTTGGGTTTTTTTTTTCTTGGTTTTTTTTTTTTGTCTGATGGGAATTTGAGAAAGAAAAAAAGAAGGAGAAGAAGAAAGGGGGCACCAGTACTTTTTTACGCACAAGTCTATCGTTCCGTCTGTCTTTCCTTTATCTTTCTTGTCTCTCTGGCTCGAGCTCCGGCTTTCTCTCTCTCTCTCTCTCGCTCACACACACACCCTCCCTTCTCTCTCTCTCTCTCTCTCTCTCTCTCTCTCTCTCGCTCTCTCTCTCTCTCTCTCTCTTTCTCAGCGCCCTGCTCCGTGATGAGGCTGCGCTTCGCCGCGATCCGCACGGACTGACTGGGGAGGTGAAAGCGTTGCGCGCTTTTGTTTGAAGATAAGGTTTGTTCCTCCCCGGGTACCGTAGCCGTGGCTTGGTGAACTTCACTTGATCCACAATTACTTTTTTTTTTTTTTTTTTGGTCCCCCTTTCACTTATTAATTAGCATCGCTCTTAATTAACAATTGTAAATAATAAATAATAATAAAAAAAAAAAAAAAAAGATTCTCGACCTTTCTTTTAGTTCAGATTTACACATTTTCTTAAAAAAAAAAAAAATACAACATTTTGCAAACATGTTTTTGTAACATAATCAGATTTTTGCAACCTTATTTCTGTCATCATAAACACTGCCACAGGCAAAGGGCATGGATCTGAGGTAATTGAATACAGCCTTTGGTCCTTTTCTGAGTCTATATTCATTATACACACATGGATTTCTTCTATTGCAGTGTGGCTCTTTCATTCTCCCATGATGCACTCCGAGACTGGCGCGTCTTGACCTGAAATGGCTTGACCTCTTCACCATGTCACCTACAGGAGATTTGAAATTATTAACAAACACAAAATACAACACAACTAAAAATATAAACAATATTGGGATGCTCAGTTTGAGTCTTGAAAATAAAAAATATGCAATTCTTCCATGCTAAATAAAACATTTCCAATAAGAGGAACCATGTTGTTGTTGTTGTTTTTTTTAACTTTATTTATTAATATTGGATAAACTGTCAATCACAGCGAGAGTGGCATTTTCTGCCTACAATTAGAGATGCACTTTTCAAAAATATTCAGAATTTCTTTTCTTTTCTTTTTTTTTTTTTTTGAGGCGAGAGAAAAGGAGAGAAATCATTCAGATTTTGACTGCCATTTTGACTGCCATGTTCTGAATAGTTGCCCAAACTGGAAATCACTCTCTTCAATTAGCCAGTTGGACTGCCAAGGAAGACAAGCAAGTGGCCTGTGAAATTATCTTGTAACCCAATTCCACAACTTTGGAATGGAGTCTGAAACTACAGAATAATTTATGTGGCAGACAGGTCAGCGGTGGTTCACCTTGAGGAGAGCATCTGTCTTGCGAGCCCCCTTGATTTGTCTCTTTCTCTCCTCGCTCCTCTGGTGGCTGAAGTTTTTCTTTTTTTTTCTCCCCTTTCTTTCTGTTTCTCTTTCTCATATGCAGCTTTGGTCATGATCCGAACGCGGTGATGTCATGGGACAGTGGAAGTCATAAACAGTGAATCATTTCAATATCCCGGCTTTGTCACGCTGTACACACACACACATACACACACACACACACACACACACACACACACACACACACACACACACACACACACACACACACACACACACACACACACACACACACACACACACACACACAGTTTCTCATATACAGTAACAGAATTGTCAATTACTCAAAAAGAACTCTATATAACTAGTTAAATAGACCCACACCGATTTTTCTCAGATACACGTCCAACATACACCAGGAAGCCACAATTGAAAATCCAGTAAAACCCATTACAAGGTTAAAATTGAAACAGTCCTACACCCTCAGTGAAATTAGCGTGTTAAACATCCATAAAGAGCATTTACTGGCCATATTAGGAACCCAGCACCAAAATCAATAATGATTTGTGGTAAGAGCAACAACATAGTGAGAGAGGAGACTCAAATTGCCAGCTGAAGATTAATTTAACGCCACTCCTAAATCCTCTGAGACTGCAGCGTGGTTCTTCTGTGCTGTTCCTGAGCCCCAGTGGCTTGTTTGAAGCCGACTTTGATTGACAGGTACAAATCTGCGAGAGGAAGAGAAAGCTTTTTTTTTTTTTTTTTTTTTTTTTACTGCTCAGACCAGATGGTTGTGATAATTAACATGATCCTGTTTCCATCGCTGGGGAAATCACTGACACAAGGTTGGTCATATTAATAGGTTAAGGTATACTGTATGCTGCGGAGATGCTGCACAGTGCACTCACATAATCTGATTACAAGGGGAAAGGTTGATTTAATGTGCTAAATCATTTGATTAGAACTGCCAAGTCACATTTGGGGAATGCCAGTCAGTGTCGGGGCAGTGGAGGTGGGCTGTCTGGTGGCTTAGACATATTCACTCTTTTTTCTTTTTTCTTTTTGAAAGAAAGTTTCAGAACAATGAGTGTCTCTGTGCCTCACTGATGAGCCCATCACTTTTACACATCAGCTTTTCTTTTACAGGTACATCTCATTGAAAACATTGAAATCATTAAAATTTTGTATGACGATAATATAACTTGTAATTGTAGAAATTCTCACAAATAACCACTGTCTGTTTATCTTTAAGAGGGATGTGTATATATTGTTTAATATTTAAGAGAATTCCTAAAGTTATTACTCATCACAGATTATATACTGGTCTATAAACATGCTGCAGTGTTCTGACGCTCATGTGTTAATAACTTATACTTGTGTTAACTAATTGTATTATTAGAGAAATACTAGTTGGGATAAGGGACTGTACTAAAATTATTTGTGTGGTAACAGAATAGAAAACACATTTTTTTCAGTTATGCGTACAATAAATGTCATTTCCCCTCTTATAGTAAATAACATCTTCTATTTATTTAAAAAAAAAGCACAAAAAATAGAAATGTATCATGCAAAAACCATAATCTTAATTTTTACATTGGAGAAAAACTGAAAGAACGAAAGAACGAAAGAAAGAAAGAAAGAAGCCTACCACACTACAACAACAACACAGACTACTGTTAAAATATGTGAGGGGGAGATTTACTCTATGACACTATGAAGAAAAGCCAAGTTGTCTTTTTGATGAGTAAAACTCAGCAAAAAGAAGAAAAATAACAAAACATTCCTTCCTCTAAAACCCCCCCCCTTTTTTTTTATTTTCAAACCCTCCCAAAATGTTTCCATTCTAATAAAGTTAAAAGACAAAGATCATCCGACAGTTAAGTGGGTTAAATGATCAGCTGGGTGCAGTAACTGGTTCACACGTGTTTAAAAATAAAGCAGCCTCTGTCCCGGCATTGTGTTAATTTTGACGACAGCTGCAGCCTTCCTGGAGCTGCTGTGCTGACTGAGTAATATCACAGGGAGCCTGGCATGACAAATTACTGGGCTGATTTCTTCAAGGGATCACACATGTCCGGTGGCGCTGGGAGTGACAGCCGTCGTGTGGACAGGAACTCCTTCCTTAAAGAGCAACCCTCAGCAGCTCATCTTGGACATCGGTGTTATGAGTTTTCCTGCCGCAGTGTCACCCTCTGGCTGTCGGGGATTGGTTTGTCTCACGAGGAAGTGAGGTCTGTCTGTGTGTGTGTGTATGTGTGTGTGTGTGGTGAGTGTGTGTACAGTGATATGAGGTTCAGGGTCAAAGTGGCACATATCTAAATGTTGAGGTCATATTTTCATAAAGAAATGTAGACTTTAGGGAAAAGGAGGAACACGTCCAGCTCAAACTTTTCACACTGTCCCAGCTCCTAAATGACATAACAGCACATTGATATGACACGTGGCTTGTGGTAGCTCTAATGCCTGGTTGTTTGCTGTTGTCCGTCTTGGGTGCGATGCCGGTGCCGGTTGTGGCTGAATGCTCCAGGTCCCCCCTCCCCTCCCCAACTCCCTCCCTCCTTCCCTCCTCCGCCATCCTTCCATGCACCCATCCGTCCAGCCAGCAGCTCCAGCAGCAGTGAGCAAACAGATGTCTGAGAGAGTGCCCACTCTGCTGGCCGAGCTGCCAAAACCACCCGCAGCCCTGGAGGCCTCAGCGCCAGCTCTTTCCAGGGAGGCTTCACTCTCCGTACCACTATCCAGTAAACTCTCCCCTTCCCTCCTCCTCCTCTTCCTCCTTCATTTCACCGACTCCCTTCTGTTTCACTGAGGGGATATACTATAATGTGCAATCAGCTCTAAAACAAAGCTGCGAAAGTGGTCAAATATATCAACACGAGATCTATGTCGACAGAGAGAAAGAAAAAAGCCCGAACCTTAAAAAATAAAGTAAATCGAAACGCCACACGACCCTGGAGCATCTTAAGATGACACCAAAACATTAAAGTGGAGGGAACTGACGAAAACACGAGAAGGGATGAACAAGCTATGCTCCTCCCATTGGGAGTGTGTAAATCTGTAAATAAAGGCTTTTTCTTTTTTTTTTTTTGTCGGGGAGGAGGAGGAGGAGAGAACCACAGGGCAGTATATTCTCCCTGCTAATCTCACTGTCTTTTTATGTGGTCAAACGCTGAGATTGTGACACCTCCGGGGGATAAGCGGCGAGCCTTTTTGTGGATTAAAATCTTAAATATCCTTCCTCATTTCAAGGAGGTTCATTTCTTAAAATAATAGTGCTGCATTATTAAGTGAGGAGGAAAAAAGTGACGTGACTGAGGGAATGCAGCCTGTGGAGCGATCCAGTGAATGAATATTCTCCTTACATCCCCCCCCCCCCGAATCACCATTAGTCTATTTCAATATGCACAATATGAAAATCTCAACTATTAGAATGTATTTTTAAAATGATCACAATTAATGAATATTTGGAATTTAATGTTAGTTATTATAGTTTTAAATGTACTTTTTTACTGTTTCAGGGCTTTCTTTAACTACGGTGAACTCATTTTCTCCAAAGCAATGAGTACATGATACTTAATGATTTACCATCATTTTTTCATAAAAGTAACAAAGCTTTTGTCCAGTTATTATTATTATTATTATTATTATTATTATAATTATTATTATTATTATTATTATTATTATTATTATCATTATCATTATTTCAGCATCTGATTTTTTAATGTTGTTTTTCTGCAAGGTTCTAATATCAGTAACAGTACTGTATGATAGGGGAGAGAGCGGAGTGAATACTAATTCAATCATGCATTACTTATAAACCTTTCAAACAATCGCAAAAATGTTCCATCATTTGACTCCAAATATATTTTAGGATTTTATAAGCAAAAATACTTTCCTAAACCGTCACAGTTTGCACTTCTCCCCAAAACACATTCGCAGCTCACGCAATCATTTTGTCCTTCCTCATAATTTTGAATCTGCCAACCTCAGTGGCCAGAGGAAGAGCAGCAGTCCTCACCAGTGCAGTTAAAGGTCTTTAGCCCCTGGATAAAGAGAGATTTCTCTTTTAATTTTCCAGCTCATACAATAAAAACAGACAGAATATACATTTCTACACTCCCTGCAAGACTGAAGTGACCTACTTGTGTTCACAGTCTATTATATTCTTCCTATATTAGAAGAATTAAAATGTAAAAACTCCCCTGTTATGTATTTCAATGTAATGATCATGTCCAGAGGTCAGAGGTCTGCATGCCAAGTGTCCAAATAACATATTTTCTGTTTTATACATGAGCACCTCATGTGTTTTGACATCGTGTGATTTAATGTTATTTATTTTTATGAGGTCAAGTAAATTATATTTGAAATGTGTAGTCGATTTTTCTCCCCCTTTTTATATATATGCATGAGCAACTGAGGACCCACATCTAAACGCAGCATTATAATACAGTGTGTTGATGTATTTTATAAGTGTGTCTGCTGGTTTATTACATATGCAGAGGCATCAGTGCACAGCAAAATGGAAAAATGCATCAATATATTCACAGAAAGGCAGGCCGGAGACAGCTCAGAAAATAAATCTACATCTGCCAGGCTCCATGCAAACAGCAGAGCCATCCTTAATGGTGAAACCATCGATGAAAACAGATAAAAATATTAAATATTCAGACATTCCTTTCAGCCAGTATCAAAAGCGTCCAGATGTGGGAAGGCGAAGTTGTTATCATGAAGCCAACGACAGGCATTGAAAGAAATTCCTCTGAATTTTCAACCATATAAAAGTATTTTATGGCATGCAAATAAATGGTAATTTTTGACTATGGAGAGAAAAAAAAAAAACATGCCAATAAACCCTATCATTTGGGACTAAAACTCCACAAACAGGAGAGACTTTCAATTTGCTCTGCCTGTCTCCCCGCGTTAGATGCCTGCGATTGCCGCGAAATTAATCCATTTAACAATCTGTGGCTTAAATTTGAGGATTTCCAGTTTTTTTAGAATATCAATAAGTTCCAATTGAAGAGAGGATTCTTTTGCAATTCAGGCATGTGCGGGCGATAACGGCAGAGTTGGCATGAAGAGAGGCAAAGATGGATTAATTATGCAGAGAACATGGAAATTCTGCTTATCATCGCTTAGCAAAGGAGCCCAGCTCACATAATCAGAAAACGAGGATGAAAAAAAAAAATAACAATGCAATGGCACCTTCCAGCCCATCATCTTACAAGTTAGATTTTTCCTGTAATTAAAAAGTAACATACAATTATATTCATATCTCATATGCAGACTATGAGTGGGTGTATATTAAATAATTGCATTGGGAT
Organism: Lipophrys pholis; assembly: GCF_963383615.2. Taxonomy (NCBI): domain Eukaryota; kingdom Metazoa; phylum Chordata; class Actinopteri; order Blenniiformes; family Blenniidae; genus Lipophrys; species Lipophrys pholis. The sequence continues at coordinate 10,923,972 of NC_137639.1, read as the reverse complement.
ATAAGGGTTGAAGTAAAAAAAAAAAAAAAGAGATAGAGAAAGAAGTAAAAAAAAAAAAAAAAAAAAAAAAAAAAGCTTGTTTCACAGGGGTATAGCTCCCCTGGGTTGGATTGAACTACTTAGAAACTGCAAACTTAAATTATCTTCAGAAAGCAAACAAAGAGAGGCTAAAGAGAGAAGCTACTGTATATTTACTTCCTTGTGTTTTTTCCGAGACGTGCTCTCGGTGCGTTCCGGAAACACGAATAAATAACGTCTAAAGGCAGTTGTGGTAAATCCCCTCTGAGGAGGCACGATATGGAAAGATATATGCTGCATTTTGTTTCCCATTTCATGTCGTCCTCAGATTTCACCATCACAGTTGTGCGTCTCAGGATGTCGAGGAGCTGCGTTCAGCCTGCCAGCTCTGTGAGAGGCAGCTAATGTGTGCTGGGCTTAGCCTCACATTTTGCTCTTATTCCTTGAAGAGAAGCAGATTAAACTGTTAAATGTCGTACACGGGTTACAAACAGGCGAGCGTTTCAAAAACCATCTTTTTAGAGATGTCGAGGCAAAAAAAAAAAAAAAAAAAAAAAAAGCCCTCACAGATAAATAAATAAAATAAAGAAGAAGAGGGCAAAGGTTAATTATATAGCACTTCAGCGAAAAAATCGTCACTTTCTGATATATCTGGACCAATAAAGTTTTGATTTTGTTTGGTGATGAATGTGACACTGTTAAAAATATTTACTAACGTTTGTATCAAACAATCTTGAAAGAAAAACTTCACATTTGAAGTTGTGGTTTGTTTGTTATTGAAAGTATGAAGTTGCAAATTTTTTAACTTTAAAATTTCATTGATCTTGTGGAGTTCAGAATTTAGAATTCAGAATTAGAATAATGTATAAAGCAAAGAATAACTTATTGTCGGGTAATAAATTATTCTGTGATTTAAGAGGAAAATAACAGTTAAAGGCTCATAAAGTGACCACGACCCTGAAAAGTTCATGTCACAATATGTGGAGTCAAATTATGGAACAAACTGTGTGACGGTAAAACAAATATCAAACATAAGCCAGTTTGAAAAGAGACATAAAGAGTTGATTCTTGAGGTTCAGGGTTTGGTGATGACTACGAGGGTTTGTTTGTTTGTTTGTGGACAGTATTGCATGGATGGATGTGCTGTTGATGTCTCAGTGTATGAATGGAATAATACACATAAATAATAATAATATTAAATGAAATCATCCCATTACTGTTCTGTGTGACATATGTAGGTTGACGTCAAATTAAATTATTTTTTTAAGAATTAGGCAATTGACAAAGCTTTTGACGTATGCAAAAAGATCTGTTTGTTTTGTTCTTTTTTTACATGTTTGAAATAATCAAATCAAGCATTTTATCTTGTCCATCCTTCCATGTGCTTGTTTTTCCTCTCATCCACCTTGAACGCCTGGACGATCCTCTGACTACATGTTGAAGTTCTCTCAGATTGTTTTTGCACTCTGAAATCCCCACAAATGCATTTTCTTCACAATTGAATAATAAAACCATTATGCTTCAAAAAAAAAAAGAGAGACATTTGTAATTTGGCAGGACGACTCTACACACTACAGTGGAAAAGAGAACAACAGAGGCAGACTTTTAAAGTCCCGAAATTCATTTACATCTAATCAGTAACCGTTTTTAGCTGTTATAAGTGTTTCTCTCTTAGTTGTCATTTGTTTGACAGCGTTGTCGTTATTCCCAGTCCCAGACATTTAGTGGTTCACGCTCCTGCCTCATGGCAAACAACATCTCCTGTGTGGAGTTTCCATGTTTTCCCTGTGGGTTTGTGATGGATGGATGGATGGGTGGATGGATGGTTGAAGGAAAACCTTTATAGAAGCACACGTTCACATAATTAATTGAGAATAAAGGTGGAGGTGCTTCATGGTGTCCAGAGTTTGTTCAGGCGACCGTGCCCTCCCGTGATTTCAACAATGGATCAAATGTTTGATGATCTGCTGAGGATCTTTTTTTGTTTGTTTTATTTTTGTTTATGCCTCAATTATATATGTGTAGATATTTCTCTTTTGTTGCCACGACAGTTTGAACAACACACTGAACTTTTTCCTGACGATTCAGAAAAGTCATGTGCCACTTTCATTTGCACTGGACGAGAAGCTTTCCACGTGAAAGGTTTATGTACACAATAAGACGAGTCGCAGCTGCTTTTGTTTTTCTATTTGAACTTTTTCTCAGACCTGTCTGATGAATCTCTTCAAATATCCAATTTGAACAAGAGCGTCTCATTATTTAGTAAAGACAGTCCAACTGGTGTGAACACTGAGAATAAAACAATGTATTTTTTTATTTTACTGTACGCTGAGGCCACTGCAGTATTGTCAAGTATTGTCCACTGTATAATGTGACTCCAGCTCCTGACTCATAATTGTTCTGTCACATGCCTTTCCGTAGATTATGGATCTTCTCCAGCATCTTACCCCATCCTTGGCTTTTCCAGCTGACCCCAAGAAGCAAATCCCCTGAAACTTCTTGAATCAGGCTATTTTTTTTTTCTTCTTCCCCTCTCCTCCATCTGAGATAGCTTTCCAGTTCACTTGCAGATTGCGGCGGCCTTTCAGACAGCGCACCTGTTGCTTGAGCCCTGATTTCGCTTTTTGATCAGAGAGCTCTCCGACAAAAGAGGGAGAGAAGAGGCTGAAGAAGAGGGAGAGGCAAGAGAAAAGATCCTTATCGAATGCTCTCCTCCGGACAATGAATTTTCCCCAACCATTCAAATGTATCTGCAGAATGCTTGAGTGATTCATTACAGCAGATTCTGAAGTGTGACAATGGACCACAGAAATGAGTGATGGTATCTTTTTCCTGATTTCATTTCCCTGATCCTCCTTATCCCCCTGGCCTGTGTACCTCTATTAATTAGAAAGTAGGGATTTCCACTCATCAACTGATGGGTTTCATGCTCTGCTCTGTCACAAATCTCCTGTCCATGCTATCGCTCTCCTCCCCAGCCCATGGCTGCCTCAGAATGTGCACACGCCCGCTCCGGCTTCAATCTCGGCTGCAAGTCAGGGTGGCTTTGGCGATTCATAAATATTTATAAACCGATTAAGAAAGAATAATAAAGTTATAAGACAGTGGCTGGTTACCCTTGAACAGTAGCATGGATGACTTCCTAAGGAGGGGGAATGTGATCAAATGTGCCAGAATCCACTCGGTTTTATTAGGAGACACTTCGTTCTTGCCGTTTTGAGCCGAGAGACTGTTGGTTTGTTATTTTATTACTCACTTGGGCAACCTCATAAAACAATTAGTAATATGAAATTTATAATGATTAGCTGCCATATGGTCAGGAGACTCATAAATATGCAAAGTGGAGCACTACTGTACTGTCAAAGCAAAGTAGCATTAAAAACAGCTTCTTTACCCAAGCTGTGGCACGACTGGACTATATTAGATTGGACTGATGTGCTGCCATCATTAAAGTGTGCGCAATGCATGTCATTTGAAGCCCACTGTTTATATGCAGTATTTCTACATCAAACAAACACGTCACTCATCACCCGAGTCCAACAGTCTATATCTATCACACTTTGCTACACTTAGAACTGCTGATGCGTCTTACAATCTGAGCAATATGACGTTAGCTGGATTTCATTAAAGTCCTTTCAGAGAGGTGTACTGCATTCAACCAAAAATCCATGTTTTACCCTCATTTATTTGACAAAAAAATGGTCCCATCATGCTCAGTTAAATCTAGTTTTATGTTTAGGTTTGAACATTGAATGGAAGTCGTGTGAGTGATATTAATGGCTACTTCCTGTCGGCTCCTCGGGACTTTGCTCTGATCTGACGGCTACTGGAATGTTTCTCCAGGATCACATCCACCAGCTCTGTACGCTCCATGTACACAAGATGGTGCATCTGAAATGTGGATTACATGGTGAAAATCAGGAAACTGGTTAAAAAAAAAAAAAAATCTAAATACTGGACCTTTTTCCATTTTGAGTGACTTCCCTAATATAGAAATAAGTTATTAAAACTTATCAAAATAATTTAGAAAACGGAGTCAAAATAGTTTTTTTTTTAATTGAAAACTTATCTTGTTAATTCTGTTGTGTGCAAATGTCAAAGGGTTACCTAATTTTATATTATTTGTTAAAGAAGGTATTGTTTATGTCTTCAGAAATGTGAATGGAAATTAGGGCTGCTGATATTAGGTGACGATGCGATAATGAAGCCGATGATGTTATTGTCTTTGTATTTAACAATTTATTCTTCTTCTTTCGTTGGCATTAGTTACTAAATATTTAGGGCTGATGATTAAAAATTCTCTGTGCAAATTTCTTGCGAATAGCACATTTTTCTGGAATAATTCCACTTCTCTTTTATACATAAAATAATGTAACTTTGAACTTGCAGAGCATGAATGCTGCATGGAGTCATAATCTACAATACCTCAACCAGTGGTTTGCAATATGTGTACTTCACACATTGACATGACAGTGACCATAATTTGGAAACATATTGTACAATCTCAATGCATATGCAATTTTGTTGACTTTAAAAATGCAGGAAAATGTGTGGGTTTTTCTTTGACAGGGCCCGCATATTGCTGTTTATGTATAAGCGGTATTTGAGACTGCAAATTTTTTTGTATGTTTCAGCTGATATATATAAAAGAATGTGCATGGTAACTTCGCCCTTTGAATAACAATCAACAGCAAAACCCCAAAAACCTGTTTTACCAGCAGAGAACAAAGAAATTCACATTTTGTATATTCAGGTTATAATCTTCAAAACTCAGCTGCACAAGCGACTTGTGAAAAGAGTATCTTATACATAGTGACCTCTAGTGGCCAAGTCAAATGTCACAGAAGCAAAGTTGTCAGTCAGGTGAAGTATAGACAGTAGTTTATACTTCTGTATAGTGGGTGGAATTACAAGTCATGCTGCAGGTCGCTTTTAACAAAGTACTAGTTTTTTTTTAAATGTTTTAATTTTCCCATTGCGCAAACTAACTAAATTGAAACTGCATCAACTTTTATCAACCACTTTGTATGACCCATTTAACTTAGAACTGGTTACATACATGACTAACTAGTACCAAATAACATAACTTAGTTTTGCCACAATTTCTTTCATAGATTCATACCGATATTCATTTCCTTAAAAAAAACAAAAAACAAAAAAACCTTGAAATGAAGATGCACCTGATTTCCTGCCCTATAAGCCTCGAGCTGGTTTACAACAGTGGCTCTCATCGGCTGTTGACAAAGTTTTTCATTGTGATATCACAGGAAGTCTAGGATTCAGAATAGAATTGTAACTTAACATAAGGCAACATATGTGTTGAAAGTGATTTAAAGTTAGTCAGGCGAGTTTCACTTTTTATACATGAGAATTTGCAGGTTAACTGTTGATTTGGAGTTTATTTTATGGTTATTGTCCTTCTCACACTCCACCTTTACTCCCATTTTCTATTAAGGCTTTTGTCTGAAAAAGCGGTAAACACCCACACGTAATTTAGTGGTATTTCAGTGTAAGGACAGGTGTGTATTCTGGGGACATGCACAGTTTGTTTCTTTAGTTTTCATATTGTTGATTGCTTCGGGTTGATTAAACTCAATACAGGCCAAATTCCCTGTTACACATTTTAGAAACAAACTGTTGTAAAAACGCTTCAATCTTTCAGTGCTGCGTACAAGCAGACAACACTCAGCACAAATTCAATGTGATTCACAGCAGAGGTCTGTGAACCTCCAAACAGAAGTCTTGCTTAATTTTCTGTGGCAGTCTAATTCAACCTGGAATCACTTCTAAAGCCTATTTGTATGTACGTGTATCTAAAAGGACGCCACAGGATTAGGAGACGTTGTACAGTACTGAGCTGACAAAACAATGTTTCCTGAGCAGTTCAAGAGTGTCCAGGAGCCTACGCAGAACAGTAACGACAATATAAACTACAGGTATTGGTTTTAATCTGTAAATTAATGTAACATAACAGAGCTGCAGCCCTCGAGCTCTGATCATCCAGAATCACAGGAAATATACTCTGGTGTGACACATTTAAGCTTTTCTCTCTTCAATAGTTAATTGGGATTTTAAAAATGGGACAAATCTCAGAGTGATGTTTATTTCTTTCTACAGGAAAAAAAAAAAAAAAAGCTCCTAGAATAAAACCAAATATTCATGAGACCAGAATGAAGTTCTGGAGTCAGAAAAGGCTGGATTCAGTAAAAGAGTGAACGACACATTGCAACAGTCCCAAAGTACCTTTTGCTTGGGTTTTTAGGGACATTCTGACTCTTGAAAGTGCCATTAATTATTAATGATACCCAGCACCACTGAAATGGCCAATTTCCCTGTTGTCTCTATGACTGGAAGGGCGCTTGAGGGCGAAGACCTGCAATTAGCTGTTATATGTGGGTGGCCATTCTAGACAGCATCAACTCTTGTTAGTAGCATGACTGCAGAGGAAAGGAGGCTGAACCCCAAGACTAATTATCCCTTCCCTCTCCCTTAAATTTGAAGACATTAAAGTTGATTAGTCTTTCTAATTAGGTTATGCTTTTTGATACTGCTTATGTTTTTCGCTTCTGGCTTTTATGTATGATAATCTCATTCTTGCATACTTGCCTGCTGAGTTATTTCATTGTACTGGCATCGCAAAAGAGCGGACGGGGGAAATAACGTGTTTCTACGTCACCGGGTGCAGTGAATATTCTGCAAAATTCTTGTCATCTTTTCAAAAAAACCTAGTCCAAGAAACCAACTCATGCTGCGTCTCTTTGGAACAAAGGGAACAGTGAGTCCACTTGTCCATGTGCTGAATTTACAGGGAAAACCAAACCACAAGAGCCACTTAACCCAAGATGTTGCTTTCAAATAACTGCTCAATCTGATATGCCCGCCTCTCTCTCCCTCTTCACAACGGCACACGAGGACATGACTGGGCAGAAAAAGGAGAGTCCTCATCTGTAAGATTAGGTTTGGCAACTCTACTCCTCTCCTCTGGATGTCAGATCAGCGGAGAAAATTATATTGAGATCCTCTCAGAGATGACAGATGAAATCTGTCTCTTTGGGCTTGACGTGGAGCTGCAGGTGATACATGATATGTGATAAGGCGGTGATGTCACGGCCGCAGGTGGCTACGCCGCTCCTCCTCCTCCCCCTCCCCCTCCTCCCCCCCCTCCTCCCTACGTGTCTCTGACTTGTGTGTAAAATGGCAGCACTGTGAGTGGCTCACAGAGAACTTTTATCTCCCCCCCATCTGTGTGGTCTCCGGCGCGATGATCTTGGACTCCAGCCATCTCAACCTTCATGCCATTTAAGAAAGAAAAAAAAAGGAGGGAGAGGGAGAGAGAGAGAGAGAGAGAGAGAGAGAGAGAGAGAGAGAAGCGGGTGGAGGAGGGGCAGCGGGATAGAGAGAAAAGAGAGGGAGGAGAAGGGAGGGGGGGGCGAAGACGGCTGTGTGATCCTGCTTTTAAGTTCCAGTACAAGCAAGCAGCTGTTTGATATGTTCTTGTGGGACGTAGTGTGTTTTTGTCCACTTTTGCCTTACAACTTGCGTCACTTTGGATTCTTGTGTGTTTCGCCGTGATTGAAAATAGGAAAAATTTAATTGGAAGTTATATTTTGTGAAACAAAAAAAAAAAAAATTACAATTCAAGTGTAAAAGACTATGAGGATTGTATCATTTGTAGAAAAGAACAAACCTTCAACAAGTTCTTCCTTCAAGTGAAAGGATGAGGAGAAAGCACTGCACCGGGTCCACAGGTGAGAAGGGGCACAGAACGGATCAAGTTTACTCACTGTTTGTGTTTTGACACAGTAAACACGTTCCAATCTTAAAAGTTAAGCCTATAGGTGAGAGAACCAGTTAGTCCTATAATATTGACAGGCGTTAAGTTATTTTCTTAAATCACATTGATACTACAATTGTAACTTTTGTTTTGTTTGAATCCTTGAACTCAGGGGTGTCCAGCATAAGGCCCGTGGGCCAAAACCGGCCCGCAAGAGGCTCCATTCCATCTCGCCAAACAACCAAGAAAAATTTTAAAATTTCAAAGAAAACAATTGATTTTCTAACAAATTTCTTAAGAGTTTTGGACGCAACACTGAGACCCGAGCTGAGAGATCAGAGATGCTGCCATTAACGCTATCTTACCTCGTTGCTATTAAAACTAACCTCAAAGTCATGATGTCAGGGTGACTTTGTAAAAACACCCATAATGAAACAGTTGGGTTTTTTTCGGCATTTCACTGTATTTTCCACCAGAACGTTTCATTAAAATTTACTTTATGCTGAGATTGTAGTCATTTTCTGTAGTGATTATATGGTTTGGTGAAAATATAGACATTTTTTTGTCATGTATACTCTGCGCCACCATAACTTAAAACGTTAAAAGTTTATATTTAAAGGTTACTATGGCACAATTTTACCGGTCCGGCCCACTCAGGATGAAACTGAGCTGTATGTGGTCTCTGAATTAAAATGTGTCTGACACCCCTGTTTTTAAGTAAACTGAACAAAGAACACGTTAAAAGTTATGGCATTGCAATCATGTTTGTTGGATGATTCACAAGCTTGAATTAATCCCCGAATAGTGGGACAAATCAAAGAATCAAACCTTTTTGTTCAGTTTTTACAAACAACTCAAACCTAAATACCTTTACCAAAAAAAACAACAACAAGTAATTCAGAAAAATATAAGACAAAAGTTCAATTTTAAAATTGAGAAAAATCTTAAAAGAATATTTTAACAGTAGATAATTTTTTTTAAATCACATAAGAGCTCAATATTTATAGCTAAAATATTATAAATATAACTCAAATAGCAGTGAGCATAACCCATTAAAAAGAACCATTTTAAGTGAACCAAATGGTATTAAAAAGTAAAAATGGGCATTTAAAAAAAATTCCACTTGCTATTTTTAACTTGTTCTAGTTGAGTTCAGTTAAGTTAATTTGCTAAGCTGTCCTCGGGACCCCTGGCTAATGCCGCCGTAACCCTGGTTTTTAATTTAGAAGGTCAAACTTCTAAAATAAAACCTGGCAAAATAAGAATAGTACTATCTACATTCAAAGCCTAAAAACCTGTGTGAGTTTTCTTTCTTTTCTAGTGCCATGAAATGAGATATGAAGCACAAAAGGAGCAATCAAAATGTGATGTGTTCAAAAAAAAAAAAAAAAGAAAGTCAAGTTAACTTGGTTAATGGCTTCACCCAGAGCTGGAACAGACGGTGGGCTATTTTCTTGCCAAGCCTTCCTGAACAAACAGGTATGCCTGTAGTTTTTTGATAGGAACATCTTCACGCTGCAGACACTGAGTGGGGCTTCAAGGACTTATCATTTTGAAATGAGGAAAAGTAAATATATGTTGCTTGTCAATAATTAGGAATGCCTCGTCTTTTGTTTCTATGCAGCAACTATGTATGTTGTTGTCAATGTGCCATTTTGGACTCAGCTGCACTTCAGAGATATAGAGGCTGGGCATGTTGTCTTCCCTGTATTGTGATACTACAGCTTGGCACAGTTCTTTCATGTTAATGGATAAACACTGGCTAACAGTATATCAACCCTAAGGTTGTGTGTGTTTATACATAGAACACCTTTTAATATGGGCTATAACATCAAAGATTGTTTAAAGGTTATTTCATACGGCAATGCCAGAATTCAATTAATTTCTACGATTGTCTAAGCAAAATGAAACAGGAGGGCAGTGCTACAGCACAACATTCAGCTAAATAGCTTTGAACTACAGATAGTTTCCATTAATTAAACTGGATTGCAAGTTGTTTAATCAATTTCAGAGCTACAAACAGTGACAATCAACTGCCTGCATTAGCGGTGTGTGTGTGTGTGTGTGTGTGTGTGTGTGTGTGTGTGTGTGTGTGTGTGCGTGCACGTCTGAGAGTGTGGTCAAAAAGAGACAAAAACGAAAGCATTAGTCTGTTTGCAATGCTACCAGTGGTGCCTGCGTATAGGGTCTCACTAATTAACCTCCACGTTGATAATGTGCTTAATTACTTTATATTGTGATTTAGTTTCTTTCCTAGAGGTTATTCTCTCTTTTTAGATTGCAGAAATAATCTTACATGCCTCAAAGGTGTTGAGTGGAGAATGCGATGCCCCAGTGAAACGCCGGTGAGCGCAGGCATCTGTGGATAGACTTTGTGATTACCGCCGCATTGACATCAATGGAAACTGTTTGACACCTGGCCCAGAGAGAGGGCAGCATCAGGCTGCAAGAACTTTGATTAAATGAAAAAAGAGAGGAGAGAAAAAAGAAAGACAAGCACAGTTGAAGGGGTGGGGGGGGTGGGGGGGGTGGTGGTGGGTGGGTGGGGGGACTTGATGTAATTTTGTCTGATCACCACACTGGCCCTGTGTCCTATCAGGCAGAGGACCTCTCATCACCTTTAAATTTCTCTGGGCTCATGAAAAGACCAGACACAGGTTTGATAAAAAATGAAAGAAAAGAAAAAAAAAAAAACTATGGCAACACAAAATGAGGTGGAATGAGACTCTGATCCTCGAGCTTTTGATATCTGGTGGAGTCACTGTGCAACAATTTACTTGTAGTACATTTTTAAGTCGTTTGAATTTGGATCATGCAGGCCAGCCGAGAAGAGGGGGAATACACACAATACAGGTCTGCCGAGCTTTCCATCGCAAAAAACAATGTATTGACAACTTTATTTAAGCGTTGCATAAAGTGGGGGTTAAACACGATGGAAGCGTTCATTTGTGTGATGATGCCAGCGGCCCCAGCTATGAATGTAAAGCACGAATTAGTTCATTCCCAGTGAGGTTTATTTATGGAACAATACATTTTAAATTATCACAGCGCCGAAAGTGAGGAAAATCAGCTTAATACACCTTCCCTTGCTAATGACATGGGATTGTTCGTAGATAACAACACACACCTGCATCTCCTCAAACACACACACACACACACACACGCACACACACACACACCTCCCCCCCTCTCCGTTTGTTTTGTTTTGGGCAGTGAGGATAACACCTGCCTCTCTCCCAGTTAATGGCCTTTTTAATTCATGGCTCAAACCCATTTAAAGGCAAACCCTTTCACAATTTGCTTAATTTCTGATGTCATTTCCACCCTATAATTACTGTTCACTTCCTCATATTTATCAGTCAATGTACCTGCAATGAAAATATAAGACCTTGACACCACTTTTGCGGAATCAAAATAGTATTTAATTTGATGTCTTTGGCCGTCAAACAACATTGTTCGAGGGACGTAATTAGGACAAATTTATCTCTGTTTTTTTTTTTTTGTTTTTTTTTTTATTTTGGGGATATTGCCAAGACATGTGGGACCTTTATGATAAGAAGGGGGAAGAAAACGTTTGAACGCCACTGCCCAGTATCTCATGGTTATTGTGAATGGCTTTCAGTAAAATTAATGGCGTGGGGGGAGATTGCAGTGTGGCCGCGGTAAAACAGGATGCAGATGTGGTTACAGGGCATCCAGGTAAGGAAGCAGTCGTTTCCTAAACACAATGCGGACGGACACACACACACACACACACACACACACACACACACACACACACACACACACACACACACACACACACGTGCGCGGTGTAAATGTAAGAGGCAAAAGAGGAATTTGGATCACTCTCATTGTGTGTTCCTAATACTCCCCCAGTTCTCTCTTTTGTATGTATTTTATTTTGGGGGGGGGAGCATTTTCACTCACTTCATCTCTCTGAACATGCAAAAAAAAATGTTTTACTTAATATGAATGCATTTTCCTGGATAACTCGTTTTTTTTTTGCATCATAGAAATAGAATAGAAAAATAAAATGTCCTTAAAACAACCTTAATGAAATTACTAATCATAAATGCAGAAAAATCACAAGTGGGACGCATGAAAACATCTTTACGTGCCTTTTAAAACTTACTCTCGGCCACTTCACAGGCACTTCCAATAGACTGCGCTGATCTATATGCACATGAGGAGGAATATGTGTGAGACAACTGCTCCCAGCAGAGTGAAAAATTACTCTTGGGGGACAAACAGATTTTTGTGAGGTTGTTCTGCTTCTGTGTACAGCCAGATTTTCTGTACACAACCTGCTATATGTTATGTTGTCAAGACTGATATTTTTTTTTCTCCTGCCGCAAAGGAAAATTAATTGCGAAGAGGGCCGAGAATTTGTTTTCATATTGGCTTGGTGGAGCCGAGTGCCAGGATGGAGGAGGACAGCTGTGGGGGAAGGCTGGCCGACCCGCTGCCTTCTGCCTCTCCCATGCCTTGCTGCACAGAGTCTGTGACAAAACAAGCCTCCAGGAATACTGGGCAAACACTGAGAGCCTCTCACTGGGATCCGCACTATTTCCTGAGCACACCACAGCCAAAAAAGCTTCACACTTCCGATGCTCCCCTATACTTCGCTCTCTAAATTGAATTGTTGCGTCCGTATCGCATCAAAGATACGGGGAACGTCGTCGCCCGCTCAGTCGGCGGCTCGCAAATGCGAGCGCTCGGCAAGGTGGTGAAATTGCAAACAAACGCGTTCCCGTGGCACGCTTTAACAACTCACAACAAGAAATAAGGTCAAGCATGTTGTAAGTGATTCCACCTCTTCTCAATCTGCGTGTGCTCTCACTGTACAAGGCTGTCGAGGCTCAGCTCCGGCGAGATGAGCGAGATAGCGGAGGCTGAGGTAGGGAACCATTTTCACACTGCCACAATTACAGGAACCGTCATTACATTGCTCACTCTTACTCAAATACAGATAGAAGCCCCCCAAAATTATGCGCAGGCTAGGAGGAGAAAGTGGCTCACTTCTGTTTGCTAAATTAATCGCTTCCTAAATGGCTTCAGGCCAGGCAAAGTTAACATTTGCAGTTTCAAAGGTTTTCAGCGCTTGCAATGAGCCATGAAATTACTGCATGCCGTCGAAAATGGCAGCTGATGAAAAGCCCAAGGAGCAGGTCCCACAGGCAGGGGAGAGCTTGGAAGTGAAATCTTAAACACAAAGTCTCATTTCTGATTCGGATCATGGTGAAGAATTCGGAACCAAAAAAAACCCGCCAATGCGACGGGGGCCCCTGTCCGAGAGCGGGGACGAGGCCGCGACAAGACAGATGACGAGCAGCTGCTTTCCGGGGGCCTGGCAGGCTCGTCGGCGAGTCCGAGCAGGCGAGGCGGGCGCAGAGGTTGGGTTGAAGGAGCGTAATGATGATGTTGAGGTGCTCAGCTGCGGCCAAAATGGACTGACCCAAATTAGGTTTGATTAAATCACAGGGGTGACGCGGCAGTTCTGCAGACATCATTAACATCAAAATGATTATGGCGGAACAGTTTGGCTCAGCTGAACTCAACTAATTCACCCACAACTCTGACGCGAGAACACTGCCATTTGCATGCGGACTGAAAATAAGCCATAAGCGTGTCCAATTACATCTGAAACACAAAGGAATTATTTCTCTGTGCTTTTACCTTTGTTACATTTACAACGCCACGGGACCCAATGAGAATCCTTCCAGTAGGATCAGCTCACCTGAAGCGACTCACGGGACGCATTTAATAACACGAGTTCCCTCCCCCAAAAAAGTTGATGTCAGTGTAGCAGAAAATAAATATTATCTCATCGTCAAAATGTTACAATCACTTTTGCCAATTCCTTGACTTTTGATTCCACGCTCCTCTGTAGCTGGGTAAAAACATACCTTCCGCTCCTACTGTGCCTGGGATCTCAAGCTCCTGCTTCGCCAGGAAAAAAAATAAATAAATAAAAAATCCTCCCCCACATATCAATCTGCAATCATAGAGCCTAGCGGACACTTTGGATTGGAGAAACTTTGACCTATTTTTCCAATGTTGGAGTGACCAACCAATTTGGGAGCCAATTTGATTTTTTTTTTTCATTAAGCATGTGTGACAAGAAATTAGATCCTCAGTTAGTTCGTATCTGGAAGACTTGGAAGATAATCATTTGATGTGTGCGTGTATGTCTTCTAAAAAAAAAGTGATAGTCTACTTACTCTCAGGCTAAAAATATTCACCTCAGAATATTTCTTATTTAAGTGAAATCCAAGAGCTGGCATGTCATCTGTAATGTTAGATTAATTTTGAATTATTTGGTAAAAAAAAAAAAAAAAAAAAAGTGTTGGGGGGTGGGGGGTGGGGGGGACTCTTTGCAAAAAGCACCGCCTATTACTGCTAATAGAATTTTTGAGTATGTTTATCTTGCTGTTCATGTATTAATGACATTTAAATATGTTATGCTCCCACTATAAAACATTAAATACTCTATTGTTGGGTCAAATTTGGAGTGGGAGAGAAGAGGTGGCTGTTTATAAATGAGAGCTTAATTAATTAAAGAATACATTACATTTTAATGGTGAATTGTTAACTCTCGCTGTAGCCTCATTAATATGTGCCCCATGGGGATTTCAATGCCATCGCTTCACCAGCAACCTGCTGGCTGCAGGTCCTGTGGCTATTTCGTGGCGCTGGTAGATTGATAGTTGACAAAGCAATTAATCACTTGGAGGAATGAACGTCCCCTCGGTGTGTGTAGCAGCAGGAGGAATGATTGTTTAAATTTTCACCAGGGATGAGTTAATGTCGGGTTTTATGCAATTTCAATTAACTGAGAAAAGTCTGAAATTGATGACTTTTTAAAAGATCAATAATGGGTTTAAAAGCGGTCTGCGCCCAAATTATTAGAAAATAAATAAATAAAATAATCCTCATTTGCATCCACTGGGCCATGCAGATCCTCTTGGGATTATTTGAAGATCTCATTGTGGGGTGAAATTAATGTGTGTTACCACAAGCCACTTCAAAAAGTAGGTTTTTACAAAATACAATAAGTTCTAGTTGAAGAAACAGTTTGATACTGATGATACACACTTACAGAGGGGTGAAAGCAATATTCAGAGTTAAAAAGAAACTGCCTTCAGTCAACTTAGAAATCTAGTTTCCGTTGAATAAAACTGAACGGATCTTAAATGGAGACGGAAGTCATATCAAAAGAAGCAAAAACATCCCTACAACCATTGTATTGCCATAAAACTACACAGCATGGTAAACCCTGAGAATTCTCTGGACATTCAGGAGGAGCTGGGACCATTTATAATGTAATATATAACCGATTCTCCCAGTGAAAGCATGTTAACATGAATACAACAATGACTGACTCGAGCCACCTTAAAGAGATTCCTTCATAAAGTTATAAATTGTGATGTAGCTTTACAGTGAATATTCACTTTATTTTTTACACATTCATGACTAATTCTCCTGTGATTTACAGAAATAGCGTCCTTCTTAACCCTTCCTCTGCACTCATTGTAACACTTACATGTTGGAAACAGGAACCTGGTAAATGTACATATTTCAGCACACTTGGCTATCAAAGTTAAGAACAAAGCAATATAATCATAATAACTTTGTGTTTGATGGAAGTTAACCAGATTTCCATGGCCTTCCATGGCCTTAAAAGTCTCTCAAAATCAGAGAATTTAAACTCAAATGGCCTGGGTGCGATTTCTATTATAATATAAACTGAACCACTGATCAAGTTGAGTTTTAACACTAAAATATATAACCTTTTAACAACACAAGAGGAAATAAAGTTACAATTCCTGCCTTTGCTATATATCTTTATATATCTTTATATATCTTTATGTGTCCCTCAGTTGGCAATGTTGGCCCTGCTTTAAATGAAAAGACAATCTCTCTTAAGATTTTCTTAAATCTAATTTACTACTTGTTCTAAAACTGACACACAACTGAGAACTGCTATCTGACCAACGCAATGTGTTATTTGCAAAAAATGTTACTTTTAAGACGCGTTGGTCATACATTCGGGAACGCACGCCCTGAAACTTGCACACAAACTTGTGCATGATCTCTATTCAAAGCGTCAATCGTTTGGTCAGTGTGGTAGAAAGCATTAGTGTTTATGTTATGCACGGTGGTGTGAAGCCGAGACTCTCATCTATTTCACTAATCATCATAAATTCAAGAATTCCATCACCACATTAGATTATCATTGTTAGTTTTGAAGTTGGAGGTGAGTTTAACATTCATAGTTGGCCAAAAAAAAACAACTTCCTCTGCCTTTCTATGCAGGTTTTTAAGAATAGTCTCAATGACATTGTTTTTTTTCTCTCAATGCAAATATCAGTAAAATTACGAAGGACAAAAAAAAGGTTCTTATATGTCATGTTGCTGTGAGCTAATAATTCAATAGCCATTGTGATACTTGCTGGACGACAATGTCATAGCTTTTTAATTACACTTAAAATCAGGATCATAAAATGTGTTCACAACATAATAGTAGCCAGGACCTTTAATGATGATGAATTGGTGCCTTAACAAGTCTTTTCATTTTCATTTGCATATCAGAAATATATTAGCAATGAAGTAAAAAAAAACAAAAAAACCTGAATAATAATAAAAAAAAAGGACAGTGTGTTGTGACCCGTAAAAAGCATTAACATATGAGGAGGTGGTCTTAATCATCATGTAGAGTTGATGGCGTCTTTTCCTGTAGTTTGTACTTGACAGCCATACAGTAATAATATTAATCGAAGTTTTGTAAATACATGTGTATTTTAACGTGTGGTCATTTGTAGTTTTAGCTCCTACAGAGGAGAAAGCTCTCCATATATACCATAAATGGTTTTATGAGACAGCAGCAGTACTGCAGGGAGACGCTCACAGCATGCACAAACATGTTAACATGAACACAACAATGCCATGTTGACTGGCCAAAGGGCCGACAAGTCCCCGCGCCACTTGAATGATGTTGTTTAAAGCTTGTCCCTGAACCCAGTTGCTCTGAAGCCGCCATTTTCTCTCCTTTCACTCCTAATTACCATAGCCTCTCCAGAAAGTCCTCTGTTGCTCCATCTGTCCCCTCAGCCACTGACAGAGATGCTCTAATCACCTCGCATAGCAGGGCTCACATGGGAAAAGACTACACCAGCCACCATACTGTCTCAGATATAGAGCCGCTACTGGATGCCAGCACCTCACAGGGGGTACGCTATAAACACTGGCCGCAGCCTTGTATGGGATATGTTCAGTGATGTGCGCTGAAATGGAGCCATTTCATGTTACAGATCTTCCACACAGCCCGACAACACCGATGCCAAATGGGGTTTTGTATGAAGTATATGTGACATATGCCGAGCGCGCCAACAATCCATCAGTAGCTCACATCAAAATGACACTCAAGGGATGAAGCGCTGTTTTTGGAAGGATATAGCAAGTTTACATTAAGCTACAGACTGTATGTAGGCATGAAATATCACAGCAGGAGGGCTTGGAAGGGAAAGTGTGTTCTAATGTTGAAGACTATCAGAAAAATGGATCAAATTGAAGCGAGGGGAAGAGAGAGAGAGAGGAGCAGCTTGTAAAAAGGGAAAAAAAAAACAACTTTATTTTAAACAGTGCATGTGTTCTAAAGCCATGCCTCCACAGATCCATGTATTATTTAATCTTACTCTGTATGCCCTGCAGCTTCATATCTCACCTTCCTTGTATTTGATTCTGTTATTCTCACTCAGGTTGACACCTCCTGACTTCTCATTTCTGCTTTGCCCTCTTCTCGATGACTTTCATGTGTTCTTTTGTGGGGCCCTGCAAGTTTCCTCCAGAACTTTTCCTGACGCAAAAAAGAGAGAGAGCAAGCGAGAGCGCGAGAGAGAGAGAGAAAGAGAGAGAGAAACTTTCCGGTTCTGCCAGAAAGCCTTCTCATCTTGGCGGAGGAGCAGCCGAGGGAACTCTCAAATGATGACAGCCATCGTGAAAGGGCAGATAAGCCCGTGTGGCTTTGCCTCTGATTGTATGTTCATCTCATTCTGATCCGGCCGCGATTCTAAGCCCCTGTCTTGCAGTCCTCACTCTCCCAACAGTTGATCTTCTGCATGTCATTGAAATCGTCTTATAGCTGATCCAGGAGACAGGGGGGAAAGTGGCTGTTTGTCACCCAACTTCAGTCTTGGCAAAGAAGTTGTACTGTGTTATTTTTATGTTTCTTCAATGTGGCCATCTGGTCAGTTGTACGCACTGTAGATATAAGTTTTCTTTATGGTTTTCCACCGTGTAGTCCATCGAAAGATTGTCTCCACAGTTTTTGTGACAGAATATCTCCTGCTATACTTTAGAGCATGTCTTCAATTGGACTTATTCGTTTTCCATGAAGTTTTATTTTATCCCTTTTATGACTGGTTTGACTACATGTATTTTGATTTTATTTCTGAAAAAACCTTAATGAAGAATACATGGAACATAGCTCAGTTTTTCTGCTTTCCAGCAGCTCTTGAATTTTCTATCTATCCCGAACAGTTTAGAGTTATAATTGTAAGATGTATAGTAAAGTCATCCAGTAAAGTCAGCAGTGACAGGAGAGGAGTAAAAACTGAACATATCAAACAAAAAAAGGAAAACAGACCATGTCATTGAATTTACCAAAGATCATTCTGTCTTCTGAATTTTAAACATGTACTAAAAATCATTCCAGAGCTAAAATGTTTAAATCTATTTCACAGAGCTGCGCTCAGCAAGAAGCCTCTGTCTTCAAATAAACATCAATAAAGGTGCGATTCAGTTTCCGGTTCATAATATAAAGCTGCAACAATTCAAAATATTCAGTTTTATATATATATATAAATGTTCACCAACCTACCACCTTGCATACCAGCAGTAAGGTGCAAGTTAAGTACAAAAAAACCCACTTTCAAATACTTGTTTCTCCTAATATGGAGACGGCCCATTCTGGGTGTCCTCTGTTTTACTCTTCAGTTAAGCTGGAAGCTTTGCCCACATAAACACGTCACTTTAAAATCATCCTTCCAAGCTGACGCTTTCGACTGAAGCTCAGCGGGCGATAAGAATGTTAACACTGGACACTTTTGCAAAGCATTTCTATTCTGAATGTTAACAGCTGGAAGCAGGCGGCTCCGACGTAGCGACCACTAGTGGCTGTAATCGCCGAAGCGTGAACAAGCCTGAAATTATTAGAGCAACATGTAACTACATCAGGATATCAATGTTGTGTTTATGAGCGCTGCCATGCTATAACATGTTCTTTCGTTGAACGACTGTTGACTTTTATCAAGTCTGCCTAAAATTAACTTTAACATTAATTACAAAGTACATCTGAGCTGAACGTCACTGCTCTTGCAGCTCATAAATCCCCATATTGCACGATTCCACACCGTGACCTGTTGGTGGTGTGACAGGAAAAGTTTTGAAGAGGGTGTCACGAAAGCCATTATGATTCTTCCTCTGGACATCATGAATATCTGAGCCAAATTTCAGGGCAATCCATCTCATTGTTGTGGCGATATTCAAGTCAGGGCCAGGACTGAGATTGCCATCCCTAGAGCCATGCTGCTGGTACGGCAAAAAATTGCCAAAATTGCCAGCAATCCATTTTAGTTATATTTGTGAATCTGTAATAGAATACATTAAGTTTGGAAGTGTAGCGAGTTGCTTGCTCTGGCAGGATTACACCAGCGAGACTGGCACTGGAAAAAATACTGTATCTACCAATTAAGAAGTTATAGCTTAGACCACAGCAATGCACCGAATTGTGCAGATTGATGAGATCTAACAGTGTCGACGAGGTAAATTTATCTTCTGCAGCAAGTCAAGCAAAAAAGAAGTGTGGAAGCAGCTTGAAGCTCCCGACAGTGGTGCAAAGCGATACAGTAAAAAGAGAGCTGAAAGGTTTTTTCCACTTCAAAAGGCACTGCTCCTCCACCATGGTTATCAAAGCTTTAATATTTGATTTTAGTTGACCGTTTTCCATTAAAAACATGATAGCCACTGTAAGAGTGACAGACCCTGCAGAGGGACCAGACACTGGCACGTCACCCCCCCCCCCCCCCCCCCCCACACACACACACCCTCACACACACAGAGGGAGGTACATACCCTGCTTACTAGAGTGTGCAGGCCGAACAGTTTCCTTCACTTAACTTGACATTTCCAGCTGCACTGTCTGCGGCAGGTCCTGTGTGGTGTCACATCTATAGCCCCTGTAGTATGCACTGCTGAACGCTGCGGGTCTTAAATGAGATCCCAAAGGGAAACTGGAGCTGAGAGGGGGTGTGGAGGCATGCGTGTGTGTGTGTGTGTGTGTGTGTGTGTGTGTGTGTGTGTGTGTGTGTGTGTGTGTGTGTGTGTGTGCGTGCGTGTGTGAAACAGGAGGCATTATCTTACCCACTAATGAACAATTGTATAATTTCTATCAAAAGCAGTCATAAGGCCTGCTCAGTCTTACGGTATCTCCTCTAAATACTGTCATGATAAAGGGAGTGTTAAAAGAGGAGCGCTGGAGGAGCGGGTGGGGAGGGGGTGGGGTTGGGGGGGGGGGGGGGGGGGGGGGGGGGACTTTGGAGCTGTCAAGAGGGGCCACTGTGGTCAGGAGGAGCGCTAGAAAGGAAAGTCTCTCCGCCTTTATCTGCCATTTCCTGCTCCCTTCCTGGCTACATTAATAATCTGTAAGAGCAGAGAATCACGCACGACCGCGGGAGATAAAACGCAAGTGACAAAATATCAACTTCCTGCTACAAAACTCAAAGCCGTTATTAGAATATCAGGCACAGACGGTAATTAATTTCAACTTTAATTACTTCCACTGTTCCTGTAGATTAGATCACAGGTTTGAGATGGGTTATTAAAACAACTGGGGAAATCTGCAATGTAAAAAAAAAAAATGTTAATTTCTCCAACCCCATCTCTTAACCTGCTTGTTGAGTGATGCAATTACATCTTTGTGGTCCAGACAAGGATTTGATATGATGTAGATGAAAAAGACACCCGGATACTGAAGCTGGAAGGTTTTTTTCTTCTTCTTTTTTTTTTTTTTTATAAAAAAAACATCCACCACGTAGATATCCAAACAGTGATCGCAATCATCTGATATCAAGGATGGCCTCGTAGTTTAGTTTAGTTTATCAGTAGCGTAAAGCATAAAATCATAACGGGAGATAAAGCAAGTAAGCGTGAGATAAACAGGCTTCTTTTCTGCTGTTACTAAAGGTCTGTCTTGATAATCAGACGAAACGATATCCCTCATTTCCTCTTCACCGCAAATCCCCAAGTGGTTTCGCTTTTACTTTTTCTTACATTTAAATACAATATAAACAGATTTTCAACATTTGTGTCAAGTGGAAAGCAACGCAAAGATGTGATACAGCTGAGAGCCTTCTTTCTGGTCTCGTTTCACCTCTGTTGTTTGCTCCATCTGCTACAGTAATTCACCCTCTGTGCAGATTAGTAACGACGTAACAACCCCGTTTTGAGAATGTAGGAGAGAAAAATGGAGCGGGTAAATGTAAAACGTCATCAGACTAATTTAAGTGATGTTCAAATATGTGAAAAATCTGTGGAGCATTTAAAACGGGTTTTGTAACTTCCCACTTCTGCCTATAGGAATTTTCAACTAAGACAAAAAAAGAGTCCACAACTCCACCATTTTCAAAAGAAACGTGGTCTTGAGATTGAAGGCAAATCAGCATATTGTGGTATTTTACTATGAGGTATAATCGTGTCACGACATGTAAGCCTCGACCTTGCGGTGCATCGTGACCCTGCAGTTGGAGACGATTAGGTTTAATTCCATGAAGAGGTACATGAAGACATTTGAACTCTTGAGATTGAGGAGCAGATGCACAAATTACTGTATTGTATCATCATATACTTTCATTCTGTATGAATGAATTATGTAAACTTCTGTATGCTATCAAGTATAGTAGATATACGTCTATTCCTAATTCAGAAAGAGTGATAAAGGAGCCGTAAGCGGTTCTGGTGCAACAGCTGCTTCAGTTCCCTTAAATCAAAGTGAAAGTAGATCCTCGGGACAACATGGTCCACTTGTTTTCCTTCTTGCTTTAATGCCCACGGATGCACCTCTGTGATAATTCTAAATGTCCCTCTAATAGAGCGTTCATAAACGGGGCCATTGAAGAGCGTCTATCTGCGCAACTGTATGACTTATGTGCAAACACACGCATTGATTCCATTGCTGTAAATAGGGAGCTGCATTCAGCCGGGTGCCTTAAATCCCTGCCAGGCAGTCCAGCCCCGTTCTAATGCGACGACTCCGTATCAGTTGATTCACTGCACACTTTTCTTCATCAATCAAACCAACATCAAACACCCTTTCATACTTTGCAACCTATATGCAAATAATCCAGTGCATGAATGGTAATGTCACATGGAGCAGACAGCTTATTTGTTGTGGGATTATAGAATGAAAAAAAAGAAAAGAAAAAAAAAAACGCATTGCAGATATGCCATTTCAAATTAAACGCACAGCCCTTTTCTGCTATCTTTTTTTCTTTTTTTAGATAGTCTAATTAATTTACTTCAACTATAAATAAATATTTAGTTCCTTCCTAGTGCAGCACACAGGCCAGAATGGTTTGGTGCATCAAGTCTTCATTATACAGTAGTGTTTAGGGCTATGTGGGAACAGCTAATCTTAAAATCCCTGCCACACAATAAACAGAGTGACAGAGAGGAAGGATGTATGAGATAAGTCGCCAGTAATGAAACTGGATGCCAAAAGGAGAGGACAGTATGTAATGAAGGGAGAGCAGAGGGGAATGTTTAAAATAAGTTCAAGAACAAAGATAAAGCCCAAGGATGATGTTATCTGCGGGGCTGAAGAGAGCATTTCAGTAAAAGAATGGGTCACCATCACTTAATCAGCCTGACTCCACCCAGTGCCATCTCTGTCTTCCATCATATGCTATTTCCCCCCCGCCTAACAGTCAATTTTCACTCTGTGTGCACGCTTCTGTGTGGGCCACATCTGGGTAAAAGGGTTACAGAGATCAGTGATGGCTCTGTCATTGCAGAGGGTGGCCGTGCATTACCAACGTACAGCACTTCAGCTGAAAGGATGACCAGACTGAAGCTTAGAACAATGGACGCTGAGAGAGAAATGTTTCTGTCCCTGCTTGATTCAGCCTTCAAGACCAACCAAAATATGGAGTCCAGATGAAGTCATTAAGATATTATTGTAAAAATGTGACACTATTATTCTTTAAGATGATTATCTAAATTGAACTGAAAACATGCCCATAAAAGCTTAATCTTTAATTAGACTGACAGGAAGTAATAGGTCAATGGTGATAAATCACAAACAGACATGGGCCTGATATACAGATATCAACTGCTTAATTACAAGCTTTAGCAAATACATCCCTCTTTCACTTCAAGTACAAATAACACTATGAGTGACATCATGAGAGTTTCTGTCTGATACGATATCATTTACATTTTCGTTTTCCTGCTTTTATTCATCAGAGGGATACACCAAATGAATCAGAATTTCGCCGAAAAAGAAAGAAAGAAAGACTTGAGAGGGGCCCATCCATCCAACTTCTATACTGCTTCATCCTGTACCGTGTTGCAGGAGACAATCCCAGCCAAGTATAGGCAGTTCGTCACAGGGCAAACAGAGAAACATACATTTACATCTGGGCGCAAGCGCCCAGAGGAAACCTCCACAAACAGGGAGAACATGCAAACTCCACACAGAAAGTTCCAGCAAGGAAACGAACCCAGACTTTGTCAGCGCGAGGCGAGAGTGCGAACCACTATGTCACCATGTGGCTCAACTGCTTTTCGATGCAGCTGCAATTCTAAACATTGGAAGCATTTTCAGATGTAAATCACATTGCATGTTGAACATTAATCTGTTAGCATAAACTCCTCCTGACATTTTGATCCACACACACACACACACACACACACACACACACACACACACACACACACACACACACACACACACACACACACACACACACACACACACACACACACACACACACACACACACACACACACACACACACAATTGATATCCCACATTATTGAAGGCACCTAAAGGGTCGTGTATGTTAGTTTACACAATTCTCAGTGCGCCCCAATAGCCGACAAGCTTTCTTAAAAGAGTTTGAGCAGGATCGAGTCCGTCCCTGTTTTTATACACGCAAACCCTCAGTCGATAAGGTCATTGTAGTATAGTTCATTGTAGTATGTAGTACTAATATTGTCTCACAGCATCAAGGTTCTGAATGTATGTGGTATGTTCGGTGTGTCTGCTTTCGTCCGTCCATCTTCTTTATGTAACCTCGGAGTGGATCCCAGCTGACCACGGTCAAAGGCAGAGTACACACTGAACAGGTCGCCAGTCCATCACAAGGCAAACACAGCGAGGTAAACAACCACACACACACTCAACATTGACACCTGCGGCAGTTTAAAGTCATCAAATAAGCTGAAAAGCTTGTTTGTTTGTTGTTGTTTTTTGGGGGGACACCAAAGTGCCCAGAGAAAAGTCATGTAAGAACATGCAAACTCTATACAAATAAACTGGACTTAAACCGGAGACATATATGCTAGGATATGTTGATCTTGAAGTGTTTTGAAGTGTGTGTCGGGGATAGTTGGAAGAAATGTAATGGTTGTTTAAATGCTGCTTTATACTGCAATTTGACGATTGTTTATTTAACATTCATTCCTTAAATGTTCTTTCTCGTCCATTGTGCTAAAAGTGTGATTTTGTGCAAAGCAAAAAAGTACGTAACAAATGGATCAAGATCTATATGCTTTGAATTAAACATTCTACCTTTGAAATTGAAGGTAAAATAAAATGTAAGTTACTTTTGGAGAACTTCTGTAGCATCCAGTCTGCCCTTTGAGATTAAGCTCCAAGAGTTTTTACCTTCCATTAGTAGTTTCCAAAAAAAACAAGATGTCATGTTTAATATACTGTGTCTTATACCAATGCTGGTAGCTATTCTTTATTTCTCTTTTTGGACTCAGAATAGACTAGATGAGAGAGGGACTTTTGTATTAAGTGGTTTTATAACACGTACCGGTCCAGGTGAAATTACTTCCTCGTGTTATGACTATTTCAGGATATTTATGGAAATGATTCTTGATGATGCATTCGGAGGAAATCAGAGTTTTTCCCAAAAGTTAAATACACTGTAGTCTCTGAAGTACTTATATATAGTTTAGCCCAAATAAAACATTTTTTTTGTCCTTTTCTTACCAAATACTTAGTTTTGAAGTACTAATACATATGCAGTTGTAGCTAAAACACTAAAAGCCAGAGAAATGTCCATTATTTTTCATTATGAGACGTTCCCTTTTAACTTAAGTAAACTATCTGAATACTTCCTCAACCACAGAAGTGATTGCAAAAACGCATAAATTAGATGTGAGTTCAGCCTGACCCAGACTGCAGACTTCATACAGCATATGAAGAGAACGGCTAAGGTATGATATAATTTATGGTACTGACCTTATCGTGGTGTCAAACGTGCAGTAAGTAATGCTGATAAAACAGCAGCCGCAAGTATTCTGTATTCTGCGGCTCTCTCTGAACTTCCAGGCTATTCACAGTGATCCACTCTGTACTGTACAGCATCGCCTCCCCAACAAGCTTATTTCTAAAAGCTGCCGAAGCTCTACTCAAATCCTTCAGATTCTGGTCCCTGCTGGGGCCAGACCGCTGGCCAAACTGAGATCCTCAGACAAAGACTGGCCCGAAACACTTCTTGATTTGGACGGGTGCACGGCTGCCGCGCTCTGCAAACACCATAACACCATCTCTGCGCTCATTTGCGAGGCCTTTAGCTTTTCATGAGTTTGCGATTAGCAGCGCTTTGGTTTGATGGCAGCGCACCAGTTGTAAAAGTCGGCGCGGACAGTGGCCCCCCCTCGGAGAGCGGCTGGTAACTTGGCCTCTAATGTGCCGACCTCACATGTACCAGACAAGGCCCGGCCATGGCTGTACAGAAGCGGGTTTCCGTGACGCTTCTCAACAAGCATTTTGAAAGATAATGACACCACAGGCTGCACAAATGTTGAAAACCCTTGTAAATATAGTGCCAGAATGGAAGTTAAGGCGGCATCTGCAGTCGCCCATCGCTGCTACCTGCGTCGGTTTATGAAATCAAATCACTTTCAGATGTCAGTCCAAGACGGCACTCGCATTTCTTTGCATGGAAATGTTTCCTTTGTTTTGAGTTGAACTTAATCCTGCAGGTGCAGCTGCAATCAGGTGTTTGTTGGTTTGGTACAACACAAGGAATCACAATGATTTAAAAAAAAAAAAAAGAAAATAAAAAATTATGTTAATTTGAGTTGTGAGCCATTCAACGGTACAATATGCAATGTTTTGGTTTTTCTTTTTTTTTTTTATAAAAGCATTCAAAAATCACCAGGATTGTTACAAACACATTCCTTCTGATTATTGGGCTGCAGATATACGGAGTAACTTCATTCCACTTTGCAGATGAAGATGGTGCTTTAAGTTACTTTGAGATTTAGTCTATCCTGAGACCAACAGGACCTGAAGAAGCAACTATTGCAAATGTTGGTAAACATTAAAATGTCTGAAACTACTAACAAAAAATAAAACCTGCTAAAGCTCTGATAGTTTGACTGGATGCCACAAAAACTCATCACAACAAAAAGTTATATGATTTAACATTTATCTACCATAAACCCTCTTTAAAGTTAATTCAAAACAAAGGGGTACTTTACTTTGCAAAACATTACACAATAAAGCAATTTAACCTCATCTAATAAATAAATGCATCAAACTGAATTATGCTACCTTATAGAACTTCAATGTCAAAAATCAAATACTAATGTGTGTTTAAATGGCTCTCTCAGAGGTAATGCGCAGTAATGAGCGGGAACTTCATATCAAAATGGGATGTGGTTCATTATGTTTGAACCATAAAACTTTATTAGGGGCTAAAAAAGAAGACGGGCAGTTCATTATAGCACAGCGTTCATATGATTTGTCATAGAGGAAGCTTGTGGAGAAGGACTATATGAAATACAATGACCCTGGATTCTTTAGTGCATCTCGTTTTGTTCAAGGTTCAAGGTTACTTTATTAGTAGCCATGGGTAGATTTGTTTGGCAGATTTTTGTGATGCGTATGGCACGTCATAACAAGGACAATTTCTGGAACCGAAATGGAAACAAATCGACTCCGAGCGAACAACCACACACACACAAACAAAACGCATACCAAGGTAAACAAGGAAGTAAAATTCAAGAGTGACTAAATGAAAGCATCATATCAAACAACTTAATTACCATATTGTGTAAAATATAAATTTGTCCTTGTGGAATGTCTTCACGTGTTGTTTCCACAAACCAGATGTGATAATGAACGTGTGAATGGCCTTTTGCTTCTGAAGCTCAAATAACCACTTCAGCAGTTTCAGTAATAAGCCGCCAAGCAAATGTTGTGTTGGGTTTTTTTTTCCACCTGACACCTTACTCACTAAAGAAAAACATTCCTCATTCTATTTAAATATAAGAGCGCATGGTATCGCCTATACATTCCATCCAAACTATAGAAATAAGATCAGTATGTGGGAGAGAGTTAGAATGTGTCAAATCTTTAAGGTCGTCTACTGGGAAACAGGAAAAGTGGTGCAAACAATAGATTTGACAATTAAGACCAAGTTTTAAGTGAAAATGCATCGTAAGTTTCAGTGTATATTTTTTTCTTCATTAAACCTCCAATACAGATACAAACAAAAGGACACCATGAAGCAGCCATAGTATAAATATGTTAGGTCATTTTAAAAAGTTCCACCAAAGAAATCTATTTTGAAAAAGTGAAATTTTCAATGGCTTTGAGCAGCATTATCGTATAAACAGACTCCCAAAACGGAATAAATGTTTTCAGTTTTTAACTGAATAATTTGTAAAAGGGGCCTCATTGTGTCTTGTGCTCTCAAGTTTCTGGCAATATTTCTTATTTTCTGTATTTCTAAATTATGGCCATTGTGGTCCACCTATTTTGATGTCTCACCCATTTCTTTTTGGAAAACTAAGAACTTTGCTCTAAAGTCCTGTCGAGTTGTCAACAGCACAACTGTCAAGATATACTGCAAACCTGCATCTCTTTCAGTGAAAATACAGCACAATTTTCTCAAGTTTTATTTATCTTCCATATTCAGTTCTGGATATCATGGTATATTTCACAGTTCCACGGTCTTATTGTTCCAGCACAATTTAATGCATCTTGAAAGTGCTGTGTATCGTTATACCTTCAGATATTGGCCATGCTATTACATTGTAAAAGATAGATTGAAAAACTGATGTAATTGGAAGAAGAAGTGAAAGAGGAAGCTCCGGAGGGTCGACGGTTGTTCTCAGATGAGCAGAGATGAAGGGAAAGACATTTTTAAAGTTCACTGGCTGGACAAACTGTTAATGACTCCGTGCAGCGTGCGCCAGGGCGAAGCAAAAGACAGTAGATCATGATGTTTACAGCTAGTTAACAGCCCTGCACCGGGTCTGTCTGTCGGGCCTCGAGGAGGGATTGTGGACTCCCATCAGCCAGTCAGACTTCAGGCTGTGTGCCCGAGGCTGGGCTCTATGTGGAAACAGGATGCACTGGATGTCTGTAGTGACATGCGCATACTGTGTAGCGCCACTGCACACCTGCAAAAGTAACTGTTGACGCCACATATTGTGTGGGTTTGCTTCAAATATGTTAATGACAGGATAATAACGGCACCGTTTGACACGGCATGTGCTGCAGTTAACCGGGGGAAAAAAATGAAAACTGAAACAGGAGCCATCTCTTTCCAGGTTTACACTCGCAGATTTGTTAGAAATTTTGAATGTATTCAGTACAAGGGAACTTTAGATTTAGAAAGGTCCTGCATTGGCATGGCATGGCATTGAGGAACCAAATTTTTCCTCGTGTGCTGCTGAGAAAAGAGTCGCTGCTGATTATGTGAATGCTGCTTGATAGATCTTCAGAGCTGGCCCTCGTGGAATGTCTCCCCTCCTCTGTTTAAACAAAGCCTGAGATAAGATTTAAGGAGAATCCTTAAGGTGATCCAGCTGCCCTCCTCCAAGCTGCAGCAGGCAGGAAGCCATAATGAAGACTGAGGAAAAAGGCTCAGAGACCCACCTCCAGAAGGCAGGGCTGCAGATGAATACATTCCCCCTCTCATTTCTTTGCAGCTTATCCCCTCTCCAAAAAAAAAAAAAAATAAAAAAAATCAAAAAAAATCAGACATCCAAAGAGAGAAGAGGCAGAGGGACGACTGTTTTAGTTTTGTCACACTCGTGTCGTTTGTTTCTGAGTATCCTTCGTTGTTGACCACCGTTAATCACACGTCCCCCTGTCATTTCACCGGGTTTGGATTTACATGTGAATTGCTTAGAGTGCAAATCATTTATGTGTCGCATCCATTCCTCACAGCACATTTTAATGATTATTCCATGTTTGAATTTTCCCAATTATTCCTCAGCTCCTTCTCATAACCCCCACCCCCGCCTCACTGTGAGCAGGCAAATGCATCTTTTTTTTTTTCCTTTTTAATTGCATACAAATGTGGAGGGAAAAAAATGATGTCAACTACATAAAAAAAATAAAAATGCACAGCACACATAAATGCATTTTTGTCCCGTGCAATGATAATATTACATCAAAAGAGTGTTTAACATTTTGTCACATCAAGCTGTAATTAATGCAACACATATTTGCAAGAGCAACACATTTGGAGAGCAAGAGTATATGAAATCATCATTTGGCCTAATGCTGCGTGTTGCTCAGGATAATCCAGCGAGAGAGAGAGAGAGAGAGAGAGAGAGAGAGAGAGAGAGAGAGAGAGAGAGAGAGAGAGAGAGAGAGAGAGAGAGAGAGAGAGAGAGAGAGAGAGAGAGAGAGAGGGAGGAAATAATTAGCAGAGAGAAGCGATTGCACTAATGAGAGGAGAATTTGACTAGGATACTTTACTTGACCCCCAGTGTTCCTTGGCTGTCCAAGAAAAAGGGCTGATTTATAATTATACTCTGCAATGCACCATGAAATTGTTATTGTGGAATACCTTTTTGAAAATGTTATCAAACAATTACTTTAATTTTTCCCCCTGGAAACTGTTGCACATGTCTACCTAAAATGAGATGGTGCTGCAGAGTCTCCTGCCTGTCATCCACTGCTGTTCATGCAGATGAGCTCTTTTTCTTTTTTCTTTTTTTTTTTTCCTTCACCCCCACCCACCCCACCCCACCCCTCCTCTCCCCTTCCCCAGAGTCTCTGTTCCGAGGGATGCTGTGGCAAATAAAATAATACTCTGATAAAACTGAAATATTTTATGACAGAATGATAATCATTGCAAGCATACGTGCCACTGATACGGGCCGTTTCGGCTGGGGGAGGAGAGGAAGTAATCCTTTTTGTGGGCTTTAAAAAATGAATCTCAGTTGAATCACATCAGAGGGGAAAAAACTCAAAGACAGTTCCAAGATGAGCCAACTCCAGGAGAAAATGACCTCCTCGTTTTGGTGATAAAGTTCTAGCCAAAATATGATATCAGCCTGCGACGTGACTCATTAGAAATGTGTGTATGGCGTGGAGGCAGCTCTCCCTATCTGCCAGTGCCTGGCTTGCCGACTGATAAGAGGCAAATGCAAATGTCCTGATAAGAACTGAATGCAAATATTTATGATATGATATTCCCTGGGAATTATGTGTGGATAAAACAAAGTGTATTATTTCCCTGTAATTCTTTCAGGTTTGCCAAAATGTCCCCTCTCTCCCTTTTTTTTTTTTTTTTTTTTGCTTTCGGAATTTGCATTTCTTCAAAATTGATTGGGCCTGCGTATTATGTTAAGCTATTTGTTTGCTGAGGATGGTAATTAGTTACTGTAATTACAGCGATGACAGTTGCTAAATTGTTTTTAAAGCATTACAGTGTGTCTGTGCCAGAAGATTGCAGTACTTATTTTAGGATTTAAGCATTTGCTGGAAACACTCCCACTCTAAGGCCAAAGTGGGAATTTTTTGAACTACAAAGCAGCCATTTTCTAAGCAAAGACATTTTTGAAAATGTCTGTTAATTTGCACTAATTGCTGGTTTGACTGTGTTGTGCGGTTTCTTCTCCGATCAGGGACTTGTCACTGATAGGATGTCTTGGGGGATCAAAATGGGCTTGAAATAGTTGAAATACATGTGTTTGTGAGCTTTGTACTCCCATTTAAGTCGGACTTTTAATGTTCCCTCTCACCCAAGAAGCAAATTGCTGTTGAAGGCACATTTGTAATTATGGTTCCCAGTGTAGCCTATACAGGCTTTCAAGTTTAGTAAACATTAATTAGCGTGTACGCAGACAGTTGGGTGTTTTAGAGGGTGTTTCATGTGCAACATAAACAGCAAATGTCTGAATCGCATGGATCAGGAGCGGCTTGTCCATGTTTCTAATGCAGAAATATGAACAAAAAAAAAAACATCAGCAGAGACGAACATGCTGGAGAACATAATGGTGAAATCTGTTTTAATCAGGGTCAGGAGCCAATAAAAGCAGAACCTGGTGCAGGTCAGGAGAATCTGTGATCCCCCCAACTACCTCCACTATAACCTATATGATTAGTTTCATTAGAAGGTAAACTGTGAGTTACCGAGCAAGTCGTAATGAAATCATGAATCCTTACCGAGGTTAAAATGTCAATCACATTCCTCCAGACCTTCATATTCACTTTATGAAAAAAAATTAACAGATAATTGTGTGTATCGAAGTGGAAACAGCAATTTAACTCTTTATACGGCCCTCATTTGAATACTTTAACCCTCGGCCGTTGTTCAGGGCTAATTCAGCACTGAGGTTTATTTAGATTTTTTTTAACATTTGAAAGTTGGTAGAAAGAAAATTCTAGAAAATGTTATCTATGCCATAAAAACTCAGTTGGAAAGTGTGAAATTCATCAAAATGACTTCACATACAATTCTCATTGTAGGTCCTGAACTAAAGCATCACTATCTGGTCCTCTCTTCCTGTACACCTCATGGTTTTAGTGTCCGACACAAAACTTTCCCTTGTAAGAAAAAGTCTGTGTTTTATGATTGTCATTAACTCATAACCAATAGGTTTAAAGAAATAAGAAAAACTGCAGAAGATACCATATATGGTCAGTTGCCCATAAAGGGTTAAACCTTTTTTTTCTAGACAATCTTTGTGTATTTGTTATCAATCTCATAGATGGATCAAGCTTGGATCCCCCCCCCCCCCCCCAAAAAAAGGTCCAATAGGGAACTTCTAAGTTTCAAAAACTTCAAAAATTAAAATATAAATTTTTACACATCTAATATACATTACAGTCCCAAATATGAGTGCCTACAATTTTAATAAATATTCAAACCGAGTGATTTGCATGTTTGCACCCGATAAGTTGATTCTTTTATCAGAGGAAATATGTGCTTTACACTACAAAGTGAGTTATTTGGGTGTGTTCATCAATATAAAGGTATATTTCTGTGTTCCATCAGGACAAAGAATATGCACTTTCAGATCACTTTTTGGTCAATAATTAAAAAAAAAAAAAAAAAAGGTGTAACTTGTAGCATTTACAGCAAACCTTTGAACATAAAGTTAAAATAGATTACAATTACATTATTGTAATTAGGTACTATTTTGAGTATTTCTATTGCATGTGTCATATATAACTTTATTCTTTATTACGGCTATACTGGATGTTTTCTGTATTTTATTATGAATGTGATTTCAATGCCAATATTTCATACAGTGTTTAGATGTAGAGTGTTTTCTATTAATGATACTTTTTACTTGTAACTGACTACAATGTAACAATAGTAGTTGTACTTGAGTGCATTTTCTTCTGTCCTTTCTCTGCCACTACAAATCACCCTAAACTACAGACTTTCTGAATAAGTTCTCACCCTGGCCTGCCATTGTAATTAGTTTAATTAAGAGCTATGACATTGACGCAATAAACACAGGCATTAAGGTAATTACTGTGTGTATTCAATGTCTCCTCAACCAAGAGGGGGGAAGAAGAAAAAAAAAGATCGATTCCACCGTTTTGCAAATGAAACATCCTCTGGTCCCACTTCCCAGGGACCCCATGGGCTACAAGCCTGGTTTACTTCTCAAGCATTATGCTATAAGTGTATAATTGGATTTACTATTAACATAATCGGACAGCGCGCATGTTGACTAGGATATTCCCAGATGAGCTGCACTGCTCCTCTAAACCTTACGGAAGGAGATGGCGAACGTGCGCCCAGGTCCCGCGAGCTGCTCTTTGTTTCCTTAACTTCACTGGAACTGTTGGGAGGAGGTCACAAACATGATCTGAGAAGGGAAAGAAATTGTTGAACTGGGTCGTAAATGTGGCTAGAATTACTTTTTTGTGAAGAAAATTCGGAAAAAGGTTTTTTTTAAGGGTTCACCAGAAGAATCTTTGGATCCCAATAGTTAAAAATCACAGCATTTGCTTTTATTGCAATATTTTAAAAGGACTCGTGTATGTATGTATGTATGTACAAAAAAAAAAAACATCAGCAGAGACAAACATGCTGGAGAACATAATGGTGAAATCTGTTTTAATCAGGGTCAGGAGCCAATAAAAGCTGTATATTAAGGTTTATTAGCTGTGTTTTCTTCATTTTCAAGGTTAAATATAGACAATTTGTATTTGTGGAGAGAGTCAAAAAAATGACTCTTTTGGTGGTAAAGGTTGCAGACCGCCGGCAATCGGTATGCCTATAGCCTGGCTAGAAATTTCCACCCTTGAACTTGGTAAAGGGAAAAACAAAATCACCAAAAAGCAAACAACTATAAACAAGGGGATTCAGTGGCAGCAGCAGGGCACGACGAGGACACCGTTTCTTATTGCCTGAAGCAAAATGGAAAAAGTCTGGCTCAAAGATACAATGGGAGCACACAGAATAAAGCATTGAAGATAGAAACATGCAACTCGAGCTGCAGTGGAAGTGAACACATCTCTATCAGAGAAACGCGGCTCGCTATTGGAGCAGAAATGTGCCCTCAGAACGTGGGGTGAATTCCCCTGTTATGTTTCTGTTGCGCAAACACCCAGCACCCCCACAAACCCAGAAAGAGCCCACCCCAACACACACACACACACACACACACACACACACACACACACACACACACACACACACACACACACACACACACACACACACACACACACACACACACACACACACACACACACACACACACACACACACACACACACACACAGCATCCATATTAGATGCACCCGCTAGTTACTTCTTAATTAACACCTACTGCAGCCATAATAATAGAATCGTTTTCCCCCTTTCTGAAATCCCTTTGAAATTACGCAGGATTAAGGAAAGTTGGTTGCTAAATTGGTGTGTGCATCTGTAATTTAATTGCATCTGAGGCTATTAATTAATAAGGTGCCTCCTTTAATAGTTAATGTATAATTGCTATTAATTAACAGCCAGTCTTGATAAAGTGTCACCAAAATCAAACAAAAACAATTAGCTTTTTGAGGTAAGTGTCTTTTAAAAGCCTCTTTATTAGTACTAGAGGTAATGTAGAGTAGTTAGAATGATAAAGAAGCCAGTGTAGATTTTAATTTGGATGGGGAGAGAGGGGGAAAAAAACACAGTTGACATCCATGAGGGAATTACCATGCCTTAATTATGGGATAAGCTCATTGTAACATGATAAATAATGCCGGGAGTCTGTCCCCTCCAGTTAGGTTGTTTCTTCTTTTTTTTTTTTTTTTGAGGACAGACTTAAATTTCACATCTTGAGCAAACGAAGCTCAAAATGTATAAAAAGTGTGCTGAAGATTTATCACCAATATTAAAGAATGCGAAAGCCTTTAAAGCACGCACGTCTCTTTGTGACTTGCGGTTTGCACGTTTGGTGATATGTGTCTCTTCTAAATCTCCGGCACTTCCCTTTTCTGGTTACATTCTTTGATAAGAGCAGTCGTGTGAAGTCCTCGTGTTTAGGTCTCTCTAATGGCAGTGCCACAAAGGAGTAAATAAAGCAAGTAATAACTAGTGCAGTGGTGTACACACTGGGTGTGACTATCATCACTTGTGTTTGAACTACTGTCACCTTAGGCACCGTCAAGGAGAAAAAGCACCAAAATAATATGTTAGCTTTGTTCTTCTTATCTGGTATAAATCAGCAGGTTGTAGTTTTAACCCAGATTTATTGGTGCAAAATGAATTGGGTGCCAGGTTGAGAAGCATAAATATACATCTGGAGCATGGAACTTTAAACAAACCCGACTATTATTTGCAGTGCCATATTACCATGAATACAAATGACAGCATGACCTCAATTTTCTGCACTCTGTGAGAAAGTGAGGCAAACCAATGGTTTAAATGCTTTTCCTTCCCAAAGTGCTTGTTTGGTCTCAGTTTCACTCCTATCACACAGTCAACAATCACGCTGTTTGGTATTGAATCCGTAGAAATAATATCCAGGGTCCCTGTCCACAGGCAACTATTATAACAACCCATTTTTCCAGGCAGCGTGGCCTGTTGATGGAAATACATCTTTACCATGCACACAGCAATTTGAGTGCATTGCTAGCCTTTATTTAATGAGGCATCAACAACAGAAAAGAACCTGCAGTGCAACAAACACTTAGCCTTGGAAGTCATTTTCACCTTGGATCACGGCGGAGAGAGGCTCCAAACCACTCGCTAAACAATTACAGCATATTAGCTACTTGTCAGTCAGACCTTTTGGAGACGATACGTCTCCATTTATTTCGTCTCTCTACATTTCCTCCCTCCGCTCGCTCGCCTCCTCTGCTCTCCTTTCCCCAGACAGGCAGGGATGTGCGGGGAGTCCACAGGGAGCTTGTGGAATATTTCACTCCGCCATTGAGGCACCCGGTGGGAATAGGGGTTGAAACTGTGCGAGTGTGTATCTCATTAGTTCAGTTATGTAATTTGGAGCACTGATAATCCTCCAGGACTGCCAAGTTGCGCACCTCAGAAACAAGAGTCAGAGTCGTCAACACGCAGCCGAGTGCAGACTAAGCTGCTAATTGCTGGGTGTGGTACAGTGACTGGTAATGTAGGCTATGGTCTCCTATGCTTGACACTAATAAAACTATTAGGTGAAACGTTGTACTGCCAGCGTAATAACATCAGGAAGTAAGAACAATGATAAGCAAATGTGTGCAACATAGACGATTGTTTCATGAGCCTGTAAACACCCGTTAAGGCTCCTTCACACTGTACAATTTTAAAGAGGTCATATTATGAAAAATTCAATTTCGAATGGTTTTCCAACAGTAATATGCATCTCCATACCTCGAATGACGCCCTAGAAGTCATCTCCCTCCCCACCTGTATAATTTTTTATTAGTGTATATAAGTGTGTTGCTCCAACGAACGAATCAGAAATCAAACCCTATATAGTGTCATCGGGGGGGTTATCCAATCCCGATCAAGGTAGGCCCTCCCTTTGAACCTCCCACAATGAGGCAGCTCTGCTCTGGCACATGGCACCATTAGAGGATGTACTTCCTCCTCTTCCCAAGATGGGCATGTGTGGGCGGAGCCAGTCCAGCTCACACAGACACAGCAGATTCTGAATGTGATCCAATATTCAAATGGCTGAAAATCAGGGAAAAGCTAAATTTGGGGCAATAAACTTTGAATACAACGTCTTTGGACCAACAACACCCATGTGAAAGTGTTGAAAAGCTGTATAATAGGAGAACACTTTTATAATCTCACAGCAAGTCACGCTGTATGAATCTAATAAACTTTAGGCCACATGAGTCAAGCGGATTGCGTAATAACATGTGATTGCGCAAGAAAAACATGTCCCAAGCATAAACATGAATGGAGCCCTTGCGGTTGTGGCATTTATGTGTTTGTTGAGAAATCCCCTTGGAAATTTAACTGGTGCTATTCTTGCTTTGAGGCCAAAAGTGCCGTTACACTGTTAGGGTAGTGATTAGAATCACAAAACGCTTTCCCAAGGGGAAAACCAAGTAAAGATCGCTGTTTAAAGTCAGAACATTAACACTTAAGTTTAACAGCACTTCACATCCTCTTCAGTTTCAATTTATCCTTGTTTTTCTAATATTCCCCAGGAGTGTTAACAGTAGAAATCTTTGACTAAAAGACGCAGTGTTAGTATCCTCCTCAGGTCGTGATTCTCATTAAGAAACCTTTAAACAATGTAATTGGTCTGACTTGCAGGGGTATTGGCAGATTGACATTACTAAACACGGCAGGTCTCCTCAGCTCTTCAAACCTTTTAACGTCTTTTTGGTCATTGTTTTTGACTTTAGTTTGTTCACTCTATTTTCATCGACCGAGTTTCCAGCAGCAGCAAGGAGCTGTTTTTTCGTGAAAAAGCCCTGATAAACCCACTTTGCAAACACAACAAAGAGCAGACAGTCTTAAAGAACGAGACAGAGACAGGAAAAAATAAATAAAAACAGGACTCAGAGGTGACAGGCAGGCACACAGACACCTTTGAATCAATGGCTAACATTGCTCTGTGAATATGCAGTTGTTTTCATACATGTAATTTATCTGCTAAAACAGTAACTATGTGCTGTTGTGCCTGTTTGCTGCCTCAACATGGTCACACAAATAACTAATGCTGCTTTACTGGCGAGAGGAAAAAAAAAATAGAACATGAAACCAACAAAACATTTAAAAAGTTATGAGAATAAGTATCTTAGTCCCTCAATGAAACATACAAAATGTTTCTCATAAGCTAAAATTTTGGCACAGATAAAGAAATGTGTGACAACAAGACTGTTTGGTTCTCAACTGACATCCCATCAGTTTGTTTTATAACTTTACAGCTTCAGAAATGACTCGACTTTACTACTATTGTTCCATAAAGGTACAATGTTTGGGATTAAGTAATTCCTCAAGCTTGAATCTGAAGGTCACTCTAGAATTCAGGATGTCTATCTACCCACGTTTTTGCAATTTGCTGGAGTCCCAAAGAGCTGCAGAGATCATGCATTATTCATTAAAAGTTAAAATCATCTTTTCTTCAGAAGAGAGATGCTGGAGAGTGATTCATATTGTGGGGTCTACCTTCTATGGGATGTCAGAACGTTTTGGGGGAAAGCAGCATAAAAAAAATTATCCGAATAAATAATATAATTTTTTTTAAATCAAAACACATATTTTTCAAACTGGAATGACTATGCATGTACTGGGGAGTGATTAGTACAGAACCATAAACGGTGACAGATACAGCAGTTGCAGACTATATATAAAGACAAAGGACCTGTTCACACGACAACGTTTCGAGGGAAAATACATCGTTTTTTGCATTTTCGATTCAGAATAGTTTCATGTTCATACATCAACGTTTTGAAAACTGTGTCCATTTACACAGAAACCACAGAAACGTTGACACGCTCCCATGCGCGCAGAGAAAAATACACAATAAACATTAACAATGGCAGCAAAGTTGAATTGCTTGTACAGATGACTCTCATTTATAAAACTACCATTGTTATTATGCATCTACTCGCGCACAAGCAGAACTGCTTACTACGCATGCACGTAGCAGCATTTCAGAAAAGTTGCGTTTTCCCACATTTCCAAAAAGACAAGAGTTGGAGCATTTTCAAAAAGTTCCACCTTGCCGGTTTCAAAAAATTGCATTTTCAGTGGTTCCAAAGACCATTTTAATGCAAACAGACATGCAAAACACAACGCAAGTTTTCCATTTTTCCTTGTAAATAAGGCCAAAATGAAAGAATGAGCTTGCACGATTCCCCTCTTTTAATGTGAAAAACTTTAGAAAGTCCAGCATTCAACCAGAAGTAACCGCTCAGCGTGAGACAACAGGTGTGCGGTGTAAGATTATATTGTAGTTCCATTTCATCCTCTCAGGCTTTAAAAACCACACCAAAGTGACTCTACTCAATCGTGTGGTGCAAACTGGTATTACACGTCTATAAATTAAGAAGTCTCTTGTTTGAGGTCTGACCTCAAGACTGCTGTTTACTAACATTCCATTTAAAAAATTTTTTTTAAATGATGTCACTCAAAATTATCATACAACATTGTGCCTTTAAAGTGCAGATACGAATCAAACCATAACTCCGGGTTCTTTCAGCAACAGTGTTCTTATCAGCTGGAATTAAAAACACCTGTGTGAGCAGACAGGACCTTCGAATGAATTGGTTGGACAGTCAACTTTAACCTTGTGCTACTTGATCCTGATCAGAGCTGCTCATTCTCTCTCTGTGGTCTGCTAATCAGTGACTGATGCACAGCTGGAGCAGCTGTTATCAAGATGGTGGGATGGGCGTGATATCTGAGGATCCATGAGGGAAACCAAAAGCTCCTACAATTTCCCAACATCCTGACCTCGGAGCCAGAATGAGCGCCAAAAAAAAAGTTTTAAAATAACAAAATATGTGTAGTTGGAATGAATGGAGGCTTGTGGAGTAAATATACAATCAATGCACCACTTTCCACACATCCATGGACTTCTATGTATTTGCCTGCAAAAGTGTATTTTTTTAACACGACCAACAGGAGGCATCAGACATGGAAATTGAAGCTGTCGCGCTATTCAAATTTCCCTCAAATGGTGAATCGGGTTGAGTTTGCAGCAGGAAGTCTAGAATGCAAGGACTTCACTGTGAACTCTGTAAAATGAAGCAGCCACACTTTAACAAAAGTCCTTGCGTCCTCTGGTCGAGTAGGGTTGGAAATGCACATTATTCCAGATGATGCAGAACTTAGATGAATACCACATTGGTCTTTAAAAATCTGATGTATTTAGTTGCAAGCCCACTGCAACATGAAGCAGCTTTACAGTTCGACCAAATCAATCCATCTTGTCCACCTGCCTTACCCAGTGTATAGAGACACTCTCGGCCGTAGGCTATGATGTTTATGTGCTTCTCTCTTTAATTTTCTTTCACACGTATATATCTACAGATTGGGATGCAACTTATTGCTCACAAGATTCTGGGAAAACTTAAGAAAAATGTGCTTGTTGCCTCCAAATGAGGGCCGTGTATATGTCACTTTAGGTTGTACTTAATGGGTTAAAGTTAATAAGGGTGACAGAGGGAAATCTGGATGTGAAGTCTAAAAGGCAACAAATGTGTTGCAATTTAACCTCTTACAGATAAATGGTCAACAGCGTGTGAGTTAAAATTTACTTCACTGAACCTACAAGCAGCAGCGCGGATAAATCACTGTGGTCAGCTGGGCATGGCTCGCTGGCTGAGCAGGTGACGGCTTCAGCACTTGACCTCTTCTTGGGATCATCGCCGGCGCCTCAACCTCAACCCAACCTGGAGCAAGGGAGAGAGGAAGGGCAGAAGGGGGTGTCAGTATCATGTAGTGTGACACACCATGTCCAATAACAACGAACAACATAACATCATTTAACCTTTACAACATGTGTATTGATCCATCTGGCCGTTATCACGCTGCAATCACAGCTCAGGGCTCGGCTCAGCTCAGCTTCAGGGGCCGTTTGATTCCACTCGCAATATTACTGGGAGACAAAGAGATCCGGCCCTTCTGTTTTTTTAACCCTGTCCTTGGACCATCCTTCTCCCCAGACCACTTTGTCTGAGGAACAGTGGGAAGATGTGTCACTGGCTGTTTCCTTGCGATGAGTAAATGTACAATGGGAGGTATGAGATACAATCTTGGCACACTGGAGGAGAATGATTAAGAAAAACACCCACACAATCCCCTTGATGATTTTCCCATGATGCAATGAGTGTCCACACTCATCTCGAACATGCAAAGATGTGTGTGGTTTTATTTTGATTATTATTATTTCTGGGAAGATATGATTCACAATAACTTTAATCAAATGCTTTTTTTTTTTTTTTATTTTGGAGGAGGGCGTCTTCATTAAAATATTCCCCAAATAGACGCAGCTTCAAAGTGCACATTAACAAAGATGCCTAATGCTATTCACTTCCTTTACCTGGGAAAACAAGCACCCTGGATTCAAGAGAAAGTAGAGCAAGAAACAGTGAATTACTTTGAAGTATAGCGTCATAATATAGTCTGCAGCCGCGAGAAGTTGACTCCCTGCCTCAGGAGACATGCACCCAGATGGATTCTCACACACCCAGATGGCCTGAGTTGTCAGTCTGTTCTGCTGAAAGCTGTTGCCGAGTGCACCTTATTGGATATATCTTTCACTTGTAGGCTGCAAATACTGAGCTCTGTACAAAATAAACGCATGTTTTGTTGTTACTCAAATACTCTCGCTCGCAGTCAGACGTCTCACCGTGAAAAATAATCAATGAAAATAAAGAGCAGTTAAAGAATATTGTATCAACAATTGACAGCTTGGTTTTACCCTCCCTAAACTTTTCCAAATCCAAGATTTGAAAACTGTCAATTTCATACTTTGGATGTTTCTACGTGACAAACAGGTGTTGACTGTGATGACACACAGTGATTCAAATTATTCAGACGAATGTCCTTCCTAATGTCTTTTCCATCAAAGTGGCTTCTGATAGAAGAGCGACGATTTACTCCAGATTAAAGATAAAACATATAGATTTGTTTTGTTTAGAATTTTGATGCAACATGTGAAATAACCAAAAACTACAGAGTGGAGAAACAAATATTATAAGACATTTGAGTGGTGGGACCTGATAAAAATGAAGTACCACAAATAATAAGTATCTTTTTTGTTATTAATCACATTTTATATGCTTCGTAATATGTGATACAAAGACAAACATTTTTCAATGCAAACTCATTTTGGTACATAAAAGAATCAACTAGTAGGCTTGCATGTGTTGATTTATTTGGGTTCGTAATCAACTTCTAATGCAAACAACTGAACTATTTACTGTGGCCGTGGCGCACATGTGCAGTAGAAGCATTTCAGAAGAGTTTTGTTTTTCTTTGTTGGCGTGGAGACGGAGTTGGAGTGTTTTCAATAAGTTCCACCTTGGGAGCCATTTTCAAAGAGTTGTGTTTTCAGTGGTTTTGAGCATCGCGAAAAACCAGGGGTCCTAAGCTTATAAAAAAAAGCCAAATAATAGTCCCTTGTTGCATTCAGGTGTGTTGCAACTAGGAGAAACCTAAAACATGCAGAACACCGGCCATCGAGGCCCCCTGGTGGAAATCAACACCCAAAATGTAACAAATGTTTTCCATTTTAATTTGAAAACGTTGTTGTGTAAATGGGGCCTTAAATCGCTTAGGGTGAAAAATTGCTATGTTTTGTGCACAGCTGTGCTTTTATCCACAGTTTATCCCTTTTAGCACCATAATAATAGACATATTTATTAAAACGCCTGGTCTTTTTTTGTCTATTTTTGTCAATAATTGTGTCAAAAAATGCCCTATGTGTAAATAATTTCCACCCTTTTTCCAGGAGAAGTAGAACTTTCAAAATCTGTCAATTATTTACCATTCTTAAATAATTAAGCTGCTGCTCATTTCCTCCCTCTCCCCACACGGTGATCCCCGTGATTTTAAATGGATACCAAAACTTTCCATCAACCTGGCCAAAGCACGGTACGCTCTTCTATTTAATGCAAGGCCCTACTATACATGTTATGCAAAAATATTTTCTTCTATGATGTCCTATCTTGTAATACCACCAGTGAAATGCAGATGCGGCAGATTCACATATGTGAGTGAGCTGTTCAGTTTAAACCAGCTGCATTTATTAGAAACTTTTATTTGGACAATCACCTAACTGGTTGCCAAATTCCAAATATTAAACCAAACTAAACTAGATCAACTAACTAACTACACATATTAAGCAACAAAAACACAACACAACACAATCATTAGCAACACTAACAAGCCTAAAATAACCCCAAATAAAGACATTTGTAACACCGCCAATCCAACTCCCATAATGCATTGCAGCGATCAGCTCCATGGTTGCTATAATATGTTTCGGCTGGCAAGTGTCCATCCAACAAAGTCAAGATTGTAAAACACCATTAAAGAAACTTAAACAATGATTCAATAGCAGTCTCCATACTCTCCCAACAAGATCGAGCTCATGACATGGCAGCGCATCCGTTGTTTATGTTGGAAACACAGAAAATGACAACAACTCTGACAGCAGAGCTGTCTGCGGTGCTGAAACCACTATTGCAGCGTGTCCGCTCCCCAAATTTACATGAAAGTCAGAACAATTTTCTGACCATTCCTTTGCTGAAGGTCTGGTAGCTCAGGTGTTGGTCTCCCCTCTTTTAAATTCTGCTGTTTGTCCTCAAAATAAATGTCTTTATCATCCTGCCTGTTAACCCACCAACTAGCTGGAGAGCGTAGCAGCGCTGTATCAATTCACTAATGCACTGTGAACGTACGTATAGCATTTAGCATAGCACGGCTACGTCCAAAGGCAGCGTAGTGATGTGTCTTTTTACGTAAATGATTTTCATATTGGGGAGCTGACTGCACATAAGCAAACACATCCATACACTGGGTATGACCGGCAAAGGCGGAGCAGCAGTGTGCCTTCAGGAGAGGGTGTGGCCTTCAGGAGGGGGTGTGGCCTTCAGGAGGGGGTGTGGCCTTCACAATAAGACAGTGCAGGAGTGAGTGACTTGTGCAGCCTCTCTGCCATATCAGGAAATAGCGGTGTTGAGTCATTTGGGCTTGTGAGTGTGTCTGTCCAAAGTATACCCATCTTTGCCCACAGTCAGCCGGCTCCAGTTCCCTGACCCTGAATTGAATAAAACAATATAAAAGGTGAACAGATGGATTGTACCACCAGGGACAGAGCTGCCATAAAAGGCGCTAACCCTGCAAGAGCAACTTTTATCCAAATATATGCAACTGAACAATCAAGCTTGAAATTGAAGAACAACCTGGGTTCCCACCACTGCCACTGACATCAACAAATTACATGTCAATCTAACACAGTATACCCTAAAGCGCCAATTCTAACGTGTAATTGTCTGAA
Source organism: Lipophrys pholis (assembly GCF_963383615.2). Classification (NCBI taxonomy): domain Eukaryota; kingdom Metazoa; phylum Chordata; class Actinopteri; order Blenniiformes; family Blenniidae; genus Lipophrys; species Lipophrys pholis. The sequence continues at coordinate 10,880,213 of NC_137639.1, read as the reverse complement.
ATGTGAAAACAGAAAAACAGAAATCAACAGTAAATCCTTGCACACGGGCTGCTTTTTACCCCCAAAACTACAGAATGAACATTGCTTGGGTCTCAGCAAGAGCCGAGACTCTATTACTGTAAACATAAAGTAAATATGCTGTGCAGGAACAGAAAGTTTAGGAGGTTGGATTTACAGCATGTTCAATTACAGCAGCTGTTGTGGTCGGAGTGATATTGGTTACTGCTGTGATTTTTATGCTATAATGATGACTTTATTCAGAGGAACAAATACCAAAGGCGAGTTGTTAGCGGGTTAGAAAAATCTGTCCAAGCAGCATCTTGTAGACTACAGTGAAACCTCTTCCAATTAGTAAGAGAAAGAGAGCAATGAGCATAAAAGAGCACAATGACAGTGCCAGAGCCAGAGTTATCAAATTTGCTGTGAACGCTGATAACAGATATGTATGCTAAGGAAAATGGTGCTTTAATAGAGTTTTTAACTGTAGATCTAGAATAGAAAATTGGACATACATTCTAATTGAATACCTGGTTGAAAATGCACCCGGCACACCGTTATAAATCATCTGGAATCAGTTTTCTCGAACTCCTCTCTCCCTCTCACCCACTTTACAAACACAGAGCAAGGATTTTTCAGCCTCTGATAAGTGTTAATAAATTACCTGAATTTGAAAATTAATGGCTAGCCGCCTGCTTCGGGGAGATATCATTGTGTTTCATGAATATTTTGATTTTGTGATTAGATCAAAATGCTGTGAATTCCTAAACAGCCCCCATGCCCAAGCTCCACTGATCATAAACTCTTCCCTTCTTAAAAAAAAATCCATTCCATGCTAATGTGCTGATATGGAATAATTAGAATGAGTTTTGCCAGTATTTTTCTGCTGTAACATTTGCATGACTTTAGATCTCACCCGACTGATCTGCTCCACGCTGAGGGAAAATGTATGTTTTTGTGCGGCTCCCCCCAAAATTTACCTTGCCAGGCGAGATAATGGCTCATATTGTGATGTTAAAGAGGACTGTATTTACAAAAAGAAACAAAGGCGAGTGCGGTTGCCAGTCCTGGAGGACATTGATTAGGCTCCTCCTGTCATTTCCCATTCACACACTGTATCAGTGGCATTCCAGCTCATCTGCTTTTGTGTGTGATAGGGATCAAATAGATTTCCACACGTTGCAGCAACATTTGCAGGTGCGGTAACGTGAGGGAGGGAAAGCGTGAATAGCCGTAGCAACTTTGACTTAATAACATATTCTTGTACTGTCTCCATTTCGACACATGGAGTTTCACAGTCTGTTTGCCTGGCTCCGTTACCCTTGTACACATATCATTACTGCTCAGACATGAAAACACATACCCACAATCATATACCAAGACACATAGAGGCAGAAGGTAAAAGATTAAATTATTTATCTCACATTTCTGCAAAAAAAAAAAAAAAAAAAAGAAGAAGAAGAAGGAAAAAAAACAACATTTGTAGTGCGCTTCTGCCACAAGCAAAGCATAATGTGCAGCCCTCGCATTTTGTTTGGATTTTATTTCTACTCTAGCGCTGGCATTTTTACACTCCCCAGTTGGCACACAGGAATGCGTGTGGTGCAAGAAAATAACAGATACTCCACGTGAAGTTGTGCGACTTCAGATCTTAGTTAGCCAAAGTGTGCTTTCAAATATAGTGGGATGCTGGTGGCTGTATGTGTTTGTGTTTGTGTTTGTGTCTGTGTGTGTGAGGAGGGGATGATGGAGCTGGTGTTGGTGGTGGTGGTGGTGGGGGTATGCGCATGCACATGAGTGTGTGTGCCCGGCAGCTGCACAAGGCCCCAGGGACAGGCCTGTGTAGATTGGGTCTCCTCAACCCACAGCTCATTAGTGGAGAGTGAAAGGAATCCACACAGATGGCTGTCAACGTTCAAAAAAGTCGGCTGCGTGAGACATGTCAATTGAGGTTTAAGTTCCTTCTGCTCATTTCTGTGACACTGCAGTATTCGAGCGAATATTTGTTTATTCTACCCCAAAAAGTACAAAAACACAGAAGCCTGGTGACATCTGAAAATGTGTTTTCTAATGAGCGCTCAGACTACTGAACAGGAGCCTGCACTTGTCATTCATCACCACAAATTACTCGTTCTAACTTGACATGTTTTCAGTGCTACAGATGACGGGCTTGTCTGTTCTGCAAACACCGAGAATGGTCGCCGTTTAAACTGGAAATGTGGCATTGAACAGTCCGACGAGACGCCATGGAAAATCAATTAGATTGTTTACCTGTCAAAGTTGGAATGGAGGCCGCGGCACTAACGGTCGCTCATCATTTTCACTCCAACGCTGTCACCTGCTCTCCTCCTGTTATTCAATTAATGCAATTGAATACACAGTGGTGATACAGTGTCTTTATATAGCAGGGGTTTATTTGACCGCACGCACGCTCGCGATACGAAATGCTGGAATCGTATGGAAACCTGCCCTTGAACTCCAAGAAAAGGGTTGCTCTGGCGAGATAAAAGCACTTGAAAACATGTGATATTTTCTGCTGTGACCTCGAGCCAGGAGTGAACAGAAAATACATGCATGCCTTCAAGAGGAAGCCGTGCATACCTTGACTGAGAGGCGACTGCAGAAATTCAAATTAACCTTGTTTTCTTCCTCACAGATAAACTCTGGAAAAACAAAAGGGAGAAACTGGAGATTCACAACAGATTGTGTTATAATGCATGCTCTGCTGCAGCTCCCAGGAAAAAAACAACCAAACTGTAGGTTTAGAGACAAAAACTTATAGAAACTGTAGTATTACAGTTATGAAAAAAAAAAAAAACCTGTCTCCAGAGGGCAAGAAAAGCTGCAGCGATGGTACAAATTCCCAGCAGCTGTTTTTTTTTTTTGACACAATGCTCACGTCAGGTACGTCAACAAAACCCAACTTGTAGAACAAACTGTTTGTGGATTAGGAGAGATTTTTTTTGGGGGGGGGGGTGAGTGTGAAGCCGACTTGCTCATTCACTGGAGTGTTGGATTAAAAGTTGCTCTGGACCGGAGATGCTACTTTTTTTTTTTTTTCTCTCGGTAATTGTACATAACAGCAATGTGAACACATCTTGAGCTGACCTACTTAGGGGGGGCTCAGAAACTTTTTATCCTGCAGCCAAGTCTAAAAATAACCCTGTGGCCAGTTTTAGATTCATCTCAATGGTAACCCTGACAGTTTTGCAGAGTGCCAGTGACAGAGTCCTGTTAAGAAGCAGCAGCTTAAACGCTGTTAGAAGCATCAGTGCTCTCGTCTGTCGTTCCTACAGAAATCTCCTCCCTCTAGTTGAACATTTGAACACAATTACGGGACACAAATCACCCTGAACTTGCATTTTCAGTTCTAAATACATATGATGAGTGCACGATCACTATTTCATGCCACTATAAGCTCAATAAAGTCAACGACTGCAACTCGGAAACGCAAAATCTTGTTGAGCTTTGTGCCAGATATCAATGTGAAGTAGCTCCCCTTTAATCATTCACTGTGAATGGCGGCAAAAACGGATCCTGTGAATAAATTGGTTTCATGTCCGGGCGAAAAAGAAAAGGACGAAGAACAAAAAAAAAAAAAAAGAAATAGCGAAATCACATGGAGTTTTTTTGTGTTTTCTTTTCTTCACATCCTTTTCTCTGGGTGTTTTTTTTTCTTTCTTTTTTTGTCAGCGTGTCATTGTGAAGACGTTCTCTCTTGCCGTACGCATCGTTTCTTTAAGATGATTTGGAATTAGAGGCTTTTCATACAACACATATTATGGAGCTTGGTGGGACTCCATTAGCCCCAAATCAAAGAGGACAGCAGCCTGCGTGGAGCCGCACAATAACGTGGCAGCCCTGTGTTTCAGCAAATAAATAACAAATCCGCCGCTTACAGTAGCAGCCAATGCAAACTAACTAATTAAGAGATGAAAGGGTGGGAGGAGGGGGGGATGATGCTTTTTTCGTCAAATGGTAACACTGGAGTTGGCCAAAACGGAGTGTGACGCTAATAAGGATCTCGAGGAGCGAACAATCCAGAGTTGGGGGTTCCCAACTGTAATCTGTTACTGTTGGAGACATAAAGAGCGAGAGTGCAATTAGGGCCACAGTGTTGTCCCTGAGCTGACACTGGCCTGTGGGAAGACTAAACTGGATTCTTCTTCTTTCCCCCCCCCCATTGAATCCACAGTTCCCGTCCCCTCCCTCTCACCACCTCCTCTCCGCTCCAGTATTCCTTCTCTCCTCTCGGAGCATCTTGGGAGCATTGAGCTCAGACAGCGGGATTAGTCAAGGATCCATCTTGAGACGCAGATAATGTTTTTTTTGCACGCAGACTCCCCTGCTCTGCGCTGGCTTCTGCTGCACTGATTAGAACTCAAAACTCCACCAGAAATGGCTATTTGTTCTTAAGCTGTTTTCCCCCCAATTTTGCCCTCCTTCCCTCCCTTTGTTGAGTTGTTTTTTTTTTTTTTTTATTCGTTTTTCGTGCGAGTGTGTGTATGTGTGTGTGTGTGTCAGCCATCGCTCTAATTCAACCAAGTCACAAGTAGGTCAAGACAAGGCTGCAGCAGCCAGTGTCTCAGTCTGGAAGCGGACTGACAGCAACATGGAAGGGCCACGGGGCTGTTTAAATATGCCCTCTGGTCTTTTGCCTCTCGCGCTCGTCTAAATGGCTGGAAGTGGGTAACGCCACTACAAGTTTTCGCTCTCCATAATACAAAGCGATTTCAGGGACTGTCTCTACCTAACAACTCCCCCCCCCCCCCCCCCCCCCTCCAACAACCTGACGAACACAAGTTCAGTGCACAGTTCCCTTATGGCGTTTGAGTAACACACACCTTGTGTGCGTGTGTGTGTTTGTGTGTGTGTGTGTGTGTGCCTCGCCTGCCCGTCACTGTGAGTGACAGGGGAAGTATGGGGGGGGGGGTTTCAGGAGCCCGGCAGCTGGCGTCACACCTGCACAAGCGCACACGTACTTCCAGCGGGGACGGCAGCGTTCCCTCCTTTTGTTAGCAAGCAGTGACACTTAACAAATAATTTATTTGTTCAACCTTGTTTTTTTTCCTCTCTCCATCTCCTGCCGGTGATTTGTCGCCGAAATAATTTATAGCCCCCCCCCAAAAAAAAAGAGATGGAAATATATCGGAGGCGGACACGCCTACAAAAGAAAGTCTCATCCCACACGTGTCTTGAATCTGCGCCTCATTACACAAGGACCGTAAATAGGGCGGGAAAGATGAAGAACACCGTGCACTTTTTTTCTTTTCCTGAATTTTGGCCTGCGCTGACACTCCAGTTTAGTCTCCACTTACACTTTCACAATTACTTAAATCAAGCAAGCTGACATTTAAATATTAATAGTCTTCACTCGCGCACATGAAACAATTACATGTTTTGTGTGATTGTCAAGAGGGGTGAAAAAAAGAGTCTAAGTTCCTGCTGTTAGACACACACACACACACACACACACACACACACACACACACACACACACACACACACACACACACACACACACACAGCACTGAAGCAAGAGCCCAAGCAAAATTTAATTTAGAGACATTCTCTCTCTTCCCTCCACATCCTGGGCTTTTAAGACACTGATGTGACTGTTCTTCGCCCGTGTAAAAGAACCCCATTATCAAAGCATTAAGATATGATTAAACTGACATTTTCTTAAGAAAACGAAAAGAGTTGGGAATAAAGGGAAAGAGAGAACTACATACTCCAGATCTTATCAGGAGGAGAGGTGGGAGGGGGCGGCGGTGGGTTCGGAGAAGGGGGGGTGGGGGGGGTGAACACAGTGATCTTTGAAGGAGCTTATTACAGAGCAAGCTAAGAAGACAAGCACAGTGGTGTACTGATCAGAGGTATGCAAGCCAAATGCACCTGCTAGATTTCACTATCATTCGCAGGGTGTCAGTCAGTGCTGAGGCCCCCTGACTGACGCCGCTACAAGCCCAACACTTCCCAGGGCACGCTGCAAAAAAAATATCCAGCTCAATCTGGGGCCGGCAGGGGTAAAAACTCAAGAGTTGTTGTACCTTTTCAACTGTGAAAGTGTATTACTGATGCTTATATTGTTTCTATTGGTGGTTTAACTGATTTTAATGCCTCAGGTTTTCCTATCCGTTTCCTAAAATGATGAGAAAAAAAAACAAGTCACTGTGTTTATAGTTAAGACTGTCAGATCAAAACTTAGTTGAACTTTTTAAAAATGGGATTTTTTTTTTTTCACGTCAAGATCAGGTGGATTTCTGATAGAACCAAGAATTCACTTCCCGCTTGGCGTGATGCAATTTTTTTTTATCTCAAGCAGAAGGTTGTAAAGTTGTTGAGAGGTTAACACTTTTCTAAATACACAAATATTATCTGTGCACACACCCTGTAACCGTGAGGTCAACATGTCAAACTGAGATATAAGTTGCTGAGGCCTCACTCGGACAAGTGAATGAAAACTGAAACATCGAAGTCACATCTAAAGAAACACTCTTTTGGAAAAAGACACTCCAGTTGTAGTGAGATTCTTATCATCTGAAAGTTTCCTTGTCAGACTTCAGCAACCACTTCTTCCTTTTCAAAGTTGTTCCACCGACTGGACGTCTGAACCAGCAGTGCCATTAAACTGTAGGTTTGTGTTGTGGGAGAGAAATGGTTGTACGTTAACAGCTTGAAAGGTTTTGGTAAATGTGTTAAAACCAGCTAATTTTGTCGAGTGCACCATGTTGCACCACGTACACATCACAATATGACAAAATCTGATGTGAAATCTTAAAAACATTGTTCACTCTCTGAAACACTTTTAAAGTGGGTGTTTTTAGTGTATGTACAAAAGGCCAAAATGCCAAAAAAAAACACAAAAAACATTACAATCCGTGATTGTGCACCTTTGGACTGGGCTTGAATGAGAGACGTGTGATTTCAAATTGAGTAGAGAAAAATAATATTGCACGACCCGACAATGTGTTTCTCCTTTTTTTCCTCCTTCATTCCCCAACGTTTCAGCATCCAGTGTCTGGAGCTGTTGTCAGCACTCCTCGGCTGGATTTTCTACTCTGGTTCTACTTTTCACCAGCGAAAGTTGCAATAATTGCTGCCAGTGTCTAAATCCTGATTGTATGTCCGCCAAGGCACACAAACTCTGCACAATCGCATTGGATGGACGGTGCTGATAATGATGACGGTCATTATACGGTCTCCAAAACCGGCTGTATCACAGACTTACTGATCTGGAAACTTTGGACATATGGATGAACCTCAGCATTTTGGATAATAGTACACTTATAAAGGCAGAATTTATGGCAGAGTTGTTTTACTGGATCACTTTAATTTTTAAAAGAGTGTTTATGGAGTGACCCATTCATGAAAACTGTACTTGTATTGTCAATTCAGAGATTAGTTGTTAAGCTATGGTCTTCTGAGACAGGTTTTTGATTTGGACATCAGAGACCAGTACTACTTTGTCGGTCTGTGTACATGACAATGGTGCTCGGAGCCGCTGAAAACACAACTTAATGAAAACGGCTCCTATGGTGGACTTTTTCAAAAACTCAGTCTCCGTGGAAACGGAGGGAAATGCAACCTTTCTGAAACGCTTCTACCGCTCACGCGCACCATAGCCGTGGTAAATAGTTTTAAATAGCGAGTAGAGTTATACTTGAGTCACCAATAATAACAATCCAACTTCATCGTCTGTCCATACAAATGTCTGTGACCGTGTACCATTGTTAATATTTCTAGCTTATTATTATAGCAGAATATTATAGCAGAATATTATAGTGCGCGCGTCTGTGTGGTTTCATTACAAAAACAAACAACAGCGCCAAGCGCGGTTCCAGCGTTTCTGCTGTTTCTGTGTAAACAGACATTGTTTTAAAAATGTTGCAGTGGAAATTTGATGCATTTTCACTTTAAACGTTGCTGCTTAAACTGGGCCGAAATCAGAGTCCAAGTCAGAATCCGAATCAGGTTGATTCTCCTTACATCCTTCATATATTTTCTTACTTTTTCATTCACCAGAGTGACTTTACAAAAGGGATTGCTACAGTCCTTCTCATCCCTTCATTTAATTACTAATAATACGAATAACCAGTCATACAAAGTCAACCTAGAGCAGTACATGTGATAATTTCAGTAGTTGTGGACTAACAGCTTAATGTAGACTTAGTAAATGAGCCATGAAGATAATTACATGAAATTAACTTGTGACTCGCTTACCACCTCATAAACTTTCATTTGAAAACGTTTCATTTCTAAGGTTACTATTTTCAATGTCATATATCTTTCAACTTTAAATCGCTTGCAGTGCAATAAAAGTGGCTCCTGCAGTGCTCGTATACTCAGTGCAGCACTTCCCTCTTCAGTGCGGCGGGTTCATAGTACATGTTAGCATGATACAGTGGCGCTGACATAGAGATGCAATGTACCGACAAAATTAGAGTTTGCAGATCAAACTGAGCGAGGAAGCTTAACTTTAGCTCGCTGAGTGGTCCAGCATCTGCGTTAAAAGCTGGAGGTAGTCGGTGGAGGCAGTTTGAGAGTTGAAGAGGTGGGGAGACTTCTTCCACTGCCGGCCTGTTCAGAACACACCTGACTACACAGAGACCGACACATATGAGATCGCTAAGAAGGGAACTCACAGCTTTGAAGCCTGTCACACATTTTTGGTCATTACACCCAATACGAATTTGAGGTTGACAGAGTTGGTGTAAATAATCATCCCAGGTTTAGGGAACTCTCTAAGTGGAGTATATTTCTTTTCTTTCCCCTCTTGGCATGCATGTTTTCTCCAGGGATGAATTTGAGATTAAATGGTGATTAAATGGTGTATTATGTGTAAGTCATACTTGTGCAAAGAAATTGTGCTTTCAATTGGCATTGATCAACTAAGAACACCATGGGGACGATCTGTCAGATTCTTGAAGCTAGGGGGGGAAAAGAACAGAAGAGATTGCAAGACCTGAGGAGAGGTAGAAAGCAGGGGATATCCTAATAATAGTAATAAAGTCCTCACAGATGCAAATGATGGAAGACCAGATGAGAGATTACTTCTCACTACAACGACAGCAGCATCCCTGCTAAAGCTCCTCCTTTTCAAACATGTTCAGATGTTGTAAATCGCATTGCATGTTTCAACTGATTCTGTTAGTGTGAACTCCTCCCATTATTATGTGCAGTTTGGTAGACACGTCCAATAGTCCATATTAATGAAGGCAAACGCGCTTCGTGAGTGTTAATATACAATAGGTAGTGCACTCATTTAACAAGTCAGCTTCCACATGTTTGAGCACGACGTCAAGTGCGGCCATTTTTACATACGCAAAATGAGAAAAACTCATTAGATCAGGGCTTAAGAAAGACATTAACAACATAGGACAATGGCTTGGACAGGCTCGAGTTGAGTTTCAGCCTCTCGCCAACACGTCTGGAAGTGAAGTTGGCCTATTTGCTTGGACACTCTGAAAACAAGCTAGTATTTGATTCAGGAGTATATTATATGAATATTAATGTCAACCCACCTTTCCATCATATTTTAAAATGAAGACCTTTTTTTTTTTTTTTTTTTCCGACAGGTATGTATGTAGCTGGTGTGTATCCAAATCATCATTCTATGTGATTACCACGAGAACCTATTTAAATTCCACTGGTAGAGTGACGGTATGAGGAATGGAACAGCGAGTGAAACACAAAAATGCAGACGTTGGGCTAGAAAATGCAGAAACAAACACATGGGCTAAGACTTTTTTCATCAAGAGGTAAGCAGTTTTCATTCGCCTAACTCATCGTTGAGTTTAGTGACGTTTCTATCATATATCAATAACAAGAACATGCTTCTGCACTCACTGTGTTATATCAACAAAATTCATATAAAAGTAAACAACATATCTAGAGCGGTGCTTTCTAGGCTTTCCAAAACATTATAGTGAATCCAAATGACACACACTCTCAGGGACATACACAGGAAAGGCCCGCTCTTCTTTTACATTTCACAATTCCCTCACCACAGAGATCCCTGACCCTGCAGTCATTGGCAAATCTGTTTATTGTGAAGGCCACAAAAACATCATCCTAACTACCGGAGGCTTTATGAGACTATGGTAGCTCATTTAAATCAATTGTATGTCTCTAATTTAAATCAATATTTAAGTATTTGAGTTCTTCTTTTTTTTTTATACCAGAAGATACATTTTTCCCGTAAAACCAGTAATTCTTTATATTTGTGGAAAAAATGGGAATAGGGGTCACGTGGTTGTCTTTTTTAACAGTTTTAATGAACAGTGCCACAATTATGTAAGTTATAGGCATGGAGGAAACATTTTTACAATTATTGTGATTGTTTTATTAATTTTTGAGGGGTGGGGCTTAATGATGTTTGAGTTTAAAGCATGTCTTACTCATTTATTTCTATCAGTTAGCAGTTTGTCTGAATGTACACAAATTGCTATTATACTTACTATGATACTTGGTTATCTCCTGCAAACAAAATCCTATGACTGCATGAAGTCATTCAACATCTTCCAGAACAGTATCCCAGTGGACACTGGTTTCACTCCATGTTTCCAGAAATTGGCTTCTAAAAATAAAGACTACACAGAATGACTTGTTAAGAAGGATATTTTTTGCAGTGCTGACCAGGGAGGGGAAGCGGCACCCCTTCTATTTGTCTCTCATCGCCCCCACGGACAAATAAAGCCCGGCAGATCCGGGGGGTTTGGTGGTGACGCGCATGGATGGCAGGATTTTCTTCTGAGGCTCCCAACTGCAGCCGAGGTATGCTCAGCATGTGATGTGAAATCTGTGTAATTTTTTGAAAGGCATCACATAATCAGGAGGAGTCAGAAGCTTTCTGGCAGTAATTGCCTTGTGGCCACAGACAGAAATGTACAACACTTTGCAATCTTTCCCTGCAGAGATTTCCAACAAATAAAACCCAAGAATGAACTCTATTCGCTGCTGCTGAAATTTGCATTTATCTCTTTGTGCTGGTGTATTACCTGAGTCAATGTGTTGTCGTCTTCTCGTCACAGTTAAATACTGTATTATCTAACGTGCATCACCTTTCTAATCTGGGTTTAAATGTCCTTACCGAAGACCCCTGCCATTAAAAAAAAAAGAAATAAAACTTTTAAATCCCTGGGAGGATGTGACTGGCTCAGTAATGTTTGTGTTTTCAGATTTCACCATCTAAAGAAAAGATTGAAGCCCTTTATTTATCGTACATCCATCCACTTGATGTTGCACAAGCTGCCAAGTTGCGCAAGGAAAACAAGCAATATACTGTCAAAAGATCTAAACCAAGATAAACCACAGACATTTTGATTTATAGTCTGATCAGCTTTCTTCTCCGTGAGCTGCATGAAGCCCTCCTTTTCCTCACTCTCCTTTAATTATCCCATCCCTTTCCCCGAAATCGGAGACAATTTTCATTATTATTCTTGTTTATTTGATTTATTTTTCCATATTATCTGTATTTCTCTCTGCATTGGCTCCAACTTTTCCACACCCACCTCCAACACCCTCTGGATGCTCCCATCAGGGGTCCGGTTTGAGCTGTATCATCATCTTAGCAACTGGGAGGAGAGCAGAAGGGGTGGTGGTGGGGCTGGTGGGGTGGGGTGGGAAGACAGCATCAAATAACTAATCAAAAGGAATCAGTGAGCAACATAACATAAAACAACCCCCTCCCCCCCCCTTCTTCTTTCCTCCTTCTCCTCCCAAGGCTCCTTACCTCCCTTTATTCACAGTTTGGTAGAAAGGGAGGGAAACGTGAGTGGCACGCTGTGGAACATTGTTGCTGATTTCCACTGTTTCACTCAACACACTCCTGCTGAGTTAATAAATCTGACCTCTGCTTAATTAAAATAACAGACCATCCTCCACTGAGGCAAAAGAGGAAAAAAAAAAAAATGACACAGTTTGAGAATTATTCTAACTAATCACTAATTAAGATTTCGCAAAAAAAAAAAAACAACAACAAAAAAAAAAAACACAAGAAAGCTGTGAAGGATGATGTATCTATTTTTAGAGTACATTAGGAGGAAGGAGCAGCTGCATGTGGACACTCGCTCATGAACAACGAGAAGTTACAGTTCCTCTGCAGGGAGCGATCTTCCTGTGGCTTCACGGCAGAAATCCAGTCAAACTGCTGCAATTCGTGCCTCAGCTACAGAAACTACAAGTGCAGTAACAAATCCCTTAAAATGGCCAAGCCAATGAGAAAATAATCACATTTACAAATGCTTATTTAGGATGTTAGGGTAATGCACCCTTCTGCTGCCGAAGGAAACCAGCATTGCTTCGTTAATTGCTAATTTTGTAGCGTTGATCTTTTGACCAAGTGAGGTGAACGGGGCCAGGAACACAGTCACAACATAATGATTGCGCTGTAATAACTGCGTCTTCTCTCTAGTCCTGAATCTTGGCCCCTGCAACCGTGAGGGCTGTAATTCTGCAGCAAGGAGTGTTAAGAGGATATCATTATCGTGTGTTCTCCGGGTAAGCCGCAGATTTGGTTAAATATAGTAGCGTATTTTTTTGTTGTTGTTGTCGTTGTTTCCTCTCTCTTTTTCAGTTCTGCATTAAAGCTGGGTCAAGCCGACCCCTCCCATGGCAATTCTTTTCAAACAGAGCTGCCAAAGCGCCTCCTCTGCCACAAATGTAGCCAATATCGATGCCATGCTCAGGAAAAAAAAAAAAAAAAAAAACTGATTGAAAAGAGACTTACATGTTTCAAAGCATGCTGGGAGCTGGGGGCCAGGCGGAAGCCCAAAGTATTAAAGCTGAGATAGTCACCAGTATGCTATAAAAAGACAGCATATGCCCACAAGACCAGCAGTGCAGCAGTGATGCAGACTGTGATTCCGAGGTGTTTGTTATTGAAAATAGCCATTACTTCTTTTTGTTTTGTTTTTAAAATGTATTTTTTTTATTTTATTGAAATACTTAAAACAAAAAAAAATTTCTTTAGCTCCTTCAAATGCTGAAATGACGAGATAAAAAGGAACGTGAGATCAAGCGACAATAAAATGTGAAAACCATCATCCACAGTAAATAGATGTTGAAAATTTCACCTGTGATCTGATTTAATTGTCTGTGTCATTCCCATTCAATCCCTCTCAAACCTCGAAGGCAATCAGGTCAGAGCAGGGAAAACATTTAAGATGTGATCACTTCATCTTCATTTCCACCGGAGCAGATTTTGAAGGACACAGCGGAGCTGGTACCAGACATGACACTGCTCGCTGAAGTTAATTAACACAAGTGTGATTTTATGACTCCCTTTTTTATTCTCTAATATTCAAAGATCTCTTCAGAAAGTATCAACAGCAGATTTGTGAAAAGAGATTTTTAATTAGTCGGAGCGAATGGGTAAGAAGTGTCTTGATTCTTCAGCTGATAGTCGTAGTTTATCAGAAGATGATAAAGAAGGAGGGGGGAAAAAAAAAAAAAAAAAAAGAAAGCCATTCATCTAAATCCCCAAAGAGTCCCATTGTTATTGCAATATAGTGTTCGTCTCTAAATCTGAGTGCATAATAGAAATTCTGTGGTGAAGTGTGGAGCTGCGCACTACGTTTGCATATTTATTCAGCTGTCATATCTATCTGAGCAGATCATCAGAGGAGATAAACTAAAGAGATGAGGGAATAATGGCTCTCGCTGAGAGGCTGCTCAATGATACAAGCATATTCCTGAAAAACACCAGGAACTGGGTAAACAAAAAAAAAAAGTACTCTACAAAGCCACGCAATTCAAAAATGAGCCGCGGTTAATGATGGTGATGATGGCCGCGATAATGACGATGAAGATGCTGTGAATAAAAATTTGAATGACTGAAAAGTTTTTAAGGAGTTACAATGCAAACAAAGGCAAACTTTTTTTTTTTCTCTCGACAACAGAAGCGGCCACTTCAAATAAAAGAGGATTTTAACTTCTTTTCTTTTTTTAATATATAATAATGTGACAAAAAAAAAAAACAAGACAATGAGAGTGAGTGCTTCTTGTGCTTTCTCAATTATTTCACTCTCTCATGTCCAACGGTGATATGACCTGCCTGAGTTTGAATGGGCACAGTCAGACTTTCCTCTTGCACAGATGCAATGGGACCGACGCACAGTTCAACCTTTGTGGACAGAAACACAGCCGCTGACATTTAGTGAGGGAAGGCCCCGAGGTCATGCTGTTGATACATGTTGTGAAGGGAGAAAAATGATCAGGGTGCTGACACACGCATCGGCTCCCTTTTGATTCGCGCTGGAAACATGCAAAATGGCCTCGACTCTAAACTGCAACACTTAATGGACCTACAAGCGCGAGTATCACAGCTGCCTCCCGTGTCATCTATCCCTCAATGCATACGCACCCAACGAGGACGGTATAGGACAGCTAATTGAACAATATCCAGGAAGTGACAAGAGGACAGAGCAGAGGGAAACTCTGCTCAATGGTGCCATCTAGTGCTTCTGACGGAGAGGGGGTGGGAGGGTGGTGGGTGGTGGGGTGGGGAGGCGACCAGGGGAAGAGCTCAACGGTACAGTAAGAGCCATCTCTCCCCTGCTGCTGCTGCTGCTGAGGAAGTTTGGATAACAATTATCTGTTGTATTTGCATTAATGTGATTGCTTTGTCGGCAGACTCATCTGACTGCAATTATAAAGAGTAGCATTAAAACACTAATTAATTAACTCAATTGTGAGTAGATTGATTAATTCTAAACAAACATGAGATCGCAAGCAGGCAAATGAGCTCTGGAGTGCCGATGCATCTGGGAGCGCTGCTGCAGAAGACATTTTGATTATCTGCAGACACATGTAGTTGCAAATCTTTTAATTAACACAGATAGTGGGAGAGTGAGTCGGTGGTACAACTATCCTGCTTGTTACTTGTAATCATAATTTGGTCAGTTTTTTAAGAAGGATGAGTTGGCGGATGTGGGCTTGAGGAGCAGATCGAGAGGGAGGCGCAATTATTCCAAAGTTTCTGGCACATGTGCCCGGGTGCACACGTGTGTGTGTGTGTGTGTGTGTGTGTGTGTGTGTGAGAGAGAGAGAGAGAAAGAGAGAGAGAGAGACAACGTAAAATGGGTCCTGACATGGCAAAGTCATCCCACAAAAAGAGATAATCAAATTATGATCAAAACAAAACAGATGGTCACATAAATCATCCATTCACACGTTGGACTGCTGCCTCTGTTGCAGAACAATGAATCACTGCCTATCAATGCTAGAATCAAAACATAAGGGCTGCAATGAATGCTAAATTATTACATCTCAAATCATCATAATGGGGACATTTTTTATAAAAACCTGAAAAATAAAAGAGTTAAGGAGAAAAGTGGGATAACATGAAACTGACTTTAATGTGATTATTTAGATCTTTTTTATAAAAAATTTTTTTTAATGCGTTTGAGTTTAAAATCATCTCCCCCCCCCCCCTTCATCAGAATTTCCCTCCCGGTTGAGTATTTTGATGATACATAATTAATTTTTCAACCTAAATGCACACATGCACCTACATCATCCACCAAAAACCTGGACTCCTGAACTAGATTCTAAAAGGGAGCAGTCAGTCAGAGCTCCTTTTCTCAATGTGCTGTCAGCATCTGCACATGCAGAAAAGCCTAATCAGAGAGATACCAGTAAAGTGCATGTAATACTTTAGAGATTTAATGCAGTTTTTAATTGGATAGAGGCCCATTATTTTTCAATACAGAAGGGGCACTGAGGCACATAAAGCTCTTGAATATTTTTGCAAATCGTGTTCAACAGCATAATGATTAACCATGGCACTAAATTTGCCTCACAAAATGAAAAGCAAACTTCATGCAAGGCGTAATTTAATTGTTTCCCTTCACATTTTCTGCCTCCCATTGTTGGAAGCTTAACATTTTTAGAGTCTGCTTAACAGCTGCCTTGTGATGCTCGAGCTGCAACAATGTGACTGACAAATGTTTTGAAGTAGCTGCAGACTTCCCAGTGTCTTCGAAGGCAGGGAATCTTACATCACTTTATGTCACATTTGAACCTCTATTACATTTAGATATTTTTTTTTTTTTATTAAATTCGAGCCTGCAAATGACGGCTAAATGTGTCACGCAGTTGGTGCCATAAATAGCTTCTATTACTTGACTTTATTTAGACATAATTTGGGATATTCACTATTTAAAATATTTCACAGTATTAGAGAAATATCCGGTTTGAATAAGAAAATGTAATCCCAAATAAACAGTGTACGTGCAATCAGCTTTAACGCTTCTTTAAAAAGGTGCACCGTTTCAATGGGAAGAACCAAAAATCTGCCACGCACACGCACTATTTTTTCCATACTGACAAATCACATATTTGCACTGAGGATTTCTCTCATTGTACAATAAAACATTTCAGCAGTCAGAACTGCAGGTCACATTTCCATTTCAACCTGAGGAGAACACTGCCATCTGGGCTGCAATTAGTGGTAATGCAATCCCAGGCCATTTGCTGGTGTGCATGAATATTCACAGTCAGGTTTATTGGTCATGAAAGCTCACACATTGGACACTTTCATGGTCTGGAAGAGAGAAATATTCAAACATCTGCAGCATTAATGAAACTGGTAAATAGGCTTTTAAAAAAAAAAAAAGTGACGATAAAAATCAATAAGATTAACACAAACATGAGGAGTGAGTGGAGATATGAGAGGGAATCAGGAGTTGATATGATCAGAAAGTGTATGCAAGTACGGTTTGATTAATGCTCCAACAAGAAATGCGGCTTCAATAACATTAAATACTGTAAATGTGAAAGTGGTTGAATGTTTAAACGAATATGAATTTTTTTTTTTTTTTTTAAGTGTAGCTATTAGTATTATACATCTCTATTCAAACTGGGGACGTTATAATGCTTAGTAATGTTGCAGCTGCAGGGACAGACTGATAAGGATGAGTGGGGTTACTCATCACTGTGTTGGACCCTGTGGAGTAACTGTTGTGTCTGCCTCTCATGTGCTGCAGCTCCTTTCTGCACATGCCAAACAGGACAGGAGATGAACTAAGTTGGCTGCCCTGTGCAGGGCACGAGTGTCCAGATTTTCCCGATTTGACGGGTGTGCACGTGTGCCAGCACGTCCGCGGTGGCGCTGATTATCGTTTTGTCGGTGGGATTTTACATGATCAGCTGGGAGTTTCTAAAGACGGCCGGTCAGGGAAACATGAACATGTCCACTGCTGTGTGCAGCGGTGAAGCAGAGCCCCGTGTGCGTTCGGAGGAGGTTCAGAGACGGGTCAGTGTGACTGGATCGGTGAGTGTCTGCACACAGCACAGACCAATAAAACCTGCAGTCTCACAATAAAGCAGGTCTTCCACTTAGACTTCATTTTATAGGGCGTCTCTTGACTATACGAGCGATGAAGTCACGTTTTGTTATACAAGACTGATGTATGCCTTTTTTTTTTACAGAAACATTAACTTAAATTAAATCCTATTTGATGAAAAAGTGTGGATGAAAGAACTTCCTCACTCTGAAATCCACTGCACTCTGTTCATGCTTTCTTTCTTTGTCGGATATTCGGTGTCAAAAACACACATTTGTTTTGGCTGCTTCCTCCATTGGTCACCACAGCAAACTGTGACCTGCATATTTGATTTGGCACAAGTTGTTATTTTGCCCGGTATGTGTACTTTCTGGTACTACAGTCTGTGAGATTTCAAACCCAAAACCTCCAGTCACAAACTTAGAGCACGAACCCTCGGGCCACCACTGCCCCACCACAATGTTCATCCTTTTCACACGTTTGGATCATCACCAATGTGATCTTGTGTAAAACAACCCATTTTCATAGAACTGACACACTCAGATAACTCACCCTAATGATTAATAATCAGAATTATAGTTCAGGTCAGACATTGAAACTCATATATGTATAATATTAGAGTATTAAATGAAAAATGTAATCAGAGTACTCCTGGTCATCCTCGTAGTGAAAGTGCTCCGTCACAATTCTGCCCAATAGTAGGGCAGATTCTCACAACAATTAAAGAAGTCAATCTATGACTTAGGTGAAATTTAACAATAATGAATAACTACACACATGAGCACAAGGACTTCTTGGGACACAGCATCAGCACACATCAATATCCTGCAGACTTAACCACATGTATTACACACCTGATCGTAATTGGTCTTTCACCATTAACATGTCTCTCATCTTAAGATGAGACAAGCTTTATACTTAAAAATGAAACAAAAAAAAAAAAAAAGCTCCAGATGAGGAAAAGCCTTTATCTTCCACACAGAAATGACGACTCCACACATTGTGAGCATCAACACAGATTTTGGTTCACGTGGCAATAAAAAAAAAAAAAAAAGACTTCAGAGCAACATTTCATCAGTGCTGGATGGATATTGTTTTTCAAATGACTATTCTATGGGATTAAGATTACTTAATGTAATAACTACGTTATATACGATAACAAACTACCACCAACTGTTCCCAGTCTGGAGGACACAGGAGAAATACAAAGAAACTCCCAATGGGAATGTACTACTGTTTTAGGTTCATTCACAGGAACTGCAGTGATCCTACGGAAAGAGTTGAATAAAAAAAGAATTAAAAAAAAAAGACGTTTTGCGGATAATGTAAGTGCATTTAATGTAGCATACAAGATATAGAAGTACAACCGAATCAAACAAAGAGCTGAATTAGAGGAAGAGGATAAACAAGGAAGATTTGGCTTCCTTGGTTCAGCAGGCAGTAAAATGCTCACAAAAGCATCAGACAGCAGTAATATATTGCTTTCGTTTTCAGATCTGGGCTGACTTGCTCTTGCCGCGGCTGTGTGACTTTGAGCACACGGTAAACAAGCTCCTTGCTGCCTGAGCAGAGAGCACTGATAATCTGCCTGAGCACGATCTTATGTCACTTCGCCGTGCACGCCGCGCCCCTCTAATGCCAGGAGTTTTACCATGTCAACACTCCCAAGCCCAGCTCACTGAATCTCAAATTCAGTCAAAAAAAAAAAAAAAAAAAGGAGTGGGGAGGGGGAGAAAAAAGAATGTGACATCTGTGTTGGTTTGTAGTGCCGGTAGAGGAAATAAAATGATAACAACAGCCTCGCTCTAAATCCAGCGGAATGGCAACTTTCCTCATTGAGCAACACGGAGACTTTTGAGGAGATGCCATTGCTGCCTCATTGGTTTTTCACTCCCTCTGATTACTCCTCTCATCTTATGTAAATCCTCTTAAGTCACATGTTATTGTTTATTGCAACTGTGAAGGTTAGGTGTTCCTAAGCCCTGTGCGTGCGCTTATCTCACCAGCGCATGCATCTTTGTCTCTCCAATGTGTCTTGTTTCCGTAATACACTAATGGATGAGAAAAGTTGTCTGGACTGATGCGGCGCAGACAACCAATCCACCGCAGTAAAATATTAATCTCTCCCAGTGGCTAACAACTCTTCATGAAAGAGAGGCAGTTGCATGCTCCGGGGATATCGCAGCTTTATCAGAAGCAGCTCTTTTGGAGGTTTTTCTTTTTTTTTAAGCACAGTGTAAATAAACAATCCTAAAACACACAATCACTGGGTTTTTTGGCTGCTGAGGTCACAACAGCAGCCACATTTTCCCATGATGGATCCAGAGATATGTTTCTTTTAAAACTTTTCGGGCTGACTTATCGCAGATGATTGGAGCTGTGTGGCAGATCCATGACTAGTTTTTAAATGAAGTCCCTCTTGCTTCGCCCACTGTCGGCTGAGAGAAAGGAACATTTTCACAAAATCAATGGACGACTTGTTACCATTTACTTTAGATACGATAAAATTGTTTTGAAACAACCATTTACGGCAGACCTCTCAAAATAGTGATTATGTATTTTCTTTTGTTACTGACGTTTAAACGACAGCATTTTTAGTTAAACCTTTGATAACATTAGGATTGACTTTCGTCTGGTACCGCGGCTCACTGGCACACACAGGACACGCGACATCGTCACGGCTATGCCAAAAGTACTTGAACCCAATTTCAAGTGGAATTACTTTGGAAATCTTTATCTAATCCGTGATAGAGCGCGAATCAATGTGCCACGGTGCGGCCCTCGTCAATCCTCGCGCGTTGCCCATTTGCCCCTCCAGTAGAGACTGTGACATTTCTGTGCCCCTCAGTTGCCCTAAATCCAGAAACACTTGCAGTTCCTGACTTCTGTAAAACTACAATTCCAATGAGTTTGATAATGATTTAGACCAGCAAGAGTGGCCAGAGAGCACACAACTACAATACACCTGGTTGGTCATGGGGTTCTCTTTTCACAGCATGATATCTTTATTAAAAAAAATCATTCGGAAAAAATTATAATAAAAAAAAGTAAGTGTGAGGTAAAACCAAGAGTTGTTTTGATAACACAAACGTTTTAGGTACTGAGCTTGTGTTAAATTAAAATGATAAAGTATGGGCGGTTTAATGGACAAATGCATAACAGTTCTGACAGTTTCAGACTAGATAAAGACAAATGAAACTTCAACTGGCCAAA
The DNA here is from genome assembly GCF_963383615.2 of Lipophrys pholis. NCBI lineage: Eukaryota > Metazoa > Chordata > Actinopteri > Blenniiformes > Blenniidae > Lipophrys > Lipophrys pholis. The sequence goes on along the minus strand of NC_137639.1, from coordinate 10,859,715 downwards.
CTACATCTACCATTTCTTATTTCTTTATTGTAAACATTATTATAACTAAGAAGCCAAACGTCTCTCGGGAAAGGTTTTATTTAAGCTGCAGACGTGTTATTGTTCAGCATGTTTATCCACTTTTCTCTCTTTCTTTACATAAAGCGGTGGAACCAGCGGATGGCAGTATCGCAACGTTCAAGAATGCAAACTGCCGTTAAACCCGAAAGAAGAAGAATCAGCAGCGAGCAAAGTTCAGAGTCGACTGAGTTCAGAGTCGGACAACTTGTGTGCAGCAGCAGCAGCAGCAGCAGCAGCAGCAGTAGCAGTAGTAGTAGTAGTATTAGTAGTAGTAGTAGTAGTAGTCATGGCTCAGTCCAACAGGATCCTGATTAAAGGAGGGAAAGTGGTGAACGAGGACTGCTCCGTGATCAGCGACGTCTACATAGAAAATGGGAAGATTGCAGAAGTTGGCCTGAATCTCGAGGTTCCTGCTGGGACGCGGGTCATCGATGCCGCCGGTAAACTGGTGATCCCCGGCGGCATCGACACGCACACGCACCTGGAGCTCGTGTTCATGGGCACCCAGTCTGTGGATGACTTCCACATTGGAACTCAGGTGAAGTACCATCTTCACCCTCTGTCAAATCAGCCCCCCGGACAGACTGCGAGATTAAATCTCTGAGAGTTTACATTTAATGTAAACAAGTTGAATTTGCCATATAAACGTGTGAATTATAGAAATGTGGACCGATATCTCTATAAATTATAATCTTGATGAAGAAAATCTCGCCCTTATTGTTTACACAAACAGCTTTACAGGCAAACTGAGTAGTACTTATTTATTTATTTGTTATATTTTAGTGTAACTTCATCTGAGTTTATTACATGCCACCAGTAGTCAAAGACAAGTACACATATTCAATGCAGGATAACACGATTCAAAAATACTTCATAACAATTAGTGCATCAATTATTATTTTAGAGTTGCAGATGGCAAAGTGGATACTGTTAATACAAAATTACCCTAATGTCTAATCATAACTTAAACTAACTCAAAAATACATCTCAATTTGTTTATCCATTAAATTAATAGCTACAATAAAAAAAAAGAATGAATTTATTATAAAAAACATTTAGAGACTAGTTAAGAGCTTCGCAGACAAAACCAAAATACTGTGATAAAACTATTACAACATGTAGACAATGAAAATGTTTTAATTCAGACAGAACACCATTCTCTGCTTCCTAATATATATATATATAAAATAAATCTTGCTGCCATAATTGTAATTAAACAAATGAAATAGCATTATTAAAAAAAAAATAAACGTTGTATAATTTTCTTTAAAGTGAAGCTTGAGTGGAGCAGTATTCAGTAACATCCATCCATGTTCTCTACCACGTTACCCAGTTCAGGGTTAGCAGACGCTGAACTTGATCCCAGTGTATGTCAAAGCAGCGTACAATGACAAACACACAGGGAGAACATTCATACTCAAATCTCTAACTGGGATTGATCTGACTGTGAGCCCAGACTGCAAAACACTTTTATTCTCTTTAACCGTTCACACTTGACCTTCATCTTTTTCTCTTATTTAACATTAAAGTTTGATGCAATCTTCACGACAGAACGTGTTTTCAGATTTTTCCAGTCTGACGAGTATTCCTACCAAGCAGCAAATCAGCCAGGAACAGGGATCGGCTAACACAATTTACATTTTGTCTAGTTTTTATTCTAAATGCTGCACGTTAATCTGTAACTTAAACCTCTGTGGCAATGTGTGCTTCTCTCCAGGCTGCTCTCGCAGGAGGGACCACAATGATCATGGACTTTGCCATCCCCCAGAAGGGCCAGTCTCTCCTGCAGACCTACGACAGCTGGCGCAAGAACGCCGACTCCAAAGTGTGCTGCGACTACTCCCTGCATGTTGCTGTCACCTGGTGGAGTGACATGGTGAATGAGTACATTGTTGTTAAACTGTTTTATTTTTAAATATTTGCCGATTCTCAATACATTGCGGCCGTAGATTCCCTCAACAACACCCCCAGAGCTGTTTCTCCAAGGATTATACAGAACCTCTTTGTTCTTTCTAGGTCAAGAAAGAGATGGAGACTCTGGCCAAAGAAAGAGGAGTGAATTCGTTCAAGATGTTTATGGCCTATAAAGATGTATTCATGCTTCGGGACTCTGAGTTGTATGAGGCCTTTGCCCAGTGTAAGAAGATCGGGGCAATCGCTCAGGTTCATGCTGAAAATGGAGATCTGATTGCAGAGGTCAGTTTTCATTTTCATTGAGCATTTATTTATTCAGGAGAGCCACGTTGAGATTAATAATCTGTTTTACAAGTGTGTCCTAACAGCAGTTCTCATGGGTTTAGATTAGGTCAAGTAAATCATTTGTGTGTGTACAGAGCTATTGCTGGACCCTGATTGCTGCAATCCTATTTACGACGCTCTGTCGTGGTTACGTTTTAAAAAAAAAAAACAACAACACAGAATAGGACATTCTGTGTCAGATATGTAGAATTTGATAAGACGTGAGAAACTATTGGAGCGGTTAACTGAGATGGGTCAGGGTCCACTGACCTCAGTGTCGGACTGTTGAAAGTGATGAAAGCCAAACAGACGTTGTTGCCCCGTCTAGAGTCTGCTGCAGAGAACCTCAGTCTAGATATGATTTAACCACCGGTGTAATGAGTAATCCACATGTTTAACCTGTTCCACATGTGCACTCGACTGAACCAACAAGGATTCAATTCATCTTCTAAATGTTGAGGATTGAAAACACGGCTGATATCTGTGGCACAATCATGAAATTATACTAAAGGACATAACTTGATCGTAATAAAAAGTAAATTTAAACAAGCATTTTCCCAATCCAAAACTTAAAGAAACTAATTAATTCAGTAGTTGATTAAAATTTTAAAAGTAAATTTTCACTGGCCGCCCAGAAAGTAAGTTACCTTTTGGATCAGCAAACAGGCTCCACTTTGTTTTCTTAATTTCTTGTGAGCAAAAACAAGACTTGAGCTGGATGGCTAAATGATGGCAAGTGACACAATGACTTGAAAAAAACAGCAATTAGAAAACTGGTTGGACCGAATTGTTTCAGAGTAAGTTAACCGTTAATTAGCCAAAGTTGATCATATTCCCTAATCCTCTTTAAAGTTTTGGTGCAACACAATTAAATCAATTCCCTAAGGACAGAGTAAGAACCGGGTGAGGTTATGTAGAGTATTTTCAATTAATGTCTATCTGATTTTATGGAGCATATGAAAATACCCCACCCTCACCCATAGCTGGCTGGGATTGGGTCCTGCCCTGCGACCCTGACCGGGATAAGTCGGTATAGAAGGTGAACGGTTAAATGATTTTTTACAAATCATGAATTTTACCTGCTTTGTTTTACTTTAAAAGGTGACAGATTATTTATTTTTTGTTTCTCGTATATGAAGATGAAGTTTGTTGATGCATTTTTGCCAATCTTTATTGTGTTGAAATTTTACAGTGTGGGTTACCAACACTGAACAAAACACACAAACAAATACAAGGAATGGATTGATGCAGAGCAGACAGAGCAGGTTATCAAACCAGGTAACACTTGGCTTTAAATGAAAAAAAAAAAAAAAAAAAAAAACACATTCATATTGAGCAGAACTGAATAAAACTCAGTTCTCCCAGATTTTTAATTGGCTAATTAATTGCCCGTCTCTGACTTTAACAAATAAAATAAATTGCTTGAGCAATCTGTAATCATAGTGGCTGCCTGGCAGGACTATGTCGCCAACCATGTTTTAATTTATGTTAATGGTCAACTCTGACTCTCTTACATTCAGAATACAATGAATAACAGCTCTTCAATTTAACACTTAGCCTTTTGTCTTTCACTGTCAATATGCAAAACCACCACTAGAGGGTAGCAAATACTAGAAAAGGGATTTCTGGCTCTGCAGAAGAGATGAGCACATGAATACTGCTGCTATCAGGGAGTGTGTTGAATGTCACAAGTGAGTGTGAAACTATGATAGTGCTTTGTGTAGCGATCTAAAATGCAGGAGCATTTCTTTCATTTTTATGGTTGTCATTAGTGTGTAGAGAATGTATGCACAAGGACCAGAACTGTATGTATTGTCATCTTTAAATAGACTGGTCCATCTCTCACTGACACTGTGTTGCTCTAACCTTTCCTCTCCTTTAACCTCCATGCTGCCTTGCTGTCCTCATCCCCTCCTGAACCTGACAGGGCGCTAAGAAGATGCTGTCCTTGGGCATCACGGGGCCTGAGGGCCATGAGATGTGTCGGCCGGAGGAGGTGGAGGCTGAGGCGACGCAACGAGCCATCACCATCGCCTATGCCGTCAACTGCCCACTCTACGTGGTCCACGTCATGAGCAAATCTGCAGCCAAGGTGGTGTCAAACGCACGCAGAGATGGTAAGAAGGGAATGCTGCCACCTGCTGTTTAGAGAGAGAGAGAGGTTAAGAAACTATGGCCTCCTTAGGGCCACAACAGATGGGATCTACTAAGATGCGAATTTAAGATGAAGATTTTCTTTCTCTTTCTCTCTCAACAGGCCGTGTGGTATTTGGCGAGCCAATTGCAGCTGGATTGGGCATCGATGGCACCCACCATTGGCACAAAGACTGGGCCCACGCTGCTGGCTTTGTCATGGGACCGCCGCTCAGGCCGGACCCCAGCACCCCGGGGTACCTGATGGACTTACTGGCAAAGTAGGTCAAGGTCAAGGTGTGGCCAATAAATATTGTCCAATGAAAATACTCCGCTGAAATGTTGATATCGTGCGTATCCTTTAACCATGCCAGTGATGATCTCAGTGTGACGGGGACAGACAACTGCACCTTCAATGTGTGCCAGAAAGCTCTCGGCAAGGACGATTTCACCAAGATCCCAAATGGAGTAAACGGCGTGGAGGACAGGATGTCGGTCATCTGGGAGAAAGGAGTGGTGCGTTCTAATAATACACTTGTAGTCCGACACTGAACTGGGACACGACTCTGAAACAGCAGGTGTTCACTGCAATAGCTGAGGTTTTCTAGATCCATGTAGTTTCATTAAACAGTTTGTAGTTGTGTGGCTGTGGGCAGAATGAAATGCTATGACGGCTAAAAACAGGAAAATGACGACTAAAGCTCAACATCATTTCTATTTTATATATATTTGCAGATTTATATACGTGGATACACAACAGTTTTTGACAGCAGTGTCATGACTCAGATTTAAGGACAATATCAGTTAAAAGGACTTGTCTTTAACTGCCATTTGTGTTGATGGGTCATGGTGGTACGTCACTGTAGTGTCCGGTCTGTCCTTAATCTGGAGGTTGAGCAGCTTTGACCGTCGTTTATCTTCGTTTGTTATTCTACTGCCGTCAGCGCCTGCTGCACCCTTCGTATGCTGGGCCACAAACAGATGATACAAGAGAATTACTCACAGCACCGTGGTATGTTACAGTGATGCAACCTTGCTGGACAGTCTGGTGTTAAGTGACTAATGTGTCAACTGTAGTAGAGACATTCAGGTCTATAAGTAATTGAGGCTGTGAGTCACAGCTCTGTGCACCACCACAATGGATGTGAACTGAAACGATGGAGGTGAAGATTACAGCACAACAAGGGACTAAAAGTAAATGGACAATGGTTGCTTAGCTGTTCCACGGTCGGATCATACCTTAATTATTTACTTTAAAGCTGAGATACTTATTGTGTGAATTGTCAAGCTTTAATTTGTGGCTCAAATCGTAGCTTATAACAACATGGTAACGCAGCCAATGCATTTTTTTTTTTTTTTAAATGTGCTACATAAATATGCATCATTTGCATAAAGTTGAAAAAAATCCAACAGCTCAAAACCCAGCATGCACCGCGGCGCATGTCACATACACATGAATGGAAAGTGGGAAATCTAGTGGACACATGCCATTACACTTGACTGCAGTACGCGCAGCCAGGCTATGTTAGCTCCACTCGCCAGCATGAGGCGCAGATACAAAATGGATTGGGTTCTAATTTTTATAAAAAATGGCACACTAACCAGATGGACAGACACACAGCGTTGTAATGAGCATTGAGGAAAAAGAGTCTGAGGACGCGGCAAACAAAAATCAGCATGCTGTGTTCCCAGTAAAAAACAGAAAGTACAAGGAAATCACAAGACAAGTGGACAAATTCTTATTTGTTCTTCATCGCATCAACCCTCTGCGCTTAATATGCAAGCAAACCTGCGCCTGTTTCAAACGAAGCAAACTTGGAGCGCCATTTTGAAACGACATCCAAAATTCAGGAGGAAATAGTCCAGCTCACTGCTTCACTTTGTGAGCGGCAACATCGTAACCACAGGGCAACGTCCACTGCAGAGCGGTTTGACGGAGGCACCTTTTTGAGATGCCATGGATTTTAGCACGGACTGAAAAACCATCGTCAGACTCTGGAATAGTAGAAGACTGCTGCAGAAATATTGTTCACACACAAATAAAAGGGATTACAGTTGTCCGATTCAACAATACTGAGGAGGATGGAAGACATCGGGAAGGTTGGATGTGACCAGTTGTTGGTTGACCTGCGTCCAGCGTCCTTCTTCCAGCACTGCAGTGGACGAAAGCACAGATGTTGCTCAGCTGTGCGTTTTGGTGAGGTTCCCGACAGAAAACTCTTTGAGAGGAACTGTTGTGCTTTCTCCTACTCCATGGCCCAACAAGAGGTGGGGATATTCTGAGTGCTCGTCTGGTATTTCTTGAGGAATCATCTCAGCTGGTCCAAACTGGCCAGTGTGTGTGCTGATGGTGCGTCAAGCATGCGAGGCAATGAGAAGGGTCTTGTGGAAAGAAATGGAAAGAAAGAAAAAAAAGAAAAAAAAAAAGAGATGAGATTCCCAATTTCAGATCCTGGAGTGGCTTCCTCGCCTCCTTCCTGAAATCAACACTCCTGAAGCACCAGCCGGAGTTGAAAGACCCAGACTGGATTATTCCTTTCTGATATTATTTGTCAGCTGAACACTCTTAACTTGCAGCTATAAGGGGAGAGACAAGCGTCCAAGTGACATGCTGAAGGCGGTCAGCGCGTTCCAAAACCAAAGAACTGCTCTGTGGATACCTGACAGAACTCATCCACTTCCCAAAACTCAAAGCAGCAACCACATGTGGCCCATCTCCGCAGCGGCACTTCAGCGACAGAGGATGTGTTGAAGTTTTTTGAGGAGCTGAAGGGTGAGATTGAATCCAGATTCACTGATGTGACTGAACGTTATGGGATTCTCAATTTGATTGAAAACCCTTTCCACGTGGATTTATCTTCTCCGACTCCAATCATCACACAGCTCTGCTCTGGTAATCGTACTGCTTTGGGGTGTGAAATAATTGAGCCGCAAACAAATAACGTTCTCCACGTTGAACTCGGAGCAGGCGAGTTTGGTGTCTGAAGCAGATGTTCCCTCTTTGAAAACATCTTGCACAGAAAGTGATGTCTTTCTTCACGAGCGCATACGACTGTGAGTCAGCATTGTCAACGATGAAGCAGAGGAACGGGCTGACCCATGCTCATATTGAATGCCTCACTGTCATTGCAATAACAAACTACAAATACAACATGAAGAAAGTCAACAACATGTTTTGGCTGTGTTTTTTTTTTTTCTTCTTTAATGTGGGATTCTCAATTTATATGTAGAAATGCACATTTGCAAAGGTGACTTGGTATGTTGTCATAATGGTGGCTCTCCCCTTGGGTTTCCTCTGCCAATGTGACTTTTGTAATTAAAAACAAAACTGAGGATCACTGAATTAAAGGAACAAATAAAAGGTCTATACTAGTTAATGTAAAGTGTGATATTTATGCTTGGAACCTGGTATCGTTCTATATGAAGTCAAAGAATCTGTCAGTACCAGTGAAGAAAGCCATCACAAGGCAGGAACATGATGAAAGTTACAATTTTTTTTTACTTCCAACAAAACAACAAGAAGACAAAAGAAATGGAAAGAAAGATGCACTTGCAGTGAAGGCCTGGCAGAGTGTAACCAGGGTAAAGAAACCCATGTGACTTCATTTAATACAAATGACTTGCAGACAAACACTTCAGTCACTATCTAAAAGATAGTAAGTATGATGATACAAGAGTGCTTTATTCAAAGTCGAACTCGGCTGTGACCTAACTCTGTTCTTTTGCTGATCCCCCAAAAAAACTAAACAAGGCACTCTGACTCACGACTGTGATGAAATACGATCTTGGAGATTTCTCAAGCATTCTGCTCTCAAAACACGAACAACAAGCCACACTGCTTCCCATTTCTTTTTTTAGCATCTGGCCACATGAACATATAGTGTATGTGAACTACTTACTTGGGAACTATTGCCTGTTGGACGTTTTGATGTGCACGTGACACACACCTTTGTGTGTGAGGAGCTGCAGTCGCTGCATGTCCTCGCTCCTGGCTGGTGGGCGGTGCCCCGGCTCGGCCGCCCGAGGCCGGCCGACAGATTTACTACTTCCAGCAGCGCTTACGAATCACACATTAGATGATATTTTGGCAGAAATGAGCTAAGCACTGACCTTTTTGTCTGCTTATTCTGAGCACTGTTGCCATCCGCGCGGCCCACTTACTCAAACCGGGTGCTCTGTGCCTTTTTTGTTTGTTTCTTTCTTTCTTTCCTCCCCCTCAGCATAGCGGCAAAATGGACGAGAATCGATTTGTGGCTGTCACCAGCAGCAACGCAGCAAAAATCTTCAACTTCTACCCGCAGAAAGGCCGAATCGCCAAGCATTCGGACGCTGATGTGGTTATATGGGACCCCAAGGTGACAAGGTGAGGACCCTGACGCCAACCACTCAGCAGTACGAGGGCCAAGCTTTTGAAATCGAGCAGCGGCTCAGCGCTCCTTCAGATGGTGTGCACGTGACAGTCTAAACCGCTTCAGCGTCCATGCAAATCCTGACATTTCCATCTGCAGCTTCGGCTGCAGACGTTGCCGCTGAAACACCGAGCAAACTTGAAAGCTTGTCATCGCGCTGTCAAGCACTTCAAGCCAGGAGAACCTGTCAGCGTCGAGCTTTAAAGCACGTAGGCTGTAGACACAGGAACCTAAAAAAGGAAGAAGCAAGATCTTTCACGTTGCCACTCCAACACACGCGCGCACGCACAAAATAACCCTCCAAATAAGCTGATTACGCCTGCGCTCTATCCAAAAGTCAGGGTTTGTCATCACCTATATACAGCTGCGAATTGAAGCAGAACTTCATTTACATATGAATCAGATTCATTACTGAGAAAAAAAAAAAGAAGCAGTTCGAATGATTAATTTGTTTCTATGTTGTGGTGGGTTTTTTTTTTTTTTTTTTTTTAGAAAAGGGTTTTAACACACTTACATAAGCTTGATTCACACGCCATCAGTGGGACAATGCCGACGGGTCATGGTTCACATCTTTGATATGATGAATGGTCCATGTGGGTGCGAAACCAATCATCATGAGACGTAGCGCCGCGTCAAGGAGATATTCTGAGAAAACGTAGGATCTTTTTTTACTCGTTCTGAGCTCGTCTCAGTCGTAGCGAGAGGACAGTCTGCTGTTCTGAGCGGAACATGTGCTCAGACGCACGCACAGAGGACAGCCTGCGTTCCAGTCGCTGGCGTACCGTGGCACGCTCGGGCTTATGTAACCCAGAACGGCGCTGCTCTGTTTGCTGGGGGTTTCTGGGCCGAGTCCCTCAGGGAGGTTCACTAACTGCTGATGTTAGCTGGAGGAGAACGCGCTGCAACCCGGCGCGACTTCCGTCAAACGAATTCACACAAAAGCTCCACGATTACCATTGTGGAGCAAAATCTTGATCATCTCCAACGTCTTGGACATCACCCGTTTTATTTCACTGCTTATGTTCTGCGTGTCACAATGCCTTTCGAGCATGAGGGTGCCTCGAGTTTGATTGGCGCAGCCGTGAATTCATCTGTGAAAGTGCGTAATTAATTGCCCCCGGCGCGAGTGACGCTCCGTAACATCCGGAGCCCGGGGGCCACAAGTGATTGCTTAACGAATAACGAGGAGAATGCTCACTCAGTTGCCTTGTTGTTGTTGTTGTTGTGGGGGGGGGGGGTTCAGTATGGAAGCTCGTCGAACAATGAGGACACCTCTTGTTTTTGTCGCTGCGCATGGTGTCTGGCTTCACAAATCAACAGGACGTGTAGAAGTGAGAGAACGGAGCGAAAGAGGCCTCTAGAAAGAAAAAAAAAAAAAAAAGCAAGACGTTTAGTGCTTTAGTGCTGACTCAGACTTATTTCACTCTTCCCTGCTGATTTACTCCTCCACTCATGATTTGTTAGACATCGCCGCTATATATTGGAGAGAACATTTCATCATTTTAAGAGGAATTTCTTTCATTTTTTCCAAGAGAGTTTTAGCCACTCAGCTCCAATTATGACAATGGGCTCAAAATTGATTTAAAAGAATGATCTTTGATCAGAAAAATACATATTTACAACCACTTCCGCAAAATAAAAAGTTAGAATTTACGTGTTCTTTCTACTGTCGGACAGACTGTGAAATCACACATTGTTCTACTCGGATCATAGCAGACAAATGTACCTTATTCCTCCACTCATTTAGCTTTAGCCTCTTTAAGCTCTGGCAACAGGTTAAAATAGTGTAGTTATGTGGATATTATTCAAAACTCTACAATACTTGCAGTTGGTTCCACTTAAACACTTTCAAAAGCTTGTGCCACGTGCTGTTAGAAAGTGTTCAATATTGTTTATTGTCTGATCTACAAAAATGTTCCTTTTTTCTTAAACTCACACAAAGAAATCACATCACAACCCCAGAAATAAGAGATTTTGCTTTTATATCTATAAATGTGGCCAAATATAAGCTAGTAATTTAATTCTAGAGGAATTAAAATAAATTTTTTTATGGTTTGCGGTAACTAGTTCAGTAATGTCATTACTCTTGAAACAAGTCTCCGTGCCTGATTTACTAAGAGGCCGCATAAAGTGTTAGTCAAGGTACTAACGCAACAAGAAAAATGTTGAAAAGTCTAGAAAAACTACACGGGTAAAATCAAGTTCACTTGCCTTCCTGGTGTTTCTTCATCGGAACTCATTCATATTCATCATCCAGCTTCAGCATGCGTTGCCAGTCTTGCAAAATCAGGATACTGGCTATGCTGCAATATCATGTGTCAGTTCTCACGCTGCAGCCGTTGGAGAGACGCCACAATAATATAATAAGCAGCAAAGAAGATGTTGAGGTGCCTTTTTTATTGACAGAAAGAAGCTTCGGCTGTGCTGAGTAAGGCATTTTAAAGAACAGGACGTCATATGAGTAAAAGTTGTAAATAATATATTATTTTGCTTTAATACTGAGGGAGAAGCTTGATGCGGCGTGTGCGTGTGCATGTGCGTGTGTGTGTGTGTCTTCCATAGCTTTCTAAAGCTGTTTTTTTTACTTCTAACTCTGCAGGAAGATCTCAGCCAAGACCCACCACCAGGCTTTGGACTACAACGTGTTTGAGGGCATGGAGTGCCACGGCGTCCCCCTCGTCACCATCTCCAGGGGCAAAGTCGTCTATGAAGACGGTCGGCTGAACGTGTCTGCAGGCCACGGCCGATTCATCCACAGGAAGCCTTTCTCCGAGTTTGTTTACAAGAGAATCCGGCAAAGGGACGAGGTCAGTCCAGCAACATGACTATCACCACACAAACCGCTAACAACAGTGTCACCATTCAACATGATATCGACTGCACCAAGAACACAACGGCTATATTTGTCGACGCAACAACCAAGTACGGCCTGAAATGTCCTGATGAGCATTAATGATCTATGATGATAATCTGCTCTCAACATGCGAGTAGCGACAAAAAAAGGCCTCCAAATGGTTAAAAGGTCTGCATGTTACATAAATTTGCCGAAGAAGTAATCTATTTCACACAAAGGCCGCAAGGTTTATCGCAAATGTATCATCACGATATCAACACTTGCAGTACACATAGACAAGACGGCCTCGCGCCGTGCGTTCATGCTCGTCAAATTCAAAACGACTGATTTATAGAATTCTAGAAAAGTGTGACTGATGCACAAATATGTGCAATTAAGTCATTGAGGAAAAAACCTTTCAAATTTTTTCATACCTGGGCAGAAGTCAGAAGCACAAAAATCAAGAAAAAACTGATCAAGATCAACTGTGCCTTCTGAAAGTCAAAACCACAGCTGGTGGGGAAAAAACCTCGAAATAAAAACCTGCTGATGAAAGCCGGTGTAAACGTGGAGCAAGAGAAGAAGCACGATACTGAGCATTGTCATATGATCGCCTCATAATATGTAACAAAGGAAAATATGAAATTAGAAATGCAGATGGAGCAAATGAAAGCCAATAAAAAATATATATATTCTGATGTAACTTAAGCCGCCAGAAGCTGACTTAACCTTTCTTTCTGCTTTGTGTGGGGGCCTGCAGGTGGGGCAGCCCACAGCTGTGATCAGAAAACCCTACGGAGGCAAAGTCGTCTCTGTGTGAACAACGGAGCGCCGACATGAAAGCCACTTTGAATTTCCAGCCGCCATGGCAATCCCAGGAGCCACCAAAGCCAACGCAACAGCATGTTTCCTCACAGATAAAAAAAAAAAACAAACAAACCTTGGGAGTATGCAACGTATGTGCAAGTTTTAGTAATTCAAATATCTGTGTGGAGAGACCGGAGCGAGAACTGCTGGTCTTTAGGTCATCGCTGATTATCACCCAGGTCAATGTTACGCTGGAAGAGATCAATGTGTTTTATTCTGACAGCTGTGTGAGGTTTTCAGGTCAACTCTAATCACCACACACACACACACACACACACACACACACACACACACACACACACACACACACACACACACACACACACACACACACACACACACACACACACACACACACACACACACACACACACACACACACACACACACACACACACACACACACACACACACACACACACACTTCTGTTAGCAGCACTCTGCAGCAGGAATACATTTTTACTAAAACCTACATCATATAATTAAAGAAGGCTTTGTAAGAAGTGAAACCGTGGATCAAAAAGAGTTCATTTTGCGATAAAATATCATCAAAAACTCCACATATGCATGTGAATACGCAGTGGGTTTTTTTCTCGTTAGAGCATTTTATGCAAAATTTCTAATCCCAATTTCCTAAAAGACTCGTTGCCCGTGGTAACAGCAGTTATATTTGTCTCCCAAAAAGCATCTTCCCCTTTGATGAAACGTTTATTAAAATACACTGACATGCATGAAAAGTATTAGGATTTGCTTCCCTGACCCACGCTGGGTCTGCGCATGCATATTCAGCGGGATCTGGCACAATCATGCCCATGTATGGCCTCGCATTCCGTTCCTTCCCGTGGTAAAAAGCTCGGCGGCTGTCGCCCAGCATCATGTGGCCCGCTTCCTATTGGGCTGGCACGCCGGCGTGGTATTATGCCACAGGGCCAGTTGAGACATAGTGTGAGCTTATCAGGTTGCCACACGGGTCAGTGGCGGCGTGTGACTCACACGGGGCCGACTCATTCTTGAGCTCGACCGCTTCCTCTCCTCTCGTCTCCGACAGTGCGAGGGGCGATGATTGGCGGTGTGTTGGATTGTACCGGAAATAAAGAAACGGGCCTTAAACCATTCCTGCAATAATCACCAGACCAACCGCAGCTCAACAAAGATGAAGATCGTGCGATAATGTTCTTACATTTCCGAGGCGGCGACTGGTTTTACATAAATGACTCATCAACCGGAAAGATGTTTTCAGGTCAAACCTAATCTGGAAAAAGCAAAAGGTTTCTCACTGAAACAAACGGAGGAAACACACAGGAACTCTTTGCCAAATGTATGTCAGTCACACGTCAGTCATGACCCCAACACGTTTGTTTGCCAAACAGCGAGGATATTATGAGACACAACAGGAAAACAGAAGAACAGCAGAAAGCAACTCCACCTGATTCTGGACCTGCAAAAGTTTCTTCCTGTTAAAACTTTAAACAGGTTTGTTTTCTCCTCATATCTCACATGTCTGCTCATGGGGGGGGATTATAGTGGCTTTGTTATTGTTGTGATTATGGCTACATGAATAAATCCGGTTTTACAATTTGGATCAGCATTTGTTTTCACAGGATTCTTCCCATTGTATCTCCGAGGAGAACCTAAAGATTCAAGAGGACATTTTCCACTCTTTTGTCTGGATTTGGTTCAATCAGTCATTTCTGACAAACAGCCCCTGGCTATTTCTGGGTGATATTTTACAATCTCTACTATTGTTAAATAATAATAATAAAAAAAAAATCACATTCCTCAAACGTCACTAATTCTACAAGATTCTGCATTTATATACAAACGCTGTATTGTAATGGCAGCGGCTCCTTTTCGTTAGAGACCACAACATTGAGAACGTACAGGGGAAAACAAGGCGGCGCTAAATAGATTCATTCTTTAGTTTTATACATTTTGGAGAAAACAAAAATATTGGTTACAATATTGAAATATATTGAATTTTAACCCACTTGTTCTAAACTTTGGATAAACACGTTTTGTGTATTTCCGTATTAGAACATAATGAGCCACAATCAGTTCATCCTGGAGAACAAACACAAAGCCAGGACAAAAGTAACAGAAACTTTAAAGCAACTTTAACTCGGGCTGCATGACATAGCCAATTCTTCATTATTGTGATATGTGCACAATTACACGTATCACACAAAGAGCTTGGTTTAATATCCATACTACCGAGCTGCCACTATCGCAGTGCCAGGTGGATATATCAGGGGCCTAATTTTACTACAGTGGAAATCCTCAACGCCCCCGACTCCTTCTCAGTGGCTCCAAGATATTCTGCACCTTGTAAGGTTGGAAAAGATAAGGTACGTGATGAACCGCTAAATTCTATTTAACCCGGGGTCCCTTATTTAGTTTCATTAGGGAAAATGTGCAGCTTGAACCATGAAGCACACGGTTGGTATATTCTTTGCACTTCCCCTGTACAACTTGTTCACCTAAAACCAAACACATATCTCACAATTGTTTCTATTTTTTTTTGTCTGCTTTATACATGAATATGTCCCAACTAATATCAATGTTTCCCATTTAACTTGTCATTTGGCCAGGCTGCATGTCTTCAATTTTACTTTATATTTGCGGTTTTTCCTCATTTTCATTTGTCTGTCTATTACTGTTTATCAGTGTTATTTTGTCTTGACTCCTGTCTTACGCTTATCGTGCCTATGTCCATGTACGGATACATGGACACATGACTATTATGCAGAATAGAGCTTATTAATTGCCCTTTACTGAAGTGAAGCATTGCACCACTGGAGTTTTTTGATTCGACAGTTTTTTTTTCTATTGTTAGAAAATCTTCAGTAAACTGAACAAGTGAAGAGCAGCACTGTAAATTCATGCTCTGCAAATTCAAGATGGCAGAATTTTCATGATGGAAACCAAAGTGTGGTAAATCACAAAGAACTGCCGGCCACATTGCAGAAGTCAGAGGCCCAAAAATGAAATAAAAAACATAGACTAAAGAAAAAACTAAAAAAACAAAAACTACTCTATTCCTGAAATGCTGATGGTGGGAACTGCAAAGAGAAAGAGCAGTACTATTTATTCATTCCATACATACTCCTGCCCTCAAGTTGGTTTATTTTGTCTCTGTCTTATAAAATAAAGTAGATACATAAAATGCATAGAACCCTAAATAAGATGAAACCAACAAACCTCATGAATTCAAAACAAGTTCATAAAATGTCGTCTTTTTTTCCCCCCGGAACCTCATTTGTCATCGATCTTACTTTTTTCCTCTGCAACCTCCTCTCTATATTTGTTGGGAGTTTGTATTGGGATCATTTCAGCTGCCCTGTCCATGTGCTCGGTGAAGAGAGTCTCACCTGCCGGATGCTAATAAGCTGCGACAGAGTGTAAGTGGAAACGGTGCTGCTCACTGCACATGCAGGGGACATCTGTCTCAGATTATGTAAGCAAATATAGCTCCCCTACCCCCTGCTTCATACAACCGGAGGTACAATTCAGGAGCCTGCCTCAGCATATAGGGAGAATGTTACGTAATGCATACAAACCGGAGGAGACAATCACTGAATATAAGATTAATTGTCCAAGATCAAAACGAACCTGTGATTGTTCTCTCATGACTGTGCTCGCGGTATTCATGCTGTCATCTGCCGGGTTACATAATGATCGTGATGTAACATGAATGTAAAACAATGTTTTCACTTGGAGAGTGCCGCTGCAGCTAAACTGAATATGATAATGACTTATTGACAGTAATCACTCGGCGATTATCCGCATAAAGCCGTCAACTTCTGACAGGATTTTTCTATGGCGATGATAATTAGCGGACCGACCTGTTATGCAATGAGGCAAAACTTTTTGTTTCTCCGATTAGAAACTTATAACAAGAACAGATCTAACTTTTTGAAAATGCCTCATAGGTCACGATGCAGAATGAAGAAAAATATAGTAGCTCTACAGACGTTTTCTGTTTCACCTCTGGTTTCTGCAAACAGTCTCACAATGACAACATGATGAATATTAGCAGGAGTGACGTTTGTACACAATCTGGAATTGATGTCATGACATATTATTTTGTCATCAACAATGAACAGAGATAATATTGATGATAATATTATTCTCAAGATAATCACAAAACCTCAAACAAGGAATATTTCTGTTCAATTCAAGAAAAATAAAAAAAGATAAGGAGTGACAGCGAAAACGAAATATGATCATTTATGTGCATAATACACTTAACAGAGTATAATTTCATATATCATGATGGACACAATATGCAAGGAGACATGTTGCTTCTTTTTTTTTTTTTAGCATTTTCTAGTGAACTCATAAAACTATCAACATGTACATATATTTGTGTACCCAAACAATGATAATTTACAATGATTTTTATACTGCACTCTCCCTCAAACATCCAAAATGAGCAATTATTCAATCTTCAATTGAAAATACAGACACATTATTTGTCTCAACATCGTATCGTCCAATATTTAGATGTACAGTATTGATATTTTCCTGACATCTCTATTTATATGAAAATAAAGATGAATCAAATATATTATATCACTAAAGAACAGTTGCATCATCAGGTTAAATAAATAAAATTGGCCATCATTTGTAGCAACCAGTAATGTAATAACTGCCAGTAATATGAAAATTATATCTATTTTCAAGGAAATGAAGCTAAAAATGTAACAACTTACCAATTATTTCATGAAAAGTAAAATATTTTGATCAATCATAATTGAGAGTGCTGCAGAATTTGTATCCTTAATGAATATGACAACTATCACAGCCGCTGTGCTTATTTTTGATAAGTGAGCTGCACACAACCTGCAAAAAAGGTTTTATTTTGACTATATGCAGCCCTATTTATGCAGTATTGTAATATTAAATGCTATTTCGTATTCTTATTCAATTAATGGCTCCATCTGGCTTCAAAATCTTATTCAATAAGAAGTAAAGAAGTAAACATTGAAATACCATTCAACAAAACCCAAACAAATTAAATTCTTTACAGAAATATAAATTCAATTTCAATAGTCATTCGTTACAATTGTTACAATACCCACAGGAAATAATGTGTACCGTTTAGAAATGTCTTCAATTTACTTATTAAACATTGAAGGCCAAAATTGCATCACATGACTTGAATTTGAGCTTTGCTTGTCAAAACTGCTGACACACGTGCAATCCTGTCTGCCAGTGTTTCTTTTTAGGTTAATGTTGCCATGATTTCTGCAGCATTCAGCAGGTTGTTAAAAGATACTACACTATGAAGAATTGCATTGCATTATGTCTGCTCCTCTCAATGAAACAACAGGCCACACTGTGTAAAAACTGTTTCCTTTATCATTTTGGCCATATGTTTGACACTCCAACAAATGTGTGTGGACTTCATTTTTGTTTTAGTCTTTCCTCTTCCAACAGATGCATAGATTTATCTTCCATCACTAATCGTGAGTTGAAATTAAATTATTGGGAGTCATATAAAATCAGTAATTAGTCAAAGTCATCTCTTACTTCAATACTTTGACTTAATTAATTCTATAATTAAACATATGATCAGGTGGATGAATGAATTTCACTTAAATAGCACATTTCCACTGCTCGAGCAGTCCCTAAAGCAGGTTGCATAGTTAATCACACACACGCCTCATGTTAGTGCGTTCAAAAAAAAAAAAAAGACAGTCAAAACAAGGATCTGATCCATTGACGCATGCGACCACTTTAAACCACGTGCAGAGACTGCACGTGCGCCGCTCACCTTTAATGACGTCAGACCTTCATCCAAACGCTTCTCGCATGTTGACTCTTCGACCTCCAAAGATCCAGACAAAGCCACGAAATGAAAACACTGTGACGGCTCGTGAGTTGAAGCACTTTGACAAACGTGATGAAATTAAACGGGCTGACACCACCTGGAGAGGTTTCTTCAAAGTGAAAGCCCCTGTTTCAAACTAAAAGCAGTCTAAAGATGCGTTTCTAAACATTTCTTAAATGGACTGTTGCAGCAACGGTGGATGTCTGCGTCTCAGCTTGTGGTAATATGTCAGCAAAATGTTGATGTTTTTCAAAAACACTTCATTTTGACATAACAATCAAAGACGTCAATGTGCTTCTGACAGTCAATAAAACACAAGCAAAGGAATAAATCCCAGGTCACTGATGGTGATGATGATGATGATGATGATCATCATCATCATCATCATCATCATCATCATCATCATAAATTGCTCTTGAGAAGCATTTAGGAGCAAGGAGATGAAGCAGATCACAAGTTCCACCCGTTGCCTACAAGTGTGTATTTAGACTCACGAGGAATTCAAGTTAATCTTAAGTGAACCATTTTAAAGCAGAATGAGGAGCCACCTCCGCACAATAAACATTATTTCAAAAAAAAAAAGAAACGGTATGGTCAACCGACAGGGTTCAGAAAATGTAAACGCAGGGGTCAAGTAAACTAAAGTGATGTAAAACTAGACATATTTTAAGACGGTGTTTAATATACATCTAAAGTAACAATACTTTTACTTGAGTACTCCCACCACTGATGGCCACAGTATCAGACAATATCAACTCAGTCCAACTTGGTTAACTGTAAACAATGAAAGTGTCAACTTTAATAAACGGGTCACACAACAACAAACAGTCTCTATGAATCTTTCTCTTGGCACCATGAATATTACTGGGACCAAATGCCAAGGCTGTCCTTCCATTATTTCTGTGGACATTTAAATAGAATAGAATAGAATAGAATAGCACACACCGACGCTCATCAATACCAATAATAAATAAAAAAGGATTATAATCTATAATCTATAATATATATAAATCTATATATATGTACACACATATGCTAAATATCATATGCAGGCAGCTTTTCATTAAAGAGTCTCATTGCAGCAGACAGGAAAGACCCCCTGCTGTGTTTTGCCCTTTGTCGGGCTCAGCGTGCAGCTGAAGGTGTTTTCTCTGAAAGCCTCCAGGTGGTGCAGTGGGTGAGAATCATCGCTCAGTGTATAGTTTCTTGACCACCCTCACCCTGGTCACCTGCTGGGCTGAAACCAGCTCAGTCTTGATGGTAGAGCCATTAAAGACAGACATTGGAGGGTTTTAATCTCCTCAGGAAGAGGCAGTCCAGCTTGTCACCCAGCTCCACCCTCATGTCTGCTGCTCAATATAACCTCCACCTCCGAGCCGGACTGCGCTCTTCCTCCTGTTCAGTTCGAGGTCGTTGAGGTTGCACTCGGCCACAAAGGGAAAAAGTCAAACATAATCCCTCATCCTGTTGTTGCTGGTCAGTGTGGACGTACCAGACGAGTGGACGTGCGTCAGACTTGCGTTGCTGTTCAAGCAGTTTGGATTTTAGTGTCACTAACAGTCATTGTAGCAGAAACTATCTTTTTTTTCACGCCGTACTTTGTCGATCCTCTTTGTGTCGGAAGAGCAGTGGGAACCAGAAATGCAGCTGAATGAGAAAAGAGAAAACATTACACATCTGGCTTCACGATATTACCCAGCATAACTATTTGGTTATAGATTACCATGCAAACCTTAGAAATGAGTGACACGAGGCTGCCATTGCTTTTCTCTCTCCTCATCTTAAACCTCCCCCTCAGGATCTTGCGGTGCAGGTACTGTGCTCTCTCCTCAGCAGCTGAAGTAAAGAATCCTTCGCAGACTATCAGCCTGAGCTGGGAGACTTTAGCAGCCACCAAAACCATGACGAGCAGGATGAGGAGAATGGCTGCCAGTGGGAATATGGAGTCGGAGAGCATCAGTTTGGGCTTGGGCAGACACTTCTTCTCAAACAAAGTCACAGAGTAGGAGAAATCTTCCTGATGAACTTCCTCCACAAAGGGTATCCCGATCAACGTCGCAATCCCCTAAAAAGATATATAAAACCGATTTTTCAGCAGTGGATTGATGAAGCAAACGGCGAGAAAGCGACAGATGTACTTACTTTGATGCTCATGACCAGCGGGACATGGAAAGGCTCCAGCTCTGATAACCTTGTCGTCACAATATCAACAAAACAGTACAGTAATGCATCCAGAGTTATAAAGATGACCCACGTGGCAAAGTGGGAGAGAACCGGCATCCCAAACTTGAGCATGGCTTTCCCCTCCCTGGTGGTGGGCCGGGCGGAGGTGATGGAGGTGTACAGCTTCTCCTCCTTCGGGGTGAGGGGCAGGACGTGGGGCTTCCCCTCAGCCTTCTGCTTCTCGTCGAACTGAACGAACCTGCCGCTGATGAAGCGGTTCTCGTACTTCACGTCCCTGCAGTACCTTCTTATGTGCAGGGCCATGAACATCGTGAGCACCAGGAAGCTGACGGCGGGGAACATCCGGTCGGCCACGGAGGACATCGTACTCATGAGGGCGTGGGCGTATTTGACGGTCTCGTTCAGCTTCTGCTCCGCTTCGGACAGTTTCCACTTGAAGTTCTCCGACTCCAGTCGGGCTGAAACCTTGAGCTCGGAGTCGAGCCTCAACAGTCCCAGGTCCGTCACCCCTTTGAGCATGTTTCCAATCCACTTCAGCATCTTCACATAGTTACTGAAAGGAGCGATGATGGACGCCTTCTTCACCTGCAGGTTGCAGATCATACTCCTGACCAGGCGCGTCAGGTTCTCCACCGTGTTGCGGATGTTCTTCAAAACCACCAAACTGGTACCAGCAGTCAGAAGCAGGTTACGACTCTTCTTCATAAAAATGGATATGACGAATAGAGTGCCCAGACACCTCACTCTCTTTGACAGGAAGAAGGCAACAGTCAGTGCGGTCCCGGAGCAGCCGGCGATCCCTCCTGCCACAACCAGCTCGTAGTCCAGGACGAAGAGGAGGTAGAGGAGGAGCAGGAAGCTGAGCAGGAGACTCCACAAGCTGCAGGCGAAGAAGAGGATGACGCTTCGTTTCAAACCCTCCCTTTTACCAGTGGTGAAGACGTCCAAAGCCAATGAACCAAAGTCCTTGAGGCTGTGTTTTGTATCCATCCATGAGAGACGCATTTTCAACATCAAATCAGAAGGTAGAGCAAAAAAAACCCTCTTTAACTATAAGTTTATCTATAAGTTTAACTATAAGTTTAACTATGTTTTGGATGTAAAAACAATGTGAAAGATCCAAGCCTGAGCTGCAGCTGTAGATTTCTGTATTCTCGTGTTCAGTCTCCTTAAATATGGCCTAAAGAGGAACTCCTCCATCTCCTCAAACCTCAGCCATGTGTCATTCCCCCGTCATCCCTTCTTTTAACCAAAAGCAGAAGCAAACCGAGACGAATATGAGGCTGAATCTGAACACGTGAAACAACAAATGTGCTTTTAGAATAAGTCATACTCTTGGTTCCCAGGACTCTAAAGCTATGTGCCTGTACATGAGGACCGAACCTCCTCGAACGTCCTTCTCATAATGCATCCTATTGCTTACAGACAAACCGATTGTCTACTTGGTGTGAGATTGACTGTGACTCACTATGAGACTTTTACTTAAAGATACAACTATTTGCCGTGGGATGTTTTTGGGCTGCTGGTGAAGTAACTTCAGTCACAGTGAGAGGAAGATCAATTTACTTAACAGATGAGGAGAGTGTGAACCTCTCATGTTCATGTTATACCCTGAAATTTAATTAATACTTGTAATTTCCCCATTTACCTTCTTTAAAGTCAGAACGGGAAAGATTAATGGACCAACCAAACCCGAAGTGTATTAAAAAGAAACGTGCACTCCTCAGCAGCGTGGGGGATTCTATACATTCAAAGTATTTTACATAAGGGGCAGTGATCTGGATTATAAATAGATCATCTATTGTTGTTCAATGTGGGCGTCTGCAGTGTACATAATTCTTTTGTTGTAATCCAAATCAGCTCAATCCCTCACAGTATTTGGAGATGTCACCCTTGTGTGGGAAGTTTCTTCTTTTGCTTCGATGAAGATATCTTAAGGTTGGATCTAGTTCAAAGATTAGAGAAGTAGTGTCTTTAGAGACGTGCTGCAGGAAATGAATTTGAGTCAAAACAATGTCACTGAAAATGTGTGTGTGTGCGTGTGCGTGTGTTTTGACTTCACCATCACTCCACTCTTGGCATCAGTGTAATAACAATTTTTTTATTTTTAATTTGAAAAATAACTTACATAAATCTCTGTACTCAACCATACTTAACCAAGACATAGCCTTGGCATTAACACATTGCACCAAAAAGAGAAAATTAAAAGGCATTCAAAAGGATAAATAACATATGTCTTTGTCATCATGAGGCATTTTTCCTGTTCAATGATCAACCGATTCGTGATAGCTCATTTATTCAAATTCTGACATCTAAAGGTATGTACAATGGAAATCAAAATGAAAATATATATATATATGTATATGTATATATATATATATATATATATACTGTAGTTTGCTACAGCAACAAGGTTTTTCTTGGACATTAAAATGCATCATCTTCATGTGGAAAAGGAACAATGCCTCAGTTCAGTTTCATTCAGACATACTGCAACTATAAGATTCATATACCTCCCAGACATGAGAAGTATTAATAATTAGTAAAAATAGAAAATAAAAAATAAACTGGTCTTGGCTTTTAAATAAAACTAACAAAAATATAGTAAATTAATTTCATTTTCATTAAAACAAGAACAAAAAAAAACATTTTCTGTGGCAATATCCCTTATTATTTGAACTTGTGATTAGCTCATCTTCACATACAGTGCCTGTAGAATTGAACCACAGCAACACACATCTCTTGTACGGTTGCTGCCTCTTGATTAGGTATAGACCCCTTACTGTACCAGTACAGATTATTTTTGCATGTTCGTCAACAATACTGAAATAAAATACACTTGCGATCACAACGTTTTCGCCAGCCTCCGATAAATATAAAATATTTTCGTTGTCTTTTTTTTTTTTTTGAATTTCCTCAAAAACCTGAAAGAAAATATGACTTTTTCGGGGGGGGGTGGGGGTGGGGGGGGGGGGTGGAATGTTTAGTTAAAACTTCAATAAATGGCCACGGAAGGCCAAGAACTAATTTGCTGTAGATCTCAATTTAAGGTGAGGGAGAAAAGTAATGAAGTTGACATGCACTGTACAAGAAACTGCAAAAATTCCAAATATCATCTTTATCAAAACATGCTGAGTTACTGTAAGGTGTGCCCAAGCCATGTTGCAGAAAATCCGTTTCAACATGCTTGTTAAACAAATCAAATCCAAATGAAAATACAGACTTGAAACAATACAGAACTGTAAAAGAACCAACGGTCCTAAAATCCGGACGTTATCAGGGGACTGAACAATGGTAGTAATGATTAGTACAATGAGAAGTACCCTGGGACAAGGAAGAAAAAGAGAAACATGTACAATTTGCACATAATGTTTATCTTTATAAGGCGTGAGCCTTTTACAATGAAATAAATAATTTACATTTATTTTCATTATCACTTTTTGTCACATAAACATTTTCTGTTAAATATCTCCAAAAGTTTCCTTTAAGTTTCCCTTATCTGCAGGTCTGCAAAAGACAGACTCATGGATGGTCTAAAGAATGATAAACAATGTCTTTTTTCTTTTCTTTTTTTTTTCCACGATGTTGCATTCACTCCCCTTGAAAACCATGCACTAGTGAAATTTATCTTTAAAAATAATAGAAATTGTTGAAAATGGCTGATCTGTTTTATTTCTTTTTCTTTCATCTTTTTTCTTTTTTTGCAAGTTGCAGCCTCAAGAAAATAATTTTCTTATTTCTTTTCTTTTTTTCTTTTTTTTTTAAATTCAGCTAAATTTGTGTCCATGCAAATGAACTAAAAAGGAAAAAAAAAGTAGATATTTTTTCTCATTTAATTTTTCATACAATATATCAACAGAGAAAGAATGATGGTAAGATTGCACATCTTTTCATCGCGTTGGAATTGTTGCTGCGTGTTTTTGGAGCGTCGATGGTAGCCACTTGGATATTGCCTCTGATTACATCTTCTCAGTGGTGATTTACCAGTACGGGTTGGTCAGTACAGAAACCTGGAGTATGCAGGGCATTTCTTTTGGGGGGGTTCTGGGGGAGTGTGGACACAAGCTGGGACACACCTCACACAGAGTGATGGGTCTCCAAAACTCCATCTACACCGCGAGGTCTGTTGGCGTGGCGTGACCAAGCATCTGGATAGAAACACTGTCACCCCCTTTCAGATACAAGTACATTGACATAGAAAGAAAAAAACTAAAAAAAAAAAACAACAAAAAAAACTAAACAAATGAAAAAAAAAAAAAAAAAAAAAAAAAAAAAAAAGCAACACATTGATTTTTTTTCTTTTTTTTTTTCATTCGAAAAGGGCTTCTGTAGAACTCGTTTAGCGGTTCCCAGTGTTGACCCCCATGGCTTCGAATTGGATGAAAACCTGGAACTGACGGAGTCCTCGTGCTAAGGAGTTCATTCCAGTTTCCTCCAAGCAACAACAACGCCCGGCAATCCCTGCTGCCAGGCGCTCCGCCGTGTGCACAATGTGCGCAACGTTTTTGCTCAAAACAACAGGATCACGTTTTTGCACCCCTAGAAACAGGCTCAGAAGACACAACATCAAGCATGCAGTGTAACCGGGGGGCGTGACCTGTATTCGCAACACTGGCTGCTACAACAACGCTATCAGTCCACACGCTGCTATGATCGAGAGAAACTGTCCAGTGAGGATTGGGAAGCTCTTCTAGTCAGTGGGGCCAGAGTAGGGTCCACCAGTGAGGAAGGAGGAAAGAGCTTGAACCAGCCAAT
This sequence comes from Lipophrys pholis, assembly GCF_963383615.2. Classification (NCBI taxonomy): domain Eukaryota; kingdom Metazoa; phylum Chordata; class Actinopteri; order Blenniiformes; family Blenniidae; genus Lipophrys; species Lipophrys pholis. Next base: position 10,834,403 of record NC_137639.1, on the reverse strand, counting down.
CACCATGTTGGACAGGTCCAGCTCGTCTAACAGTATCTGAACTGCTCCCATGAATGATTTATGGTCCATACGTCCATAGTCGCCCCAAACGATGACCTGCAGAGAAGGCCAGAGGACGGATACATTAATCCGAATGATATGACAAGTTTAATAATAATAAACAAAAAAAAACAACTTTAATTACTGTGACAAACTGTAAATAAATCATCTTCTTACCTGCAAAACCTTCCCTCCTGGACTCTCCTCAAACGGCAGTTGCTGCTGGTATAGAGGATCCAAAGTTTTTCTTGCTACTTTAGTTTTCTTTTTGGCTATGCAGACTCCGTTTTCCAAAAGGTAGACCTTAACATATGGTGCTACAGACAAGAAGAAGCAGAAAGGAATCATTACACTTTGTACTGCTGTATAAAGTCATAAAAAAACCAAATGCTGGCTCGTTCTTATATCTGTGGCAACTAGAATCAGACAGACATTCTCTGTTATTTCATTTGTGCAGCTGAGGCTTGAAAATCTTGAGATTACGGAGGAAAAATATTCGCATATACTGCACAATCGCGTGTAAACTTCGTCCAACAATGAAAGTGTGAGAGCTGAAATTACCTGGCAGTGCCTTGGAACCTGGTTTTCCCACAAGGCCACGGGCTCGGATGACCTCCACCTCCAGTGCTCCTTTCTTGTCCACCATGCCAATTTGAATGTCGCCTAGAAAACCAAGACAACAACAAGTTAGAAAATGTTTGACGACACAATCGAAAAAAAGAAAGAAGCTTTCAAGTAATTCTCTGGAAGTTATTATGCTCTCACCCATCGGTGGAGTCGCTAACGTCTGTCGCCCGACCAGCTGAGCCGGGCCGAGGCCGTCGAGGAAGTCGCTGAACTGGGCGTCTGAGGAGAGCCTCACTCCAGGGAAGATGAGACTGAGACGGGAAAGAAGATGAAGACATTAGGATGTGATCACTCTGATCCATAATCCGGCGTGGGAAATATAAGTCATGGCAAGTCTGTGCTTTGGTTGGTTGTCGTTGATTCGTGTGTGTAGGCATCGGCTGCTTTCGTCTCTCGGTAGATATAACCGCCGATACACTAGACTGACTGATCTAGTAAGATTTAATAACTTCAGAGTTTTTTTTATTTTTATTGCTTCAAACAGGAAATTTTCCATACGGCTACTATGTTTGAATGCTTTGCATTGTGTACCTACAGCTCCTAGTGAATACATGAGTCACCTTAATGACTGTCCACTTACTTTCCCTCGGAGCTGTAGCTGTTCATGCTGCCGTCCGTGGACTCCCGGCTGGCCTGCCGAGTCATCCTGCTCCTCATCTCCACCGCCAGGCCCGTCTCTGTACTCCTCTGGATAGTGCTACGCAACTTCTTGCCTCCCGCTTCTGCTCAAAGAGTAACACATACAACAAACAAAGGAGAGGGAGAGAAAGGGAGAGGGTCCGTCAATTCCACGGCACTGAATCGTATCGCGACTCGCGGCGAGCTGCATTCACATGGATCGTCCCCGACGCGCCCGTGATTTCTTTGGCTCATTGGAAAACTGTTTCATCTGTTTTACTGTGACTGCAAACTCAACAGATCGCCATGTACCACTGACGGCCTATGGGGGTCCACAAACACTCAGCACCCACCGCACCCCCCCTACCCCCATCAACATCCTAAGTGATCGGAGAAGACAGCTGACTCCCCCCATTAGACACGCTGCTGCTCATCTCCACCCAGCCCCTGCTGACGGCGTGCACCAGGGACCACGTGGTCACGCCTGCAGCAGAGGGACACGTACCTGCTGACAAGTACGGTAGTAAACGCTCCACTGCCAGTCAGCCCACACACACACACATGCAATCACAACAATGCTTCCTCTTGTAGCCCGCTGAGAAAAAGGTGAATAAAATATTGGGTCTGATTCACGGTATCCATACAGGCCCGCTATGTTTGCAGTGAAAATGTGCCTTATGTGTAAACCTGTCACTATAAATGGCTGCGTTGCATTGAAATTAGGCCAGCGTTCCTGAATGTTGCTCTTTGGAGCTTTCAGATTTCCGTTCATCGCGTCTGTAGTCAAATAACTGCAAACTCAGGATTTCATGTTGTTTCCACCGGTGAGAAAAATCACACCGAAGGCCGACCAAAGCAATAACAGAGTTACCATCAGTTCACTGCTGTGCACCGCAGGGTGCGCAGTGTTGACAAGCAGTCGGATATCCATAGACCTTATGTAATTTCCTTCTGAATATATGCCAGTTTCTACAGATGACTCACATTCAGACTAGAGTTTTTTCTAATCCAGTCACTATGAGCGACACTCCTGTCTTCCCCGCTCCTTCCTTCCGTCTGCTCCGCCGAGGACGGGAGCGACGAGTCCTATCTCACTCTGGCGTAAACAGGCGTGAAGCCTTTCAGCCTTGAAATCTTAGTTATTCAGCTGGCCTCCGCCTCCTCTTCCTGCTCTTCACACAACACAATGAGGGACGCAGCCACAGAGGTCGTCTCTGACGTCTGCACAAGACCTCGTCTACCAATCTGCGGCTGGGCAGATGTTGTCAATGAGCTGGAAACATGCCATTTGAAGCCGAATGAATGAGTTTGCTTTGCTTTATGAAAAAAAAAACAACCCCTGAGCGCTACAAGAAACCATTGATGCTGCTGCGTGAAATCACACGTTTTCTGTTACTGCGACACAGAAGTGAAGATGATCAAATAAACAAGCTGACAGCCAAACACTCCACAAGGAAAAACAATACAAACACAACCGGCTTTACTTTTATTCAAACAAACCCCCAACAATGCAGTAGCATTGACACAAAAATGTGCGCAGGTGCATACAGCTCCTCTCAGGCCACAATGAGAATAATGACTGATCATTTTATTGCTTTCCCTAATTATTGTGATGAAATTCAAACTATTGTTGCATTTTAAAGTGTCAGCATGTTCACAGACTTACTGTTAGTCATTCTGGAAAGTAAAAACATGCGATTCTCCAAAGTAAACAATAAGTGAAGTGTCAGAAACAACTGTTAACAACAGAAACATTTAGACCTGCCAGATAGGATCTATTTTTCAACTCATGTATGATGGTTTTAACATGTTGAAGAAAAATGTTTGGTTGTCCCTCACAGGTGAACATCATGAAGGCCGAAGCATTGACAGCTAAAAGTTAGACAAACTCTCCAGGGGCTCAGCACCCTCAAATGTCAGCATCGTCGGACAGGAAATGGCTAACGGTAATCCAGAGGAGCGTCTCGGCACCCCATCATGGTGTTTTTCCTTGTGACTAAATAAGTAATGCATCCTGGGGAGGAATACATATAAATATATAAGCAGGTGTTCAACAACTTTGAAATGACAGCTATTGAACAAGCTAAATAAGCACCATCACAAGATACTAAAATAGGATTCATTCCAGTTTGTAAATCGTTGTTTTCCTTCCACGGAGACACAAATCAAATCATTATAGAGAACTGAGATATTGGTCAGCATAAGAGCAACGCCACAGAAAAGCCACGCGTTCCTACCACCAACCATTTTGACAACATCTCCAGTGGTGACAGCGGCAACAGCAGGTTCATCGTACAGAATTAAACAATGTGCAAGATGAAGATCAGAATCAGGCCATTCATAGAAATACATTTCTTAACCTGTGTCTTTCCTGTAAGTCTCATCTATTCCCCGGTGAGTGGCAGTGTTACCGCCACCAAAATCTAACCCCCAGCCAGCGTCTGCTGCTGCTCTGTCATCTTACCTCCATCCTCCTCATCGAAGGAGTTCATGCAGGGGAAATAAACGGCCAGCGCTTCAAACGATGCCGACAGGCTCATCTTGCTCTGCGAGCACTGGATCCGCATCCCCGGAACTGGGGCAGAGGTGTCGTTCCCCTGCCTGCCCATGGTGACCAGCGGCTGTCCACCTCAGTGTGATGAAGCTCTTCCCTTCCTCACCGCCAAAGGCTTTAAAAATGATACTAAGATCTAATGAAACGAGTAGAGTCGTATTCCTGCCGGTAAAAGTTGCTGCGACACAGCGGAAGGGATGTCATTCATTCAGTCCTCGGATGCTGTGAGGACTGCATCGTAGGTACGGCTTTGCCTCAGCAGTCGAGTCTTGTGCTGTCTGGGTCTGACGTTCCTGCTGCACCTCTTTCTTCACGGGGGGAGGGGAGAGAGCTGCATCGCGCTCCACCAATCACAAGGCCGGGCTGCTCAGGCGCACCTCGGCTGGCTCTGCGGGTGAACAAGCTTTACCCAGAGATACTGAGCCCCCCCTCCTCCACCTCCTCCTCCTCCTCCTCCTCCTCCCCACTCCTTCGCTCACCGTTTTTTAACCTCGTCTTTTATAATTCGCCCTCTCTCTTCTCTCTCTGCTCTTCTGTTTCTTTTGTCTTGTTCATTGCAGTTATTTTCCTTCTCTCCCCATCCTCCATCCCATTACTCCTCCTTCCCTCCCTCCCTCTCCCCCTCTCATCCACAGGAGCCAGAGAAAACAAGCCGTCATTGGGTCTGCCAACAGTCCCGCTCCTTTAGCCGCATGGCGGCCACTCAACCTTCACGTGCCAAAGTCTGCTTTTTTACCCCCCCCCCCCATAAGTACGACCTCGCAGCTGTAGTGCACTGGGACGAACTTACTCTGCTTTCGCTGGCTGTGATCATGGTTGAGGAAGAGGGGAAAAGCAGCATTCAAGTGGATGATTAAGTTCACATGCTCATCTTGAAACTTCATCCCGAATCACTTTCTCTGAATTATTCACTACCAGTTCTTTCATGCCATCTGAAAGGCTCTTTGTTTGAGTTTGCCTGACACGCACCTAAATATGAACTTCTCTTCACTCTCTCTCCACAGTGTCTGCAAACCTGGGGTCAGGTGTCATTAAACAGACAGAGCTGGAAGGAAAAATTAAAACGGCCACTCACAGGTGGTCTCATAAGTCAACCACAGGCATAACGTTTGAGGCTCTGAATGAAACTTTAGCTCCTCTGCTCACTGTCACTGCACGCTGCCTGGTAAAAATAAATCCAGTCGAGCCGCCCTGCTGTGACACAAAGAGCTGATGTTTAAGATTTTGTTCTGAATATGTGCCTGGAAGAATAGGAACAGGACGAGACAATCACGGCGCTTCTTCGCACTAACTAAAATTTAGCAAACTCCCTGTAGTCTCACTGCTGAGGCAAAAAGTTCTCTTTCGTGAGACACTGCAACCTACTTCCATCGAGGAGCCGCCTAATGCACCGCGTCCATTTGCAGATTTCATCTAGGTCAGTGCAGCCAAAAACAACGCTTCACGTTTAACTGCTGGAGGGGGACCGGGACAAACACAGACGGCTGCAATACAAACAGCTGGGACACTTGTAAGTAGAAGCTCATTTAAAAGTCTTCCTTCAGGTGTCCGGGTCATTTCTCAGTGGAGTGATGAGCTTCTCAAAGAGCGACACTGATCTAGAGAGTGTGTACATTTTATTAAATCAGAGGAAAGTGTCTCCAAGAACAGAGACAATTGAGTATTTGGAAGATTTTGAAGTCGCTCTAGAGAGTCCAATGTGACCCAGTGTGTCTGATAATCGATTTATTATTCAAACTCAAATAATTACACAGCTGCTGGATGTGGAGCTGGTTACTGAGGGATTTCTGAGGGAATTTCATCTGACTTTACAAGCATCATGACTTCAAAGGAAGGGAAGCTTCAAAATTTTATTCCAAATATTTAAAGTAATCCTTACTTGTTTCTGATGGACTAATACACAGTCTGTAATAGAAAAAAGTAAATTGCACAGCTCGTGAAATACACAGCTTACTTGCCTGAATTCACCTTAAATGATGAAGGAAACTGTAACTCAGACTAAAAACATCTGCTTCCAAGTAATAATAGTCTTTTGCACTATGGTGTCACAATTACACATAAATCTTAGCAGGATGCCTGATGCAAACATGTCTGGACATATTTGATTGTAACTAAAACAAAAATGCTTTTTTTTGTCCAAATGCACAGTACAGTTGCATTTTTTTCCTATTTTATTCCATAATGTTTTATAATAAAAAGCACATGTCGAGCAATATGGCTTCATTGGAAAACTGCAGTGCCATTTTTCTTGGCTGCCAAACCTCTGCAGCCTCTGATGGTTGGCACAGTTATAAGAGCAACTTGCAGATGGTGTGGCTTTCTCTTTCATCCAACACCCTCATTTTTGGATAGAATTTTTCTTTGGTTGCTCAGTCTTGGACAAATTGGCGCTTGTTTGTAATATTCACAAGTTTTCCCACAAAGCACATTCCAAAGCACTTCCACAAACTTGATGTTTGATGCTGACATATGTCACAGAAGTCCATCATGCTATAGCATACTAACTTTTAGCAAATAGCACATTAGAGTGAATTTGCTTATGACTGATGCTGTGTTTTCTTGTGACAAAAGCGTCAGTTAGAAAATATGCTTGATATCATGACTGCTTAGGCGAAGGAAAAGTTAAAGTATCTTAAAATGAAACTCAGGCATGTCTAAGTCATGGCTCGTGCTTCACGGCACGTGTATATTTGCTTTGCCTACACGGTTGGCACGTGTTACCTTTCTGAGCATTCACACCTGTAATATACTTTATTCTTACCCAACCACCCACAGCACAGGAAAGACGACGCATCTCAACACTTTTTCGCTTTTCTGTACTCGCTTCACCTGACATATGACACCTGAGAGAAAAAAACAAGCTTAATTAGTGCTGCTGTAGTTTTGTTCAAAGCAGCGTAAAGATCTGTTGTTTGAGCACCGCGGAAAACGAGTAGGCATGAGTTATGATTATTTAACGTAAAAACTAATTACCAAGAAATGAAGGAACATCACCAATGTGATAAACAGATCAATAACAATTTAGAGTGGTTCAAACAAATGATAAGTCGGGAAGATTGCATGACATGATTGCATGTGAGGAGTTCATAGTTTCCTGAAAATGTAACTTGTTCGGGTCTCGTCCTTTCCTTGAAGAACCATACTTGGGACATTCTTTCATTTCATGACGACACAGTCTGTTCTCGCTCCAAACTATGACAAATCTTTATGACTTCGACCGTACAATTACTGTCAGGAATGTGAGGAATCTCACAGATGCTACGACAAGCTATCGTAATATCCCAGAAGTCAGATGAAGAACTGTGCCTGGCAGGCGGCAGGAAACACACACAGAAGCCTTCGGAAGTCGTTCTGATTGATGAGCCCGGGCCAGGCCGAGCGTCACACTGCGACTCGGGCCCTACACCCTGTAAACACGTCCTAATGGAGGGCTCTAACCCCGACACTCACATGCACAGATGTAAGCAAACAGACACATACGAGTGCTTAAATGCACACACACCGGGAAACACATGAGTACACGCGCAGCGGTGGACAAATACACTCTCTGTTCTGCGAGTTTACATCCCCGTCTGCTTACATGATGCTGTCCAGTCCTGCTGTCTGGAAGTGCAGTTTCCCCACTTGTCCTGTTCTCCGAAATGTTGAAAAAAAAAAAGTGTGGGCAACCAGCTTATGATGAAAGAAGAAAAAATACCAGATTGCCATGTACTGCCCTATTGTAATCTCACTTCACAATGTTACCTGCTGAATGTGAGAGACAAAGATTGGACATCGAAACATCTTGTGGAGTGACAACCGTTATCTACTGACCAGGCCAACATGTCAGTAAAGAACAAATGGGTTGTGAGTGATTTTTTAAAGACGAGACTCAATGTTGAACACAAAAGTTCTCTTACTTTTTTTCATAACCCGTAACGCAGTCAAGAAAAGCTGGTACTTGTATTCAGATTTTTACCTTGGTAACATGTTTATGTTGTGTTTTTTGAGATAGAAGACATCTAATAAAGTAAGCTGTCATTCAATTTCCTGTGTACTTTTACTTTGGAGCTGAATGGTCTCAAAAACATGTAATCAGATTACATTAATTGCCGCTTCTTAATAATAGAATTATGTTGTAGGTATGATAGATACTATTAAATTGATAGGAAATTCATAGATAAAAAGGTTGAATCTGAGCTATTACAGAATGGGCTGTGGAGAGTCCTTGCTGACGATGTGTCATATGAAGCAAATCATGGTCGATATGAAACACCAACCCGTGACCCTCAGGTAAGTTCAAGCAGCTGGAAGAAGTAGGTAGACGTAGTCTGTAGAAACACATGGCGTGAAAGAAAGCAAAGACCATTTTTTAGGACATTTCGAATCAATTAAAAGCACAAAATGTAGAATTACGTATGTTTGACCGCATGTAGAAAAACATGCATCTAAACATGCACTCGTGGTTTCTCAACAGTCACTTCACACTTTTGCTTAAAACCCCGACGCCTTCGGTGGAGGTTTTTTTTTCTTTTTTAAGTGAAAGAGACATATTTACAAAGTGAACTGCAGGAGATACTGGAACAGTGTGTCCCCTGGCTGCCTTCCTCTACTCAGTGGTGCAAACACTGAAATTACAACAGATGGAAAGCTCATGAGCGACTGAAGGATGATCTAAATAGTGCCAGGCATTATATACGCACGGAGAAGAAGGAGTGAAACTACTGACCTCCATAAAGTAGATTTTTCTCCTAACTAGTGTCACACGCAGACGTTATCCTGTGTGTCAAAACCACAGCAGACATTTCAATGTAGGATGATTACTTCTCATAATGAAAGAGGAAAAAAACAGTGTGATTTAACCGCCTTCATGAAGCAGAAGCCTCACGCTTGAAACAGCCTCGCCACAGTATTTTTCTGGTGCATGTCTCATCAGACTTCCTCCTTCACTGACAGCTACAGAATGGCGCTGTCAGTCTTGGAAGACAAAACAACTGGAGGAGGAAGTCCACTGGGTATATTTAGCAGTGTTTAAAAATCTAAAAATGCAGTGTGGAAGTTCAGATTTAGGCTTCATTCAAAATGGAGGAGAGAATGTATTGTACTGGCATGTGGGACGTGACTACAGGAAAGAGTCCAAGGCTCAGATTCAAGCAAAGGAGCCATATGGCTGAGAGGCACGAGCCACACTACAGGCAAACGGCAGCGAGCAGCTGGTGGAACGCGGCGGGGCTAGAAGGTGAATAAACAGCTTCAGAGCTAAGCTCAGTCAGTGACTGATGCACAAACCTGACTCTGATTTGTATCTTTTTCAATGAACAAAGTGGGACTGTGGATATTAAAGAGAGTTTCCATTTTATTCTTTGTGTCGCGCCACAACAGTTGAGCATTTTTGAAGACAAATTAAAGTGGGCGAGAAAATGGGTCGCAGTAAAATTGGCCTTGAATTCAATTGCAGCAACACCAACAAAAGCAAAAGAATCATAACGTGCCCGCGCTATGTCAACAATTTACTTAAGTTTAACTCTAGATGAGAAGGGAACTACTTCTCAGCCATCACAGCTAAATCATGCACATGCATAATTGACAGCACACCTTCAAAACAAGAATGTTGATTAATCAGCAGGAAAACACAAAGTACACTCTCTACCCGGAAAAACACCAGGTGCTGCCCTCGTTTAAAAACAACTTATTTATAGTCAGTGAAGTCTGAAATTCACATCACAGGTTCTGAATAAACACAGGCCATCAGTGATTAATCCAATTCATGGTGATGAGATTTGAGAGGCAATCCCAATGAACTATGGGTGGAGGCTGTCAGTCTATCAAAGAGAAACCGAGAGACAGAAAAAGCATACGAACACTCACATTCATTTATTTGGAGTCACCATATAACTTTATTTAGTGTTCCACATGTTTTGGACCATTGGGGGAAACTGTAGCACCCTGAAAAAACACACCTACACACAGGGAGAACCTGGCAGCCATCAGCATCTAATGAATGAGTCAGATGTAATGGAATTAGGTATAAATATAATTCTTTGAGCAAAGTAAAAATACGTACAATGAATTTTGAAACTTTTCTTGGACTAAAGAGCGTGTTAATTGTGCCAGCAGCTCTGATGGTATGGGCGTGCATTAGTACACCCGGTCAACAATCCATCGCAGGGCAAACACAGAGAGACAAACAATGTCACACACTCTTTCACACCTACAAACAATTTAGACTCACTATTTAAACTGTGTGTCTTTGGGGACTGGGAGGAAGCTCGTCTGTCTGGAGCAAATCCTTACATGCACTGGGAGAATGGAATGGAATGGAAATAGCCTCAAGTCGAACCCAGACTCAGTCTGGGGACGTTCTCACTGTGAGGAGAGAATACCAACCACTACCCCACAGTAAAAAGTAAATAAAAGTCCATTAAAACATATTTCGCAAATAGCTGCACACTATTAATAATGTGAAAACATCTTACTCTTGTATTTGTCAAAAGTTCAGCTTGTCTTCAAACTTTCCACAGATATTAGTGACTTAAAAGTCAATGTGGGGAAACATTCCAACACATACAGATTTTAAATGCTTCACACAATAATAGTATTGTAATTTATTCTTGCAGTTTGAAAATAACTGTCACTTATTTATGATTAAGGTCACAGATGTTTTAAACTCTTGGGTACAATCACTGTGACTGCTGGTTCGTTTGTCAACTGGGCCAATCACTGTCTCCCTTTATAAAACAAACCACCCTGAGATGATTTGGATCAAAAGGCCTTGATGTAAAACCCAATGAAAACTGCAGATTAGATTTTTAACAGCACTGGTTTCAATCTAGGTCAAATCACCAAAAAGCAGATTCAACATCGAAAGGTTTTAAGAAGGCTGTTGAGTCACCACATGTGGAAATTATGATGGCGGCTTCTCTGACCTTCCAAATGTATGTCATTACTGGTGCGACTGCTGACCACCATGACTCACTCTCTGTATGCTGCAATGCACTCGTGAAGAGAATTTGAAACTTACACCAGCATTACCCTTCCTACAGTATTCCAGTTTAAATGTAGGCCAAAGCAGATATATGGCTCATCTGAATCCTCAGAGCGATTAACAGTCATGAGACCTTGAGCGAATTACTGTAATGAAGAAGGACAGGAGATATCGAGGGGGAGGGATGAGACACACGAGAAGTGATGATGGGAAGCTGGGGGAGGCAGTGAGAGAGAAGACGAGGTGAAGCGAAGGAAGAAAACAGAGTCCTGACATGTAACACCTGCGAGACACAAATACCACTTATACAAGGGCCAAAAAGATGAAGTGAATCATAAAGAGTGTTGGAGATTAAAAACAAAAGCGAGGCTCTTGTGTACCTCGGTCTGGGTTGTAACTGTGCTGCTGTGCTCCTTTCATGAATCGCGGTGTGAGCAGCGCGGCTACTACGGCCCCCGAAGAGATTAATTAGCAGCTTCAGCTTGCAGAGGACCTGCTGAGACAGGCACCCAATTCAACACCGAAGATAAATTACCTCAGCAGCAAGCTCAAAGTTCAGCTATTTTACCCTAAACAAAACAGCCTGTCCGGGGTCCAAACCTACATCACTATGCGATATTAGAAAGACTAAGAGAAGGGGGGCGGGGGGAGTTCAAGTTGGTAGCAAACTTGTTCTTCGAGAATTTATTAGCAACCTTAATCAACCTGGAATCATATGGCTTTTCAAATGTTTACCAACATATTTACACAGCACCCTGTATGTATCTAACCACGAGTTACCAAGCAGTGTTTCAAAGTCATTAAATTAGATGCCATTCGAAACTCCTGTTTCTTAGATACAAAAGTAGGTTATGTTATAAAAGGCTGCCTCTAAATCAACGGCTAAAATTATAATAAAGATCTGAAACAGATCAAAACATCACGTTTTCAGTCGGTGTCAAATCTGCCCCACATAGTGAGTTTCTTTCAGGGTCAGAGCCAGAAAAGTAGGCCGAAGGAAAAGTCACACAGGAATATTCAAAGCTGCACCTGGGGGAGCGAGGAATTAGAGGTTGCTAACTATTTAAAGTCCTCCCCACTGATTCCATCTTTTTCATGTGACTGTATTACTGTGGGCAGCTGCACCTGGTTCTTCCTATTAAGAAGCATTTCTCTGGATTTTCTGTGCTGTTCTTCTTTAATAATCAGAGGCCAGCTATGACACACAAAGCTTCCTGCTGCATCCATATAGGCTAGAATTACGAGAATGACTTAACAGGTAAAGAACCAGTGTGTTGTAACAATGGTAGAAGAAATTAAGATTAATAGCTATGCTATAACTCATGTCTCTTCTTTTTTTTTTTAAAGATTATTCACTATATGGGATTTTTTTAAAGGCAGTGGTTGGCACGGTCACCTCACAGTGGGAATATCTCCAGTTTGAATCTGGGCTTTTGGTTCTTTTTCTCTGTAGAGTTTCCATGTTCTTCCTGTGTGTGTGTGTGTGTGTGTGTGTGTGTGAGAGCTTTCTCTGGGCAGCCCAGTTTCTCCCACAGTCCAAAAACATGCACAAGAGGTTAACCGTTTACTGTAAATCACCTGTAGGTGTAAATACGTGTGTGTGTGTGTGTGTGTGTGTGTGTGTGTGTGTGTGTGTGTGTGTGTTTGTGAGTCTGGTTGGAAGGATATTGGGGGGCCATGGAAAGGAACTCATTTATAAAAGTGAAAGTGCTTGCTTTATAAAAAATCACATCAAAATTATAAAAAAAGAAAAAAAAAAGGTGCATTGTTGCTACTAATGCAACTCAAATATTCCTGCATGTTTGAAAGATTTGGTAGTGTGAGTTGTTCAATCATAGCCAATACAAAGGATTATAAAAAATTGGTATTGGTATTGGAAAAAACCTGCAGAAAACCAATAGCAATACAGTGGAAAAGGCAAAGTCAATACTGGAATGGGGCGTCTCATCGATTTGAAAAGTATACTTAGAGTGATTACAAAAACATTTTAACATGAAGCAACACTTTGCAATGAAAGGCAAGCCACAATGATTTAGAGGAAAACTGACTTTTGACAGAAAGATATTGCGAAGTGTCTGTAGTATAGTGAGATTTGTCCTCTGCATTAGGGTGAAGACGAGGTGTGTCCCTTACTTTGTCCACCAAAATCTCTTGGAGATCATACAGGTACAGTGAAACAGTGGGAAACATCTTAACTTGCATACTTTTGCAAAGATACACACATGGACAATGGCCACACTAATCTTTTTGGGGGGGGACAAAGAAAACCTTAGAAATGGAACATTGGAACAATGTGTGGTTTTAGCAGAGTCAGGCTGCCGACAAGCAGTTCAGTTGGCCTGTTTGGGGAATGAATTGGCTCGCTATTCATCTTGAAACACAATGTACTGCGGGATTGCTGAGTGGTGAATGGGACAATCGAGCATAATAAATCAACTTAACAATTCAGCTTGCTCATGATGACCAGTGTAACCCCACCAAAGCCCCGAAGTGATCGCATGCAGAAGCGCTACACTGTTTTCTAAATTTATTTTCTCTAATTGAGTCAAATTCAAAGACAAATGTGAACTCAGCACCGATTGTGGAACTTTCTCTCTTGTTCAGCAGTCACACAGGTGTGGCATATTTCTAAAAGGGGTCGTATGGAGTGCTAGTCCGTATACAGGTTTTGGGACATCCTCAAATGTAGTTTTATTAATTAGATTTTCAATGGCATGAGCTATATTCTGAATATTTCAACAATTTACTTTCCTTTTACCACAACACTTTCTGTACTGTTGGCCTACAAGTCAAAATAGTCTTAATATTCCTTCAAAAGCCCTTCAACAGTTTTTAACGTCTGATTAATTAATGATAATAAAGCAAAGCATTTGTTCTACATGCTGCTGCTTCATCACAGGGGCGTAATCAGATGCTGTTTTTATGCTGAGCTGCTTCATGTTAGGCATAGGATTAATAAAAATAAAAAAAAAAACCTACAGGTCCTACCTGCCAAGTGAGTTTCTGAACATGAATCAAGCGCAGCATAACTGGCCAGTATACAAGGAAAACGGTGCATGTGTATACATGTGTGATGTGACGTGAAAGCAGGAACAGAATTGTAATTCATAGCATGAAATTCGTCAGAGGTTTCAATTTCAGAAAAGCCTGGAGAAGAGAAAATAAAACAAAGTAGGAGTTGCTTTGATGTGCAAAAAACCTAAACTCAAGTATGTTCAGGTAAGAAAAAAAAACCATGATGGGAGTTAAATATTGTTTTCTGGAATATTAATATTCGCAATGTTAAGATCAAACAAATACAGTTAGAAAAGTTCAAGATTGCATGTAGCTGAAGTTTTCTTTCTTTTCTTTTTTTCATAAAACACTGACACTATATAAGGCTGAGCCATGAAACCATCAATCAATTAAAGAAGTCGAAAAGTGTATTATTAAACGTCTTATTACTGAGAACTAAAGCTTTGTGGAAAACTGTTGCATATTGTTTCAATAAGGAAGGCGAAAGCATGACAATTGGTCATATGATACAATAACATCAGCAAACCTGTGAGTATGGAGTGTCGAGTCAAACCTGGCTGAGATAACACACTGGCAGCTACATTTGGGTTGTTTATTTATTTATTTATTTTTTAAGGCTCCTCTTTCATCAGATTTGTATTCAGAATTAGTCGTCTGTTGGATTTGCAAGGCTCGGAGCAACTGCTTGTCATTCATGTTGCTCTCTAGTTGCACATCATCAAACAGGAAAATAGTAATGTCATTCTCCTTTAAAAAATGCGCCTCCATTTAATTTGAAATTAGGGCTTTCATGTTGAAAGAGCTCCTGGAAAATTTCGGCATCTGTATTAAGCTAAGTTACTCAGTCCAGAGCAATGGGATATATCGAGCAACCCCCCCCCCCCCCCCCCACACCCCCCACCCCCCCACCCCCAAACACACACACACACACACACACACACACACACACACACACACACACACACACACACACACACACACACACACACACACACACACCAGTTGCCACTTCTCTTGACAAGTATTTGCTTTCACTCAGGATCACTTCCTGTTATGAAGCTGCTGATCAACATGCAAAAATTACCTTATATTGCACGCGAAGATTCTAAGTTGCGATTGTTTTAAGAATCCACTCGGACAGTCTGTATTTCAGGAGTCTTTCACAGACGACAGAGTACAAAATGGAGGTTTTAGTCGCAGAGCTGCACACCGTGTATACTCTGCCCGTGCCGGTCACCTGGGAGCACATCCTTTCCATCTGACTGACCTGTGTTTGTAAAAAGCTAGAGTCGTGCTGCTTGGCTGATCTGCTCTTCCCCCAACTGGCACTTGGCAGCACTCACATGGTCTCCAAAAAAAAAAAAAAACGGAAAAAAAAAAACATTGACCCTCCTTCAAGCAAGCGATGAGCCTCCGAGGATTGTGCGCAACAAAGTGGGGCAGAAGGCAACTTGGCAGTACAAGTGTTGGTGCAGGACCAAATACAGATCTCAAATATTGAAAGACAGATGTATGCGTGCTCTCACAAACTCCATGTGATGCACTTAGAAGCACTGAGTGAAATATTGATAGCTCCAGGAGATTCAGGCTGCTCCCTTTGTGCTCTGTCTGCATGTGGAAAGATAGTATGTGAACGTTTGTGTTCCTCTCTGCTTTATTGGAATCGGTACGATGAAAAAAATCCCAAAACTAAACACATATCTGGTGGTTTTAAGATGCTCCCAAGTTGAGACTTCTGAAGGGCGAGCTCAATCAGCAGCAACAAACTTCATGAATAATCAACAACACATGACATCCAAACAAGAACCCTAATTTAATACCATAAAGAACCGCTCATTGTAAAGTAGTACAGTTATCAAAATACAGAGATAAGCCAGCAGAATGTGCCAGTCAGTTCACGTTTAGAGAGAATCGCATTGCCACGTGAGTCGTGCAGTCCCGCCTCACACTCAAACCAAACATACATCAATTTCGACACCCAGCCTCCCATCTATTCGCCATCCCATCTGGCTGGGTCTCAACAGAACGTGCTAATCGGTATAAGTTATTATTGATCAACCTAAGATTGAACAGATGAGACCCGAAAATGCTCGAAAACTGTGTCTACAGACACAAAGGCGGAGCGGGAAAATTGAGTGACCTTCGCATGAACAGAACAGACCTCAATCTGTCAGCCACAAACATTAGTCCACACCACCCGCTAGGCTGTTTGTCACACTGCCTGACAGCAGGTAGAGCAGCTCAACCCATCGCAAATGGTTATTTATCATCTTTGAAAAAAAGTTTGAATAGAAAGAAAACTACCCTCAAAAGAGAAGTAATAGTAATTGCTCTGTGTTCTGAGCAATGTAAGACTTTTCCCAGACAAATACAAATTCCCGCATTCAGCTTCAGAATAAAGAACAAAAAAACAAACACCCCCACATCTTTATCTCGCATGTGCACACATCCTCACATGCACCCAGAAAACACACTGTGCGACTGCACAGTCGCAGTTTGAGAAAAAGCCTCTGACGTGGCAAAATCAGTCAAGAAAGCATCACAACAAGGAGCGAGGGGTCAAAACGTGACCTGCTACAAGCAGCTGTTAGTGAGCGAAATGAAAAGAATCAAAATAAATCATCTGCTTGGAAACACAATCACAGGTGGGTAATTAGAAAGATGAGAGAGAGAGAGAGAGAGAGAGAGAGAGAGAGAGAGAGAGAGAGAGAGAGAGAGAGAGAGAGAGAGAGAGAGAGAGAGAGAGAGAGAGAGAGAGAGAAGTAAGCAGGAAGGTTAAAAAAGAAGATAGATATCCAGGATCACTGTAACCTAGAGGAAAGAGAAAATGTAATAAGGAAAAGGCTTTAAAAAAAAAAAAAAAAACTGGGAGTGAAGAAGGGAAAAAACTAGAAAATAGCTGAATTAGTTGTCAACATCGGGACGAGACGACAAGAGACCGGACGGAGACGAGGGGAAGCCACGGGACAGATGTACAGGTGAACACACACAGAGAGTACACAGCTGCTGTGTCGTGGGAAACCCTACCTGTTTGGCTGAGCTGAGAGGTGCTCCGGCTCTTGCGCGACATGCCAACCATGGCCTGCATTTTGGCACCAATGCTGGAGCGCCTCTTCTTGTCGTCAGTGCCTACCGTGCCAACCGCCGTGTCCGACTGGCTGCCGTCCGTCTTCTCCAGGTTGCACATGTCTCCGCTGATGCTTGTGCTCTTGGTCATGTTCACCCCGCCCGACGAGCCCATCTGCCTGTTTTTCATTTTGGATGCAAAGTCACTGTCAGCCATCACCATTGTCAGGGCGAGGCAGGCGAGGACAGAGGAGGAGGACAGGAGGAGGAGGAGGAGGAGGAGGAGAAGGAGAGGAGGCCAGAGGAGAGGAGGTGGAGAGCGGAGACAGCGGGAGAACAGAGGGGGAGGAAGATGGAGGAGGAAAGGGAAAAAGGAGTCGAGGGACGGGACGTGACAAGGTGTGGGGGGGTGAAGAGGAGAGAAGGACAGAGTTCAGGTACAGGAGTTCATGACTTACAGTATAGTTGAGTTTAGGGTTTGAAGTGGAGGCCCTGCGTTGTGCATGATCAACCATTCTACTGCATTTTGCTCTTTTTTTCAGGGAGCTTGACACTTTTTGTGATTTCAACTCAAGAGAAGGCTGCTGGAGTTTTACCATATGGTATAAAGTATTTATACTCTGTACCATATAAGACTGGCTTACAATCACCTTCCCTGCACCTGAAATGTAACCACAAACTCAGAACCGCACATCGAAAGAAAAGTAGTTAGCATTGTTCTCAAGCTGTTAAAGAGGAAATGGGCCATTGTCCAAATGGAGGCCTTATTTTAGCTCTGCCAGTAAAATTATCTTTCAGAGACAAATTACACTCAGTATCATAGGCTCTGCATTCCTAATGGGATGAGTTACGCGACACACCCGCAGGCTACTGTTCATTAATTAAAGGCTCTGACCTCCATCATGTAACTGCATTTTAAAGACAACTTCTGGAGAGACGCGCTCGGTAAAACATGAATGATCGACGCATTTTGACAACTGATTCCATCCATTACTTCAATTAGTCTGAGGATTGTTCTTTTTTTAAGGTTTTAGGGTTGACGTCCATTGTATGTAAATGGGGAGAATACTTTGTGTATAATAGAGATCATGTCTGAACATGGCTACAGGATTGAATTATGAAGGGCAGTGATGCTAAACGTTACGTTGCCTTGGCAGAGCTTCAGTCAACTTTATCCAAGTCTATTAGCCAATCATGATGTCTGTCACTATATAGCTTTTACGAAACACGCAATTTGAAACTAATGATGTTGATGTATTTGGACATGTCCAAGTTTAGATGTTGAGATCAGCAAATTGTTAAAAGGGGGTTACATTTAATCTCTTTTAGGATGAAAGAACACCAGTCAGAGTGCCATTGTTTAAAACTAATGTATTTTCTTCAGGTAAAACGGGTGCACCCAGGACTGGAGTGAAAAAGGAATGGTGGAAGATCCATCATATCAATGGGAAAAATTCTTTTTAAATAACGTAGACGCTTAACAGAAATAGTTCAGCAGCAACAGCATATTTCCATTGTCTTACAGGTCATGGGCTGCAGAAGTTCTATCATAATATTTGTAAGCTATCAGTGGGTTCCTCACTGGAACATTGTGACCTGAAATAAAGACCCGTCTTGGTTGTTTATCTACTTCTTGTTTTGGTTTGTCAGCCGGTGGTTAAATCTGTCAGATGTGTTTCTAACTAATACAAACACCTTAAGCCTCTCCTCGAGGGTGTCAGGTTTTTTGTTTATTCCAGCCCACTGTTACAGATCAGCCTGCACTTTCATACATAAATATTGGACGCTTATTGGTGAAATACTGTCTTTGATCAGGTCCCGCAGCCACTGTGGCTTTGAAGTGGACTTCAAGCCTCTCGGCTCCTAACAACGCCACGGGCCAGCGTGCTCCAGGTGACATTCTCAATTATGCTCTTTCACTATGAGCGCAGTAAGACCGACTCGGTCATTAGATCAAATGTGAGCCCAGCAGCAAAGACACGAATACTAGAGGATTGTTATCTCTACAAATCGGAAAAGTCGAGGTTAAAATGTGAGGGCTTCTCAATTAAGAATGTATGAATCATGAAACATTTAAAAGAGCTCACTGAATATTCTTTTCAGTGCTACCTTTGTTTCGTTTCTCTAACTTTCTTTGTAAACTTCTCTTCGGTAGGCTTCTCGGCCGACTGAACTGAGGAAACATCCTACTGCTGTCCAGGGGTTGTATGTGATGTTAACATTTCATTATAAGAAATCAAAGTCTTCATAATTATATTTATTCTCATAAATACTGAAATCTGCTCTCAGGGAACATTATGCACTTAAATAAATGTATACCATCACTAACGGGCTTAAATACACTTAAATGTCCGTCTAATTTGATAATAGCTTTTCATATTGATTTAAAGGCCCATTTATGGAACAGGACAAGGTGCTCTGACTTTGACTTGAATTAAGAGAAGCGTAATAAATGATCTTGCAGCACCTCTTCTAATAACAGTATCCCTGCTCTCCGAGCGGGTCTTGGCACTTAGTCCAGACTCGCTGTGTGAATGTGCCGGCTCGGAGGACTGAGCCTCTCCGGGGATTTCTGATTTTCAACCCCAGCCCCGAAGAACACCGTGTTCCTCATCATGCAGATTGCTCATCATGCATTTTCATCTAGGCCAAGATGTTCCCGAGGCAAAACAACACCCGGAAAGGTTTTGTCAGGCAAAACTGTTGACTAATTTGGTTAACACCACACTGCGCTGAATGGGGTTATCATCAGACTGTAATCAAACAATAACAGACCACCAGGAGGTAAAATAGCTTTCTTTTGGATTTTGATTGGCGGGCATAATCAGATAATCAGTGTGCTAAGTTGTCCCGTTTTAAGTCTGCAGTTGAATATCAATTTTCAAACTAGCATTATTGCAAAATCCCCTCATAGAGTGAACTTAATGTTTTCAATTATTTGGCTGAATAATGTGAAACTGTTAGAGCAGATATGTTGGACACTGACGTCATTTACTTTTACTTAAAGATTTTAAGAGGAAAATCTTAATGAAAGTAGAAAACGCATCTGCAAGATAAGCCTCGTCTACCCATCTCCTCACCCCGATCACCTTTCGCACAGAGGATATCTGACTGTTTCTTCACTGGGTGAGGCAGAAAATTATGTTTCCATGGCAACTGTGCCTCCAGCCAGAGCTTTATCATGTGCACACGCCTGTCGACGCCGCTACAAAGTTTTGGTTTATTTCTGTCAGAGAGAAAAGTGAGCAGAGGTGAGGTAATTAACTGAAGTCGAGAGATGATATTTATTTTAGACGGTAACTGTCACAGTCTGTGTTGATTCAGAAGCCGTTGATTCAGGACAAGTTTTTCTGAAACTTGCAGGGCGGGATATTTGCTTTGATCATGTTTTTTACTGCGGGTCAGAGTAAACATCTTTAATTATTGTTCGAATTATTGGCCCCGTTACAATAATAGTCAAAACAGTCTATAACTCCTTCATGAGTAAGACAGTACTCAGACTAAATCAAAGAGACATGGAGGAGAGGATGTGATGTGAGATTAAAAAAAGTGCTGATGGAGAGCTGCTCTATCCCGCAGACCACCGGACACAATTTTGCATGTGAACCAAAGCTCCTCTCTGCACAGGAAGTGCCATCACGATGTTCGTATCCCAAGCCAATGTGAACAAGCTTGCTTAATGTGCAGCAGATGTATATTTACGCTGTGACCTCAATACATAAGAGATGAGTCATAAGGAAATGTAGCCAGTAGCTACGGTTCTGTCGAATCACACTACTTCGCTGCTCTTATGCATGGATGAGAAGAGCAGCCCTTTCAATCTTGAGCAGGTAGAATCTCATCCAGTGCACGGAAACCAAGCGATGACGAGACGTACGATTGATTGTTTTCAGCATTTACAGCAGCGGACTGGAGGCTGTTAAAGAAAAGCTTTTGTTTGCTGAGTGAGGTCCTTGAACAGACATGAATAGAAGTTCCTTTTCTGATCAAAACCCAGCCGACCTTTCTTCTCCATTCGACATCGTAATGTCAGACCTCTGGCTTTGATATGTAATGGCACTCTGACTGATAACCCTAATTCATAGAATAAGAGGACTTTACTGAGTTGAGACTCAAAGGTAGGAAAGCAAAGAGGACGTCCTCATGAAGATCATACTTCTGCTTAAAACATTGTCACAGTTCAGAGTCCATACAATGTATGTATACAGTATATTAATGTGCAATTTAATGAGTAGAAATAAGAACAAATCTGAAAAATAAAGATTAGAGGGTGTAGGAGGAAGTAATAATTATTACCTTAATAATTGATGCAATAATCAGCATAATGCTTATGAACGTATTATTACAGGAGACTTTATATTTGGGAAAACTAAAATGCTGTTTTTTGATTTAAATGACAAAGTTTTCACAATGTTTTTGATCAGCAGTGGCTTCAAATTTTAAAACTGACTCTTTGTATTCTCAGACTAGGTGTGTACTACTTTTCTCATTGTACAGAAAGATAATAGTTAAAAAAAAAAAGCACCATTCCTTCAAAGATTTCTCATTTATGTGATAACCCTTCCAGCGGTTTGTCTCATGCATGAATGAAGAATAAATGCACCTCTTGCAAAACACCGGCCCCCTGAACAGTGTGACCATAATTTGCTGACACAATGTGATTAACAGAAGACAATAAACAAACAAAACAAAAAAAACAGGCACGAAACCAGAGCACCAAAAACGATTTCCTACAGCGTATTAGTTCACGGGTCCTGAGTCCTAATTAGATGCTGGAAAGCTCTGAACTAAGCAAGCTATTACCGGTCACACTAATAACTGCTGAGCAAACACTCGTGGACTTTAGTTTGGTTAAAAGAAAAGCAAAAAATACAACCTCACACACTGCCCTTGTTACTGTGATAATGAAAATGTTGTAGTGATAATAAACTTTTCTTTCAAACATAAGATTTTTAAATGTTCAGGTTTTTGTATTTGTTCTTTTTTATCACACAAACCCAGGGACCTTTCTAAACATTGTCGTAAAACGATGTGGAAAATTGCCAGTAATTTTCTGCACAGCTTCTCCATTCACGGGAACATTATTCCCCAAATCTGAGTGAGTACAAAGAGACACAATAGGTGTTCCCCCCCCCCCCCCCCCTTTTCTTTGTTGTCCGTGTACCCATCTCCTCACGTGTTGTTGTCCCAGAAAAAGCAGATTGCAGGATGACTCAGGAGTAGGTGCATTATTAATTTATACTGTAGGTGTCATGAAGGAGTACGGGTTGATCACACAGATAGGAAAACGTCAGCATTTTTACAAAGCCGGACCATGTCACTTTCAGTCAAGATAAAACACATGAATTACAAAAGGGTTGTTCAAATCAAATCAAATGGTCTTCCCGTGGCCTCGTGTGAACAATAATTTAAAGTCTCTTTACTGAAAGTGAAGGTCTCAGGGTGATGATGGAGGTGTGAGGGTTACACTGTGGTACATAAAGAGAAGTGGAATTACTTTGACACGGTTAGTTGAGAGGAAAGGAGGAGGGTTGGGTTGACGAGTGCAGGCAGACCGACACTGACACAGAGCAGGTGAACAACACAGACGGACAGACAAAAAAATGTATACAACATTTCAGCATCTCAGCACAGAGCGACACAGACAGAAAAGCAACACAGACTGGAGCTTTGAGAGTAAAGACAACTAGACAAGGTCAAGATTTCTTGTTCTGGTTCAGTCTGTAGCCCTAAAACGTGCTGTAAGTACTATTTTCACGAGAATTCTCAGGGTACCGCAACATTTAACTCTGGAAAAACTAGTGAAAGAGAAACCAAAACACGAGGTTGTAGTGTTTAATACTTGATAGATGCATCAGTGTAAGATCTACTGTGCTAAATACACCATTGAAAAAAACGTATGAATACTATTTAGAGAGGCTAAAAGGTTACACATCAGCGGGTCTTTCTGTGTATTTACCCAAGCACACGTGCACCTTTTCACCAGCGTGCCCACTGGTGCAGTGTTAATACCACATGAGAGGGTATGGCTTTTATCTTAATGTGTTTTCTCCTAAGACCACAGAGACACTGAGCAGAGCTGATGTTGGTTGGAAGCACTAACGCGGGTCCCGCTGTGAAAGTGATTTGATGGTGAAGACGGCTTATTAGAGGTGCAGGCTGGGCTTTTATCCTGCTGCGAGTTTCTGAATCAGCGTGTTCTTGAATTTGTTCTGGACATGATTCTTTAGATCAGCTAATTCGACACTGTTTTCAGATCCACCGGCGCATCTTTATGGTCGTATTCAATTAGAGTCATGTTAAATATGGTCATAAAATATTAGTTATAGTTCAGAAAAAGGGACTATGCATAAATGCATTTCACCATGCATGTGAGGCAGACCACACCAGGAGACAGCAGCGTTGTCTTTATGCTCACTGGTAGAAAAACTCACTTGAATTACATCCATGAGTTCAGTTATATTTGATACACACAAAACTAAGTCCACCATAATTAAGTTAGCCATAGTCTGAAGTAATAAACCAAACAACTGTTACGCTGACTCACCGGCATCTCCGAACATCTTTCTTTGGCTTATGCCTTTTACTTCCCCTCCTTTGTGTTTTAATTACCAGAAACTTAAGTTTCAAAAATAGCAGCAATGTCCTGTATCATCATGGAAAATTCCCCCAAACATGTAAATGTTAAGTGTTTACTGCCAACAATGATTTAGCAGGACATGTTGTACATGAGCAATAATTGTTAATAAATAATAACTGCTCACTTCGCTTGTTAAGTTTTATACTTTAACTTTACACTATCATTTTTTTCCCCTACATTCATCCAGGCGGGTAAAATTTGGCTGGATGAACCACACTTTTAACAAGTATGAGATCTACCTGCAGATCAGTCAGTGGATTGAAATCTTCATCACTTGCGTATCAATTTCCCCACAGAGGATTAATCCATTTCAAATCTCAGATTAGAATGATTACCTTTTTAATGAACTTCAGATATTTTGAGATGCATCTGTTTAAGTTAGCAGGCAGATCCATTAAGTGCAGAGTGCCAGAGTGTTTAATGGAATTTATTTAAAGAACTTTCTCTCCATAACTGATGAAGCCTCACATGAGCAGTGAAATGTTTTCTAAACCTGAAGCCGGTCCAGCTACCTTCTAAGACACAAAACTGTGGACAATGAATGACGAGGAAACTCCGCAGACATCTGAATTGTTTGCCAGGGGACAAGTCATCCACAATCTTTCTTCTGGAGTTTGCCGAGAGTCTTTATACAGTCGTTGTTTGAATATTTGGTTGAATTTTGACGGATTATATGGAGTTGTAGTAGGATTGTCCCTGTGGCTGTTTCGCTTCAATCTAAATTATGAACAAAAATGCACAATGTGAATATCTGTTGTCATCTTTAATACAAGTTTGGTTGACTTTGGTTTGAACATATTGATGTGATTTAGAGAACATAACACCAACCTAAAAAATACTTTTCTAATAGCTGATTCTCATGTGGTTTATCTTTCACTACACCCAGCAATTTAAAAAAAATATATATTTTAACGTTCATATGACTGACTGATAATTTATGAACATGAAGTGGCACTGCTACTCCACCTCAGCATGAGTTAGGGATACTAGGGTCACGGTTATGTGAGTATCAAGGTTAAAGGGTGGAAGGAGGTCACCACATTCTGACTTGTTGTCATATAAACATGCAACGGTCAGTAGGCCACTAGGGGGCGGCGGGTCTGTTCTCTTGTTAGTAGGTCGTTCTTATTGTTAGTCCACATTCGGAGGCTACCACAAATGTGTTACCTGAGGTCAGACTCTGAGATACTCCTCTGGTGCAAGTCCTCTTCTTTCTCCACCAAATCCTCCTGATGCTCCTTGTCTGCGTCTACGCTCACCCCCTCACCCCTCCTCTCTGCCTGC
Source organism: Lipophrys pholis (assembly GCF_963383615.2). NCBI lineage: Eukaryota > Metazoa > Chordata > Actinopteri > Blenniiformes > Blenniidae > Lipophrys > Lipophrys pholis. The sequence goes on along the minus strand of NC_137639.1, from coordinate 10,809,596 downwards.
ACCCTCCCCTCTCTACTGCCCCCCTTCCCCCTCTCTCCCGCTGCCTCCTCCTCTTCCCGCACCTCCCCTAGCTGCTCCTCCCCCTCCCGAGACTGGCTCCTCGATCGCAACTGGCTGAAGACGGAGACAGAAGCAAAGAGAAGCAGCACATGCAAAGCAGAAAGAAAACCAAAGCGTAAACAACATCAACAATAAGAGAAAGGAAGACGAACACACAGACAAGCGCGCAGCCAAGAGAAAAGCAGACAGATTCCAAAATAACAGAAAAACAGAAATGTAGACTCACAGCAAAGCACTATGCACATGGATTTAGGTTTGCCTCCACGTGAGACGACGCCCAAAGGGGCGCGATGTGTTCAGTGTGTATTAACAGATATGGACAAGTTTCCCCCAGAGTGTGAATGACAGAGTTCGACCATTTGGCTCTAGATTTTCTAAAACAGAGCCAAACCTGAACTCGTCGCTAGGAGAAAATGACCCACGGTGCTAAACGGTGGATTTTCCTCCTCAGGTGTAACCAAGTACAAACAGTTTCAAAGTTGAAAATTGTCTGGACGTGGTCGAGTGCACAGAGTTCATGGCTGAGGGGGATTTGTCCATTCCTGATAACCGTGTGATGGGGGGTCGAAGACAAACGGTTACTGTCCACCGTAGTGGACAACGGCCTACCGGATCTTGCGGTTTCCTTGTGGCCTTTCGGACTGGACAGACATGTAGCTCGTGCTGCTGAACCGAGAGGCACTACTGGTTCTCGACACAGCGGACACGTCGCTCACGTCACTGTCCGACGACTTGGCTGACAAGTTGTCTGAGCCCCGAGGGTCCCGGCCCGAACGCTGCAGAGAGGACAGAGAAAAGAACATCACAATGTAAGGCTCAGGCATGTTTGCAGTACGTTTTGGCAGCCATTAGTTCAACAAGTGTAATCTTCTTAGATGTTCGCAGTTCGTCATATTACACTGATATAGATGTCTTCAGCAATATGAAGACAAACATTCGTAAACAAGTACTGAGGTGGGCTGAAGAATGTGAATCATGTGGACATTTTGGGCTTTAAAAGAAGTACAGACAGAAAGAGAAGGGGTTGACGTTGTTACATAAGGTGCATTATTGCGGCTGTTTGAAGGTTCGGAAGGTACTCTAATGTTGTCCATCAAAGACACATCCAAGACGGAGAAATACTTAAGTCTGGCATCCTAAACCTGCAGGCGTTTACAAAGTGAGCCAGTGTTTGGGATCTTAGTAGATTTCTAATGGTTTCGAAAATAATGGAAACCAACTTTTCTATATGAGCGTCCATCAGTCTGTGCTGCCAATAAGGAAGCTTAACAATGAGAAATGTAGTGCCACTTTGCTCAAGTATTTATTTCTGATGCTTTACAATATATAATGTGTATTACGGTTACGTTTGACCACAGTTAATTGAACGGATCATGAGCTATTTACCAACCTGTCACACATGTTAACTTCATAATACAACTATTCTCTTCTCTTCTCTTCTCTTCTCTTCTCTTCTATTCTAATATAAAAACTACACAGTCTAAAACCAGACCTCATATCAGGATGAAATGACACAGGAGGCTGGTCAAAGAGTTTTTCATAAAAAAATGGTTCACCTACATCATACAGCCTATATTCATCAGTTGTAGTAAAAAATAATCCTGGGAAATAATACATATTAGTCATTCATATTACAAATACTGTAGGAAACTGATCATAATTAGAGCCATAAAAATGTCACCTTCTCTACCAAAGGGTCAATATTTGAAACAGATGATTTAACCATGTATAACAAATGGAGTGACTGATTCAACAACATTACACTGGATGGGTGTAAATTCATTTTATTTACTCAAAATGCCTATCTTTTTTCATTTAAAGTTGAAAAACACTTAATTTAACAATATTTAAGGGGAAAACTACTTTATATTGGGTTTGAATGTGGTTAATTGATTTTCCTTGGTTGAAAAAAACGCCCACTGTTGTCACAGTTGCCTATGACTGATTTATACTTTTCTAGATTTAGATCTTTTCTATACTACATCAGCTCCATGGATACATTTCTTTATGAGCATTAAACATTTTTTTGCCACTGAGCTATTATACATATATATATATAGCGAGGACCTTGACTGAGAGTGACAGTAACTGGCTTGTGTTACACTGCTCTTTAAGAGCAGTGGCTCTCCAGTCTTGTTTAATAATAGTAAGAACAGTGTTTTGTCAATGAGACTTTCAGGGAGGCTAATGTTTAACAGACAAGGACAGCTCACTATTCAAGCCGCTGTTTATAGACTTCCAGCGAACACTTCAAGCTCCCTAATGCAATGCTTTTCATAGCACTGACTTAAAAGGAAAGCGAACGGGGAGCCTCTTTCTTCTGCGCCCTGGTCCAGACTGCTGGGCTCCGGCCGGGCTCTCTAAACATGAGCAGGACTTCTCCAGAACAGAGTAGTAAATGTTTCAGTCTGCGAAACGTCAAGTGTCACATTCCTTAAAATTACACAAGACACTTTTTAAGGCTCAGCTCACCGTTGTGAGACAAAGTTTCTCCACTTCTTGTAAGTGTATACGGCATAGTACAGAGGTTTGAGTCTCATACTTCAGTGCTCTGCACTGTACAGTAATGCTTGGTGGAATTCTGTTTATCGCACTGAAGAATGATATTTGGGAAGCTTAACGACAGCACGTATTTGCAGAAATATTGCCCCAGTTAGAAAGATAATCCTCACATTCAGCTATCAACATAAATTATTAATAGCCTGACATTTCTAATTAAAAAAGCCTAAAAAAAAAAAGGAAAAGCACTTGGAAGATATTTACTCTGTGAAAATGCAACACTGTTTATACACAAGCATGTTTTTGCATTTTGTTCAGTATTTACTTTAAATACATCAGAAAAATCAACAAAGAGAGTCAGGATGCATCATGCAACCTATATGTTTGTATGCTGTAAAATTTAATTAAATTGATCTTTAACCCTTTACATGTTAGTAATTAAAAGATCTTGACATTAAATAGGGTGTAAAATTAGCATTACTATTTAGGCTGTTATTTAAGAATAGTTCATGAAGTTTCTATATCATTTTTATGACTTGTAACATTTACTACCACTATATGCCAATTATTTATAATTATACACTCTACTGGAAAGTGTAAAACAAAATCATACACACTTAATTATTTCTAGCCGAAGGTATTCTTGAAATTTTGATTGCTATAAAATGAAGTATCATCCTGTATCTATGTCCAATATACTGTTAGGTGCTGCTGGGGTAGATTGTATTGTTTTATTTACAAAAAGTAGGCTATCATGAATACTGCATGAACCTATTGAGATAGCTTGAGTTTGAAAATGGAAATTACTGCCAGTCGCACCGGTTTTATGTGCACATGCACAACCAGTGCAAATGATAGAGCCTGTTTGTCAATTTGTTTTTTCTTCCTATTTTCAAGAGAAATCTTTAAATCAGGTGCAGCGCTGCACTGACCGGGATGCAACTAAAACACAGTCGTCTTTCTGTTCTTGTGAGAAATTGAAACCATCGCAGGTATGCATTATCAAAATTCCACAATCCTGCACCTGATTTCTAAGAAACGGTGGTCACTTGTCTGATGAAGCGTTAAAAACACACAGCTGTTTCTAACTCTGTGTTTTCCAACCATATAATCGAGTTAAGTGTTTACCGGTTTTAGTGTGATTATGTGGCTGTGGCTGTGTACCGGGGCGTTACACAAACATCAAATCACATGCACATGTTTATATGTGCATGTGTACATGCTTGACTGCTCATAAAAAAACAAGCCATCTGGCCCATGCACAGTACAACCATGCAAACATCACACTCACAGTGTGCCTCTTTCTCTCCATCAGTGTGTGCAAGTGACGTGTTTTTACCTTGTGGTAGTCCTGCTCCAGCCTGGAGTCCGAGCCGGCTCCCTGCTTATACTTGTTCATCTTTAGTTTCATCTGTCTAGTCCGCTCCTCCATGTCCATACCTGAGCACAGAGACAGACAGCGGTCAGGTGGGAACTGGCGCCGTGGAGGGGGGGGGGGGGGGGATGGGGGGCCTGATGGAAGGGCGGACTGTCATGGTGAGACACAAGCTTCTGATGAGCCATGAGCCATGAGCTATGACAAAGACGAGATCCAATGGCAACAAAGCTGAATGGTTGGGCTGAATCAACAAACTGTTAAAGGTAAACTACATAATGTGTTAAACGGCTTAATTTGTAACCGGTAAACGTCAAACTGGCGTGGCAGTATTCTAGAAATATTTGCTAATAAATCCAAACTGAATACAAATTCTTAAAAGAAAAGAAAGGAAAAAAAGACACGGAAATTCCCAACACGTGTTAAGTTTTCATTGCAGTACTTTGTCATATATACATCATCCAATTTGCCCATTTAATGACCTTTTAGATTCACTTTGAGATCTAAACTTGTGCTGCAAAGCAATATGTGCAGCATCACCCCATCACCATTACCCTTCTTCATGGGAAGTAACAACTCATCTTCATGAGGACTCAGCATGTTTATTTCCAGAATTTAAAAAACATCAGAAAAAGACCTCACATCAAACACTGCGACATGTTTTCTTTCCTGCAGATTATCCTCAATCACCACAAAATTTCCTGCTGAACCTGCAGTACCATTCTTCCCGTTTGCTTTATGTCTCTACTTTTGTGTCATTTGATGGCAATGACAAAGTGAAGATGAATGCACACGCACACTTGCCATGCACAGATACAGTAAGCCTGTGCCTGCACACACAAACACACACGCACACACAAAGAGAAGCAGCACAAGCTGAGAAAAAAAATGAATGACTGCAAAAGTGATGGAAAGGATTTCTTTATTCTGTGCCTCGTTAGGTTAAATGTCTTTTTCTTAAGCAGCACAATCAACACAACAGAAGTGTATTACAAATATAATTTACTGTCAGACAGTGAACTGTTGACTTGGCACCTTGGTTTAGTTCAATTAAGAGCTGTGATTATGGTGCTGATGAAATTGCCCTGCAGTCAAAAAGGACACAGACGTTTTTCTTATATTGTGTTTATGTTAAAACTGTATTAATGCAGGACTTTGCGGACGTTTTGTACCTAGTTTTGTTTTTTTTAACCGATGCAATTGCATCTCGTTCAAAATTAAATGGCAGGAGATTAATAGATTTCTCTAGATTCATACACTGAATATGAAGCTTGAGTGAGCAGGCAGGTTACAGAGAGCAGCGAGTATTACAATGAACACACCATCTATTTCTTGTTTTATTATATTAATATATTTTGACAAATAAATGGAATCTGTATTTTGTTTTTCTTGTACAATGATAAAAGAAATTAGGTTTTCCCAGAAAATGATTCATTGTTTGACAGCATATAATGTAAAAACTTAAATGATACTCAAAGCAATTGAAATCTTTTATGACTGCATTGACCTGATTTAGTTGGATTATATGGCTGTAAGAATGTCAAAATATCAGCCATAATTAGTGAAAAAAGCACTTATAACAAGTGAGTGCTTTTGTTCCCTTTCCCACAAAATATCAAGCATTTTTTAATATTAGTGGGTTTTTTTGACAGCGTTGAGAAAGTCATGTTACAGTTATGTGACACAAAATGTGTTTAATTTGTAATTTATTAGGCAAGTGTGTGAACTGGCAGTGTCTGCTATGACAGGATATTAATATAAGTCTCAATTTATTATTTTTTTATATGCCGAGTCTGGATAAAATCAGTTTGGGAGTCAAAAACACGTTGTTTTTTTATACTCTTTTTGACATCAGAGTGGAAGTAAGTGAAGTAAGATGTTTTGTTTTTTGTGTATTTGTATTTTTTTTTTTTTTAAATAATGCTGGATTTTTTTGGGCATCAGGATCCGTATTGATCTATGTATCCCTATTTGACTGCACAGTTTCATCATTTCCAATCCAAACAGCTTTAATAGACAGATGACAGTCAATTCAACCGTGATGTGGCACAAATGTGTTCACAGAGAGATTGAACCAAAAAAGAAGTGTGCTGCCATACACTCACAGCAAGTTTAACCTCAGTAGTAAATAAGACAAAGTCTCATGTCAACCCCTGCTGCACAGAAGGCACACTGGCGTGATCGTGATCATGCTTCGGTGAACGATACGTCCAAACAATCTGCCCACGGCAAAATAAAGGAGTAGAAATGACAAAGAAGCCAGGAGCATCTTCCAGAGAGCGTTTAGGAGTGCAAAGAGAGTGAAAGCAAGCAAAGCAGGTAAAGAAAAGACTGGTGAGAATGAAGAGAGGCGGGTTGAGGGAGGAAAGGCAAGCCAGGAGGACGTACAGATAGAATTTAGAACAGAAGAGGAGGAGGGGGAGGAGGGAGAGGAGGAGGAGGCCGAGTCAGAAAAAGGGGGAAGGTGCAGAAGAAGAGGGGACAGACCTGAGTTCGTCCAACTTGGTGAGTCCGTGTCTTCTGGGATCACATCACAAAATGAACAGACACAGACAGAGGAGAGGAAGATGGATATGAGAGGATGCACGAAGGGTACGGGAGGTGGGGGAGGACGGAGGAGCAGAGGAAGGATGAAGAGGAAGGGTGACACCATGGCCCAAGTAAACGAGGTTCAGCGGGCGTAGATGGGCGGGAGGGAGGGAGGGACACAACACAACAACAATACGACACAACAATGACAAAACAACAAGCAAAAAACACACAAAAAAATCATAGAGTACACCAAGAACACAGAAACTCCAGCATGGGCACAGTGAGAAGTCAAAGTATAACGAGAGGGTGCGAGGCCGGAAAGGACTGAGGTAGAGGCCAAGAGTTTAGTTATTAGAAATCAGAAGAGGGAAACGAGAGTTGGAAAGGGGAGGTTCTGTGCTTTAAAAGGAAAAAAAGAGCTGAAACGGTAAAGAGATGTTAATGTGTCGAACCAGATAGAAACTTGAGACTTCTCTGAGGGAAGGTGAGGCGGAGTGGAGAAGAGATAGAGGAAAAGGGAGAAGGGGGGGGGGGCGCAGGTAAAAAGAAGAAGTGGATGTCACTTGAGTCTGCATGGGGCAACTGTGGGGGGACAGCCTGGAAAAATTAAATAAAGGAAAGGAAACAAAAAGTAACAGAAAAAGAAAAGAACACAAACTGAAAGCACGGAGCAGCGAGCACACAAAAGAGAGAGAGACGACCACCTCGTGGGTTTCACCAGGAAAAAGTTCAATTCCACGAAGATATAGACGCCACGTGGATCGAAGGCAACAGAGCGCATTTAAATGCACGACACACACGAGAAGGCGCACACATCAAGGTACAGTATCAATCCGAGAGGAGGTTACGTCACAGCAGAATTGCCGGTTTGCTTTCAGGCGTCTCACTCAGATTGCATTCACACACGCGTCTTACTCCCCATGTTAACACCACACTTCATCCGCTCACACTGCAAAACACTCTGCCTCTTCACATCTCAAAAATACAAACTGTAGGGTCGTATTATTCATCACAGCTGTGCACGGCAACCATCTGTCACATGACTTAGGTCTCAGAGTTCAGCGTCTTGATGACTCTGCAACTTTCGGATGACAAAAATAAAATTCGGATTGCTGCACGTGCAACTCAAATATACAAGATGCATACACGAGTAAAGATCAACAGAGAACCAACAGACGCCCAAAGTGCTTAAAGGGGTATGAACATTTGTATTATTCTGTTCTCCACGTTGCCTCTTCATCCGGTGAAGCTTCAGTTGAACCTGATGACCTTACAGTAACTGTGCTCACATGACATCCTGATATTCATTTGCATTCAGCTCTATTAGCACTCAATTAGAGTGAATAATGAAGTGTCACATGAATAAAGAGACAATACAAGACATCTGCCTCACTTGCTTTCATCTCTTGGTGGCAGCTAACCTCATCTCATTAGAGAGTCAAATGATAATGCAGAGAGCAAGGCACGTTTCCTTACTTGAGCTCGCTCCATGGAGTTAGAGCTTGATGCATTAGAATAGAGATCATAGACAACAACAACAACCAAAAAGCTAAAAGTCTTTGTGATCTGTGTGGGAAGGTCACAAATTTCTATCTCACTCCCAGATAGCAGAACCACAACTGAAAATCCGGAACAAGAATAAATGCTTCAGTCATTTAAGACATCTTATACCTTCTTTGGTGGTGGTGGTAGTCGGAGTCATATACAAATACATGCAGCTGTAAACAATCATAACTGCTGGTATTGTATTATTATGTGTGTTACTATGTTGGCGTGAAGACACCAGCTTCCCAGTGTCATACTTTTGAGTTTTCCAAACAAAAATTGCAGTAATCACCTGGTTAAGCTTCATATAAAAACCATCAATTCAATTCAAATGACAGAGCTTTGTGTTCAAATGAAGGGATAACCTAAGAAAATGTACTTAAGTGTAGTAACAAAACCCTTATTGCTGACCACCTCTGGGATGGGATTAATGGAAAATAGTCACAAATTCTGACAATCCCACTGGCACTGTAAGAAAACCTTGTGAACAGTTTGTGTGTTAATGCACAACTACAATGACAGCTGGCCCATCTTGTAGGATTGGGCCAGCTTAATGGCAAAATTAGGCTTATTTCTACAAACAAAAAGAGTAATGGTAATTCAATCCCACTTGTTTTACACATCAAGTCTTTTCACGGTGCCAGACTAGATCCAACCTCAACAGATCCCTCGTTCTCCACTCAATCTGCTCAGCCCGGTCTGTTGGCTGCAGCTTCCACATATTTGTCTGGTGACACATTTCTGAATCTCACCAGAGACACATATCAGTATCAAACTATAGAGAACTGTTTACATGTTTTTATATAGAGAAGTATGCGAATCTGTTGTAAACCTTGCAACAGCAGGAAATTTATAAGAAAAGTATGTTGATTTCCACTAAGGAAGACAATAAAATATGTACTAAAGTGAATCAAGTGGCATGCTGTTGCAATGGATATATGTTTGCAGTATGAAAGAAGAGAAAGGAGAAACATTTCCATATTTATCAGGTGTACACAGCGGTACAGTGAAATTTTCTCCTCTGTTTTTAATCCTTCCTGAAGGAGTGAGTGGGCAGCCATTGTGCAGAGCCCGGGGAGCATTAAGAAGTTTATGGTCCTTGCTCAAGGGTTTATAGTGGTGGCGATGAGTGTTGGGACAAGCGGTAGCTATCATTTTTCCTTTCCACATCTCTTTATGGTCCATCTGGATGTTTCAGATTGGAACCTTCTGGCCACTTGTATCTGTGCAGAGTTTGCATGTTGACTCTGTGTCTAGGTGTTTTTTTGTTCCAATCCTAAATCTTGCACATTGGGGTATTTTCTGACTTTCTCTTTGCATGAGTCCTGTACTGATGGCCTGTTCATTTTGAACTTTTGAAGGAGCATAGGCTCCTAAGATGAATAAAGAAGTTGATTAGTTGGAATTTAGCTCTGTAATTAAACAATTCTCTGTTATCTCTTGATGTTGTAGTAATAACCTATTAGTGTTAAACATCACATCATATGACAGGAAGAACAACTAAACCTGAGTCTGCCTGTGTGGTTCAGAACCTTTCCAGTTCGCCTTCTATTTCTCTGTGTAGGTGAAGGTGGAAGATATTTTGTGTGCTTACTGTGGAGCACACAGAAAATGGCAGGGATGGGGAGAAATGGTGAGCAGGAGGTAGAAATCAGGAGGGCATGATTAAAACTTCTCTTCTGCACACAGTAAGGAGTAAGGAGTCATTATCCAGCCTTGAGATGGCTCACAGTGTGAAAGTAACACGAATGTGGTCAAGCTGGAAAGGGGGAGGGGGGTGCATCGTCAGCCTTTCTGGGATAGATAAAGGAAGGAAAGAAAATACATAGACACAAAGAGAAATTAACATGAGAAAGAGCAGAGAAGAAGGAGCAATATAGAAAGAGGCACGGGGAGCAATATAGAGTCCAAAGAAGTTTATAGGGAGATGGAGAGCCAAAAAAATGAGAACATGGAGGATAGTAAGAAAGGGAGCGACACTGACTGATGACAAAGCTTGCACAGGGTTCATTACAGCCTGAGTCTCTCACAGTGGGAGGCAGAAGCTTTACAGACGTGCCTGATCCACTGCAGAGCCACTGTGCCGTTAACCTACATCACCCAGGACACATATAACCCTCATTTATCTGCAAATAGGATGTCAAATTTTGCCTTGATATTGTGCGAGTAGACCATTACTGTGTCTCTACAATCAATAGTTGCTGATACAGACGTGTTTGTGTTGCTTTTTTTCCCCTGGCCTAGTTTTTCACATAATGATGTGACTGTCAAATGTTAATTACAAAGCTGAGACCACAAATCAGATCCTGTCCACATAACATTTCGGCAGGTGGCATAGCAGGTAAACATAAATGGGCATTAATTAAGAGAGAGGAGAACGTGTGTTGCCGTGGAAACTCCTCGTGTCATTACCTTAGCAACACATTTCATTCTTCACATTTGTACAATTGTACAACACTGAGCAAGTACTTCCAAACAAGCACGACTGAATAAATTAAACAACCTATTTTATTAAGGTGAAGTAATGAGGACTATTGAGTGTTACATGAGCAACCTACTTCATGTTTCTCAGAGTTTGAGAGCATTTACTCAACCACCAGCTCTGCTGCTGCACTGCAAGACCACACAAAGCAGGAAGAGATGGAAGAAGAGAAGGACGCCATCCAGAGGCTGACTGGGGCACAGTACGTAAATCAGAGGTTTGGATCTGAGGGAACGCAGGACGCAGACCTCACCAGAGGAGCTGCAAATGATTTTGAGAAAGGCTTGATACTGTTTTGGTCTTTTTCTACATAGACAAATACATGCAATGTACTATTTCTAGGTACAAATTCTCAACATCTCTATGCATTTATATATCTATTTTAGATTTGAGCTAAAATAAACAAGAATCTCAAAACGTTTTACATTTTTCTTTTCAAACTTTGTTTAAGGAAGGCCTAATTTTCAAAATATCTTATTTAGACATTTGGATGGATTTCTTAAAACGTATCTATGTCCGAATACTATTCGGCAATGTCTGGTATGACAACATCTGGTTTTCACACAAACCCAAGTAAAAAGTCAAAAACCTTCAATAAAACCATATTTCCTTAAAGTATGGTTTTCACATTTGTAATGAGTGCATGAAGAACAAAGTCTGTAAATATCTCATAATTAAAAAAAAAAAGGCCCTATACGACCCCAACTGTGTGCGAAGCAATGAAGATTGGCGGATGTGTTCATCTAACTTTATTCTTGGTTAGTGACTTAAACAATTAATTGTAAGACTGTTTGGGCATCAAAAAACAAATTTTAAACCAACAAATTTTAAATGCATGAAGTGTTCCTGCCAGTTTGGACACAATAAGACTGCAGGTCGGAAAAAGGCAATAACTACATAATCAGAAAACAGCATATCTATTTGATTTTATAGGGATTTCACTTGTGGTTGGAACAGGGTAAATAGATTGAGTATTGTTCATGCACTCATTTGAGTGATTGAGGTAAAAAGCCAATCCACTCCACGAAAGTGCAGCGAGACTTGTAGAGGGTAAAATATTCACAAGCAAACCAACCAACCAACCAACCTGTGTCTTTAAGGGACGGGTGTGGCTGTGTCCCTCCATTAGACAGAGAGCCATTCAGACCCCGCTGCTGGTCCTCCCATGTAACTTCTACACCAGGACATACACACATATGCACACACAGATCACGCTCACTATTTCAGACATTTCAGGATGTGGGAGAACTTTAGCTCATCTAGTTTGCTTGAATTTTGAAAATTGTTAGACACAATGTGTGATGAATAATAGGAAGCAAGAATCCATGCTGATAAAAAGGAGAGAAATGTTTTCCAGTTCAGCACTGGAATAAGGGACAGCTCCTCATCAAAGATTATGAACTGTGCTCCATCTGCTGGCCAACACATGTAACAGTCTCTCAGTGTAAAGAAGCAGGATTATACTCCACAGTATATCTGCTGCACAGCAAAATGCACAGAATTCAGTAAGAAATACTTCATTTTTAGTTTCTCATGACATTTTGGATGTGAAGTTTAAAGCGACACGCTATGCACATGAGTTAGGTGGCAGTGTGCCAGTTTTAAGCAAGGGCTTTAAGAGAGCATGCGTGCATCTACTCAATAATCCATGTCGAATTGAAATGATTGGCAATTTCACAATAGAAATAAAGAGCTCTGTCTTTGTGAGGTGGAGCTGAGCGGAAATAATTAGTATTAAAATAGAGTTCAGATTAGAGCTTGAAGGCCACACTGAAGGGAGAGAATGACAAATCTGTAGAAATCACAGTGACAGTGACTCTATATGTATTAACATCAGCTTCATACACATATAGGTCCCTGATCACTTTTAACAGACTCTAGGAATGAACCAAGCCCTGTCTGTGAAATAGATTTGTCAAAAGAAGAATTAAAATGAAGAACCACCACTAAAAAGAAGGGTGAAAGTACTCGGAGCAGCTACGCATTGGGAACTGGAGCTGCGAGTGAATGTCACAGAAGGGCCAAGATGGCCCACACAGCAAAATCACACCGTCACAACCCTGAGAGGACTTGCCTTTCCTTCCATTTACTGGTGGACCTTGGGCTTTTTCCTCACTGTCTGCTGCTAGTATGGAGAAAGAAGGATGCTCATGAAATGTGGCCGCTCTGTAATGTTATACTGTAAATCACATTAATATGACACCTCATGATGCATGTGCTTGGACACTAACCGATGCGTTTACAAACAAACAGAAATCACATGAGCTACTACTAACTGCTAATCTGCATATCGAAATCCCTGCATTGATTTGCTGTGAAGTTTTGTTGAATTAACAGCACAGTGTGTGGCTTATTATATCATGCTTTAGCTATTGTACTCAAATCATACAACCCCTATTTGCAGAAGCGTTTTGCTTGTGGAACATCACCGTGGATCTGATAGGTAGCTTTTATGAGACCTAGTATGATTATCCACTGAGTCAGTCACTATTGCTATGACCATGTTGAGTAACACAGCACCACACAGCCAAAGGACATAAGCATGCCACATAAACAGATGGGAAAGTAGGAAGTGGAAACTGTGGGGAACTACGGCTTCTGCCAACAGTCGGGCTGTTCATTCAAGCCTGTAGTAGAGCGTACTGTACAACGTTACATTAGCACGTACAGTAAAAACAAACTGCAGGAAAGAGAAGCTTGCTTCAGAAAAGGTTTGAAGACTAATATGTAAACTTAGACACACCTGGTCGACCATTTTGACGTTCGGGCAGCCCTCGCTCATCCCCTGTTCCCCATTAGCAGTCGCCACACAGAACAGATAACATATAAAACAATTAGGTGTATGCAAGTATGAGGTGTGACTAAACCTGGAGGCTCATCATGTCCAAGGGTATCTTTACTCCAGCTCTCCACTGTCACCAGCAAGGGGCAATAATATGGATTCAGTCCATTAAGAGCTCCACACACACGTGCGCTCACACACACACACACACACACACACACACACACACACACACACACACACACACACACACACACACACACACACACACACACACACACACACACACACACACACACACACACACACACACACACACACACACACACACACACACACACATTGCATAAGAGTGCCATATGGCTCTGTGGGAACTACAGCACAAGGTCAGATCAATACCTTCCTCCACTGCCCACACTGCCACTGTCCTGAAAGATATGCTGGTCAGAGAATAAGAAAGAGACAAATATATGAAGGAATAAAAGAGAGAAAGCAGGTAAAAGACTGTCGATATGACAGAAGAGAAGAAGAGATTAGTTCAGAGAGGAAAAAGTAAGACGGGAGTAATAAAAGTGACAGAGAGACGGTAGAGATGTCCAGACAGAGAACTTCAGAGTTATAAAAAAGATGGCACAGCTACAGAAGGGAGAGAGCAAGAAAAGGTGGAGAGATAGAGAGAGAGAAGAATAAGAGAAAAGAGGTTGGTTGGCGGCTGTGCAGAAGACAGGGAGAATCCTGGTGGATTCTGACAGTGATTAAAGAGTTGTGCGACTGCTTAGACACATTCTCTGAAAGTGCACAAGAGTCTCCTCCTGTCGATAGTCATTCCCCGCAGTCATTGCAACGCTCCCACGATCTCATTCAAAAGACACAAGTAAAATATTCCCCGCTTTCATCACAATGCTCCTTAAAGTAAACCACAAGTTGTTACGACAACAATGCATTGGCTGGAGGACTGCTGAGGAGCAAAACTGACTTCAAAGGTCATTTCAAAATGTAGGAGGAAATCTAACTTTTGAGCACTGAGTCATAATTCAAAGCGCTGTTTATCCCCCAGACAGAAAAGCATTACATTTGCTTTGTTGAAATATCTCAGCGGTCCAAATAGTAAATCAATAACTCACAGACAAATAGAAACAACATCTAAAGTATAACTCAAATCAACAAAGAGGCTAAATCTGAACACAGCACTTGCACAGGCCAAAAGACCCAAACACATCTACAGGTAAGTACAACACCATGGCACGGGACACCTCAACTGTACGTCAAAAATAACTGCAACAGGGTGGAGGGCTGGAGATGCACAGATTCACATTAGCCTCCACTGAACCCAGCCACCTGCTGTTGCAGTCTGGGTTTTGAGTCTCCCGGTCTGAGAGGCTAAACCCAAACATTCAAGGTACAGACCTTCACAAGGATCTGTTCCTTCGTCTCCATCTTCTGAGAAAGAAATGGAAAAGCAACCGAGTACACAGGTTATGGATGGAGGAAAAAGAAAAATCCTTGTTTAAATGCAGGACGTATTGCACTGGACTGATTGCCATCTACAAATATTCCATTTCCCTTCTTGTCTAAGATGTGAAACTGAAGTCAGTCACGACAATAAAGCCAAAGCTCTTTGTGAGACCCAAACATTCAAGTCATGAAATACAACCTACACCACTTGAAAATGTGTTGACGTCCCTTTATAGACCGCAACTCTGCCAGATAGGTAGGAAACATTCAGTTGACTTACTTCTCTCCTTTCCTGTGGGTGGAAGCTGTGGGAGTTGCCGACCTCGTCTACTGGACATGGGGGTACTGGTGGGACTGGTCTGGACTGATCCACTACGAGGATGTGCCCTGTATGACAAAACAGTAGTAGTGGACAATAGTGTGAAACACAAGTTTTGGTGAGAACTTATGGTATTTGCAGGCCATGTTGCACCCCCATCACAGTGACAACGGCAAAGGACGTTTCAATGAAGAGACAGCTGTTTGATCGTAGATATCTATGATAGCAACAGAACAACTGAAGCTACGTAATCTGCCATGTTGATGCGTTACAGTTATATAAGAACAATTGCTTTAGATATAATGATGTAAGTGTCAGGCACAAACAGAGGCACTCAGTGACAGCAACTATATACATGAGAGATTATTGTAAACGTCACAGTGTGTAGTCAATGTCCAACTATAAACCCAATGCACACAGCAATGATTTTTGGCACATGGCATGGAAGTGGAGGGATACATCAACTGATAGGAGCTGAGCTGCAATAAAAGATGCCAGGTGTGAATCGCATGTACAGTCGACTCATCAAGCTGCAGGGAGAAGAGAGTTCAATGCACAAACAGCAGACCAGTGCGACCATGCGTTCAGACTATCCCCAGAGGGCAAACCAAAAACATTAAGAGGAAATAAAAGAGAATGCCATCACAGGGAAAACGGCATCAGTTGATGTTAGTAATGAAATCAGAGTAAAATGTCGTCCCATCACTGCTATACTCAAACTAGCGTATAAGCAGTGTGGTCCAAATAAAAAAACAAAAGAAAGACAACAAAAAAAACGAGTCAGCAAGCTATCTACGGAGTCGGGATCGTCGTGCCTCGGATATGTGTAAATAAAAATGCAGCACATCCGGCTGGTGCTTTGGGGGACAGAACAGAAAGTGACGAGGTGGGTGGTGGGGTAGTTGTGAGGAGGGGGGTGGGTGGGGTGAGGTGAGGTGAAGTTAGCCAGGGTAGCGGGGTGCTGGGAGGGTTGGAGGTTGGTGAGTGTGATGTTTCAGGTGTCTTTTTTCATGTTTTTTTTTTTTTTTAGCTTTTTTCTTTGAGTTAGTTGGGCTCAGGGTGGGAGGAAGCTCATTGGACAAGGTCTCTACTGCTAGTCTACAAAAGCTTGAGTTGTACCTACATTTGACAGAGGTGAAGAAGCTTTGGAGGAGGAAATAATCCTACATGTTTCATAATAGAACAGATATCTTCTTGATTATGTTGACTATTTAAGCAGACTGAGATTAAAAACTAGTTGGACTGGTCTGTTCAGGTACTATAATTTGCAAGGGATCACTTTTGAAATTCTCTCTCTAAATAGTATATAGGCAAAATCTTAATCAACCATTTGTGATATTTACTATAAGCATTGAAAGGAACAAGTATCTTCAGCCCATCAAGTCTTGCCATTCTAATTTTGCACCACATGATGGTGAAGTGAGTCATGACAGTGTCGAGTCTGTCCTGAGGCAAACAGGAGGATGCTCTGATACCGACTGATGGAATAGTAGAGTACACATTGTAATGGATAAGACTGAATTAAATGCTCCAATAACTCACCAACCAAAGCATAAAACTTTAAACTATAACTTTGACACAATATAAATGCATTTGTGGATCTCTTGGCTCCTGATGGATTATTTTACTCCTGTCATTCAATTATTTCTCCCTCCAGTGCTACGGCCTCAGGGAAATGTCTGCACAACCTAAACCCAAGTCTGCTTCTGTGCTGTGCCTGGACAGCCTCTCCGATCTGGGTCACACCTCGTCAAGGCAGGTGAGGGAGGGGCAGACCTCCCAGATGGCAGAGACGGCATGGACCTCATGAGCGAAGAGTCGTGGGGGCGTTCAGTGGAGCGCGAACGGGACGTGGGGCGCTCTATAGTGGGCCGCTGGTCTGCAGAGCGGGACCTGGTGTGATACTCGTGTCTATCCATGGCTCCATGGTTCCTACAGAGGTTGTTGAAAGACAGGCAGGCACTCAGTGGGACTCTCGCAGGGCAGGGACAATGTGGAGGGTGAAACATCTGTTGCATCCTCAAAACTCCAAGGTGAACGTGTTTGAGGAAGAAGTAAAACCTGCAGTGTTGGTTGTATGACCTATCCTCGAGCAGTTACATTTACCTAACAAATTCTTCAAAGCTGTTTCATTGGTATGTTGATGTGCAGAAAATTAACCTGAACATGCAAAATTACAGGCATGTGCCCTTTCAGGTTTCCAGAAACTCTTTGAAATCAGCAGACGACACTGTGATGATAATGTTGATCCAGAATTGCATGTACAGTTAATAGTTTGGTTTAAATACATGACAATTAAGGATCATCCATCATTCGAGAGAAGTTGAGACATTGCATGGAGTGAAAATTAACAGAATAAAATATTAAATGTCCCCTCTTTTTGGGATTTGGGATTGCAGATGAAAAACGTTTCATCTGCAAGCATCACAGCCTTGTCAACTGCTGTCCATGAGTCCCTGGATGGCCTCGCTCTGAGGGCGGTCAGTGTAGTGTCTGGTGGAGTTTGGGTTCCTACCAGTGAATTAACAGTGAGTTCGACTCTCCGAATGTGACAGGTGAGGGTTGTTTGAGGTCGAGTGAAATGTGAAGATGTGAACAGTGATGTCTATCTTTACATTGAACTTGGCTAGTGATACATATCATTTCCTGAAAAATGCCCTGGTGAGTATTTTTGGCACAGTGAGGATGAAGGTAGATCTTGTCGACCAGAAGAGCTGGAAGGGTAAAAAAAAGCAGGTGAAGTTTCTCAAATCAGACATTCATCGACAGTTCACAGGGATACGGGCAACCTTTGCAGAGAGAGAAAGTAAAAAAAATAAAAAATAAATAAAAGAAAATAAAAATCAACCAGTTTATAAACCAACTCACTGCACATAGCAAAGCAGCGAGGGACATTTTCAGACCAGTTGAGAGGACGTGAGCATGCACATTGTCTGATAACCTTTGTAGTCGTCTCCTAGTTCCCATTCATGGACTCTAAAATTGTCCATTATTTTTGTTTCATTGTAAAATTGCTGAACGCATTTTTGTCCTCACACTACAAACACCAGGGTGCTGCGTCTAAGAAACGGCTAACAGACACCAAAAGTCTCCAAATAAATGTACATTTTAAGTGGTTTTTAAAATATTCCATTGAACTAAAGGCTTTTAGTGTCTGTAACCTTTTTCAGAATGAAAAATTGTCCAGTAGAGGAGATGTCTTCTTTAAAATCTGAAACACACACATCAGTCAGTGACCTCAAACCTTCCTTGTTTGCTCTGGTTGTTCATGCTAAACAGTAGTGGGCTGCTTTTCTAAGGTTGTTTAGGTGCAGTATTGGATATAATGTATGTTACACAAACAAATATGCCATTGTGGGTAATCTCTCTGGGACAACAGGCGCTTAAACAAGCAGCACTTTGAAATAGAGCAGCCCACTAGATCCAGAGTGGATGTGACTGACATCCAGAATATTAGCTTTCTGTGCTTGGAAACGTTTTCTTTTTTTCTTTTTAATGCTAAGGTGCTTCAGGCTTTGTCCCAATCTAGGTACACTCTTCCATGATGCACTTAAACCACAGGAGCGTAAAAAAAACAACAACACTTTCTTCGGGCAAATCACCTAAAACTGAGACACTTGCCAAAACACTCAGCCTGCACTGATGCTTTCGGTTTTCAGCTCTGTCTCCGAGCTCTCTTGTTTCTCCACTCTGCCATAACTTTTTTGCTTTTCTCACTCTGTGTGGATGCCGACAGAAAGAAACTCTTCTGTATGAAGAGACGAGAGAAATCTATTCTCTTTCTCTGTGGATAACTCCAAGATGTTAGCGACTTTCCTTTCTCTGTCAGCAGAGACAAAAAGAAAAGTGGGGGAGAAAAGAAGATGGACAACTCTCGTTAATGGCTATCTAGGCTATAGGCTGAGCCTGAAGTCGAGCCAAGCTGGGCCTTGGGGAAACTTTGTGACACTTTAATAAAGTCAGTCAGGCTCTCAGGCAGAGTTCTGAGGACTCATCACTTTTTTTTCCTCCTGGAGAGGAGAGAAATGGCACAAACGTCACGTTATTCCTGAATGAAAGCCAGATGGCTGCAGTCAGAAGATTGAAGTCATTTACAGCATTTCTCCAGAGGGGAGGAGGCAGGGGTGATGTGAGTTCTCTCGTTTTATTGGTGCGCAGGACGCAGGCAAGGCCCTCGGGAATCGAACGGTGTCAGCAGGCCTTTTATCTGGGTGCTTAGAAGAGCCCAGCAGCCCATTTCGGCCAGACACAAGGAGCCGATGGGCAAAACACCAAATTTACAGTGTTGCTATGCTGCCCAGAGCCATATGCATCAGATGTTTAAAAAAGCAAAAAAAAAAAAAGGATTATTAGCATGTTTAAAAAAAATGACAACACTAATAATCACACACAACTGGTCAACATTCTGCTGTCGGAATAATGTCCATGGACACATAAACAACAACATCAACAAAGAAAGGGTCAAGTGCCAGACGGCACTTTACTCCAGGACCAGTGTACAAACAGCTGACATCAGCAACACAGAAAGCTCTGAGCCTCAACATACTGAGGCAGTTGTGTGTCATTATTGGACAGCTACACAACTTCAGAGCTGTGATGACTCTCACGAAAAAAAAAATAGAAAAAAAAAAAAAAGCGATATCACAGTGGATATCATTGTCTGTCATCACATGTACGACCACGGAGAAATAAAAGACGGACGAGGGACAACTTGAGGAGACCACAAGATGGCGGATGCACAGATGCGGGAGCAGTGCATGTCAATACCTCTCGTAGTCATAGTCGGAGGAGTAGGCACCCTCCGAATAGGCGCGGGCCATCCTAGTGGAACGCAGTAACCTGACTGCTTCCTCTCGGCAGATCGGGTACACACGGTGGTTGCGGCTGGTGGAAAAAATACCACAGCTGGTCAGCATTTGAATTGCTTTTACCACAAGGGAGGGATGGCAAGAAAACGCTGGGACGCCTTTCTGATTTCAAATCTGGGCTTTATCCGTAAACTGCAAATTTATAGACTGTGACACATGACTGTATCTGCATGAATGCAATAGAAACCACCTCTGCTGGACAAAACTTCACAAACATGAATCCACCTCATCCATTCACAGTATTATATTGTCACTCTTTAGGTGAGTTTTTGGTTTTTATTGCTAAACGTGATCAGTGAAGCAAAATAGAATAATTGTGACATGAGATGGTGAAAGAGAGCAATGCTGATACTGGATGGATGAAGTCATGGTCAGTTATCTGTTTAAAACACAGCAGTAGGAAGGAAAAAGTGACATAAGTATATATTTGATCTTCTTGCAAAGAAATATATACTTTCAAACACTTTATGGCACTGACAAAGTAGAAAAACCTGAAGGGGCCAATATAATGACAAACTAACATGTTTTGGGAGTAAAGCTTGTTGATGGCTTACTGCACTTACAGGAAGGCCTTCGGGTTCCATGTTATTGATCTAATTCAGATGGATCAAAGTATAATGTCAAATAATCTATATAGTCTGAGAGAAAAGTAAAAAAAAGTCCTCAAGCCATTTCCTTTTCGCCCTTTAAGAGCCAGGTGGAGTTACACTTGGCACAAGCTAACATGAGAGTGAATTTGCCAAGGAGCAGAAAAGTGAGCTTTTCTCAAGTGGAAACATGTCTCTTTATTCTCGGGGAGGAACTGACAGCTCTGCGAGGGCTGCCGCTGTGTAATGAGCTAACAGAGACTGTGACAGCTCACCTGTTGGAAGTGACTAAAAGCGACACTATCGTCCGCTCTCTGTCTCTTTAAAAGCGGGCAACGATCACGCTGTTGTTGTGCTTGAATGTACAGATATGCTCAGTGTAAAGATCCTCCACAACCAGCTGCAAGTTCAAATGTTTGTGTGTTGTGAAATTATATAAAAAAAAACAAAAAACTTTCTTATTTCTTATCTACTGCTTCATCAAGGCAACAGGGTGTCAAACCACACCCAGGGTCTGGACAATCAGTCTGTCTGGAACGAGCCAAGACATTTGCACTGTGTTTTAGCTGATTTGCACCTTAATGGTCTTACACTGCAGTGAGGTAACGGATGCCATCGTGTCAGTGCCAAGTGCTCAGTTATGGAGTGGAGGCTGTGGGTGAGTGCACAGGGAGAGTTGGGTTGGAGGTGGAGCAACGGGGGCTTCATGCAAGATCAGGTAAAAATCTACCTGGGGTCCTTTTGGGGATCATCAATAGGCTGAGTATGTCTGGTTCGAGGTAGGGTGAGAAAATGGCTGCAACCACATGGAGGGAGGAGAGAAGACAGAAATGGATCTAAGATGGCGAAAAAGAAGATGTGGAGGAAGAGGAGGAGGAGTGAAGGGAAGAAAAGAGAGAGACAGAGCGAGAGAGGAGGAGGATTGGAGATAGACAAAATCATAGGCAGACAGATGGAGGGGTGAGAAAACCGAGGGAGAGAAGAACGAAAGATTTCTCAAAGAAACTGGATGTAAAGAGACTCGGAAAGCTCATAGGAAAGGTTGATGTAACCATTTCAAAGAGGGAAAACAGGCGAGGAAGATAAGAGCTGAGAGAAAGCCGAGAAATCGGATGGCGAGGAGAAGTCTTCCTCAGCTTTACCACACAGACAGATAAAAGTGGTACACAGAACACACACCAGCAGCAGTCACAGAGGAGAGAAGAGAACAGCACAGTCCAAACACCTAAACTTCCACGGTGTCACTTCTACTGCATGATTAAAGGGCGTACGACCATGCTGTCACATAAGATTCCTTCATTTTACACACTTTAAGAATGTTTCACGAGTAAAGGAAACACTGAAAATGACACAACTTTCTTTTTGTAACCAAAAACCATCTTGATGAAAAGCTGTAAAAATTCCAGACAGGATTTTTTTGAACAGATTTTTCTTTGTACTTTTTAAAAAAAAAGATATTGTCAGTGTTATTCTGGGAGAAACGCCAAATTCTCTGTGAGTCATTTCCTGTGTCATTTTCAACTGTTTTCAATAAATAACCGAACGCTGTTAATTAAAGCAGCTGAAATACACTCAAGCGAGCACCGTCCCAGACAATTTGGATAAGTGCATTTTCTGCATCTGACACTGATTTAGGCCGAGCCACAGAAATATCAAATAAAGTTAATTGGATGGAGCGGTGGGGGGGCGGGGGGGAGTAGCTGTGGCCTGGCAGTGCCAAACCTCTGATTGGGCTCTTGGAGCAACATTTTCCAACCCTCACAAAAAAAAATAAGTGCTGATGGAGGCTAACTGACCACTTCCCCCTGACCGTGTTCTCTATAAGGATAACAAAACACATGTCAATACGTTTTGCTCTGGATTCAGTGGACAACATCAGGGGCAAACGTTACCAACTTATTTTCAGAGATGAAAAATATGAAATATATATATTTTTTTTTAATTAGGCTTTTTCATCTCAATACTCTGCACATTCCCTAAATGATTTCATTTTATGATGGATATAATTAAACAGTAAATTCATAGCTCACAAACCTTAGTTCATAATTCAACGTTATGCTACAATGCCAATTAATTCTCATGCGGTGCATTTCTGCTGCTTCCATCTGGAGTCACCATGGGTCATGTGGTCCTTTTCTTTTTTTAAATCATATATTCAAATTGGGCACTTTTGGCACTCGTTGAGTATCACAGCATTAAACATTCTTTAAATTTGGAGTAAATCAAGATAGATGAAGCAATTATCAAGGTGTGATCCGCTCCACCATATCAGATGAAAGAAATATTTCAAAGGAGAGGAGAAAGTTGCTCTTTAAAAGCTGACACACTGACGAAAGCGTTGACGAACACCAGTATCCACAGAGTTTAAGGCAAAACGGCGTTGTGCTGAAGTGTGCGCGTGCATGAACACCTCGCTGCGGATCTGCTCATCAGCCCCCACTTGCGCTTGTCAGCATCTGTCCATGCATGCCCACGTATGTGCATGCATCCACTGTACACTAGTGCAAGCTGTGAGCGCGAGTGTGTACCTGTCAGGCGAGTAGTTATCTTCAGACACACTGTGGCGCTCCGCTCTAGGGGAGGAGCTGTACTGAGAAGGCCTAAGGTCAAAGGCCGGGTCCAGACTTCTGCTGTGTGACAGAAGTGGACTGGATCACCTCTCAGGTAGCTTTACACACCACAAACTGCCTCCCTGATGCTTGGGCACACAGCCTCATGTGTAACCGAGGCACTGAGATAAACCACAAGGCGAGCAACATAACTGCACGAGGGTTATTCTGACGCTAAGGGGTACTGAAAAAGAAAAAGGTTTCTGAGATCTGCTGAATTTTTATTCCAAAATACAACACTGTGTAATAAGATATGCCATAATTACATGAATCGAATCAGCGTTGGCCCCTGTGAGCACAGGAATAAGTAACATACACTTAAATGTGACGATTCAGCTCACTGGTGTGTGTATTAATGTTTACCTGGAGGGTGGGGGGACGCTGGGAGAGCGAGCCCGCACCCGGTTTATATCCGACGACCGAGAACAGTGGTTGGACGACATGACCTGCTCAGGGACGGACAATGTGGAGCTCTGGAAGTCTCTGCCATTTGGCCGGTAGTCTGTGAAAACAGAGGGGACAAAAAACATAGGGGACGAGGGACAAGATCAGGAGAGGGAGTTGGATTATTTTCAGCGTTTCAACATTCAATTACAAATGAGAGTTGAGTTCACGTTAAGTTTCTGATTTGTTTGGAGGCTATAGGTTTCAATAAATGCATGCAATATAATACAATAGGAAATTGGATCTTTAAGCAAGGCACTCTTTCTCTTGCTTGATGTGCAATTTCTTACGTCATACCTGTTTCATTATTTTTTTTTTTTTATTATTCTCGGCTAAAGTTTACCGGTTGAACCCAAAAACAAATATGATGCTGGTAAGATAGAATACCACTTGACAGTTCCCCTGGTATGTCATGATGACCACAACTGTCGTAGATCCTTCTCATAATCACACTCTTCACCTAACTTTCAGAACACCGTGTACTTTCTTAATCATTAAGCCATTTTGCACACAAAACAAGACCATATTCCAAAAATGAGGACCAGGTTTCAACAAAGGTGCGATACATCTGCTGTGTGAACACTGTGCATTAAACATGAAAATAGGCTTTAAAAAAAGAAAAGAAAAGTCAAACATTGTAATGAATTTTCTCTGCTGGACTGATTAGTTCACTGAACTTGAAAGAGTTCATTAACCGATAATCAGACGTGGCCAGCAGCCGTGGTTAAGGTCAATGCTTAGCACTATTAAAGCTGATTGATATTCAATAGAGTGTATAACACATTAAAATGAGTTAAAGAAAAGCAGCCCAAACCAAAAGTTGGAAAAGAAGGAGAGGGAGGAAAGATACGAGGCAAGGATAAAGAAATGTTCACCTTCACTTAAGGTGGATTGACTCATTAATACAATCAGATCCCCTTTCTGATCAGAGGTGGCTGTGGAATGAATGAATTAGGATAGTTCAAGCCAAGTGATCCATCCTGATATCAAGTGAAAACAAAATCCTTAATCATGCATTACCAAAACTGAACATTCACCAATCTTGTATCAACTTTATTCGACAAAAAGAAAGGGGGGAGGAAAAACAGAATACAACGCTTCATGATGACTCATTGCATTTAACAGGAAACAAAAAAAAACAAAAAACATCTGCCATTTCTATACAGCAGCTTCGACACGGAGCCTCCTGCAGCAGGGCAATCAAGTTCCATGCAGAGCTAAATTAAATCTATTCTTCCTCTTGACACGCTGCTTCACGCATGACGACAGCCTGCCTGTTAAGCACATATTAAAGAGGAGAACATTTGCTGACAATTGATACAATCTAACAAGAAGAATTGGCTGCATCAGTACAGAAGCTGAGAAACGGTACTGAGCAGCAATGTCGTAATAAATATGCAGTTTAACGGTTAAAGAGGAAAAATGACACGCTTCTGAAATTCCTGTAAACTCAGCTACTGGTCTCGTATGTGCCAGATAATTAAAATCCAGTCAATTTGTGCGAGAGAAAATAAAACAATCCACCTGGATATCTGTATAAGATGATGGCAGATACCATAAAGGCTGCAGGATAAGATGCGGGGGAGCCTGAGTAAAGTAAAGGGCATTCCCTCCACTGTGAATGAACCGGGAGGGGGCTGGCATTGTGAGGCACCGAGGGGCTGATGAGAATGTTAAAGAGGCTGCAGGAGGATTTCCCTCAGCTGCGGTATCATCAGTAAGCTCAGGCTGATGCTGGCCTCTGCCGCCTCAGTCTGACTACTTGACGGAGGTTCCTGCAACGACGAATCTCTTCTCCTCTCTTTGATGAACTTTCTCTCAGGTTTTTCTTTTGCATTCTGTCCATCTCTTCCTTTTTCTCTGCCAATGCAGATGTGGAATATTAATTCCACATGCTAAAACGTTCATGTCACTCTCCTGAGGTCAGCACATGCAGTATCTAGGGACTTTACATTCAAATCCAAGCCATTTGATTTTCCTCGTGGTTAATATTTCATGTGGACAAATTTGAAGTACTTTTCAGACTTTTCTTTTTCTTCTCTCTTTGTCCCTGGCTCTCCACCAGCTCTGCCTCTCTTTTTCTGACGTGCCGCGTGGGCGTGCTGCTGGAGCCTCGGCAAGCGCAGCAGAACAGCGAACCAACAGTGCAGAGGCAGACAAAAAAACTCGCTGTGCTGCCGCTGATGGGCTGCAGCATTTTACTCTCCTAATACGATGTATAATTGTGTCTGTAAGCTGTGCAGGTCTCAGAAGGATTGGACTGATGCTGACACACGAGGTTAGCTCAGTCCATTATCATTTTTTGAACGTCTGTATATAAAACGGTAGGACAATGAGGAGAACGCCTCTATTAGACATCAGAAATCAATACTGATCGAAGTATTCATTGTACTGAAGTTTTTTGTTTTTTTTTAATCTGCACTTACTCTACTTTGCACAGAGCAAAACACCACCAACGTGAATTAACTACCTGTGTTTCACAGTGAAAGAAAACAGGATATTAAAATCTCAATCCATAAAGGCAACTTTATAATCAGTGGTCATTTAAGGCTTTAAGTCTACTTTATAGTTTTCTGCCTTTCATTCTATTAATCATATTATGTTTGAATGAAAACACTCAGTTCTAAAACAGAATTTATTGATAATCAAAAAATGTTCCTTAAAAAACGACGTTACAAAAGCACTTTCTCCATGGAAAGAGTCTCATAAACAATTCGATTACTGCACATTTCAGAACTGCGGTTTTCCTTACATTCACTTACTTAAACCACTCAGTAGTTTTAGTTTTCGCTGAGTATTTTTTTTTTTTACAAGAGTATCTGTACTTATACTTAATTAGTGGATGCGAGTCGTCTTGAGTTCTCTGCCTTTACTGCAATTTGCTTCTTTGCTTCATTCTTCATTTGTCTATCTGCAAATCATCTGCCTCCACCTCAGCCCTTCCCTTCTTTGCTTCACTCACTGGTATTAATACATCTTGGGCCGCGTGTTAATCATTGTTTATTACCTGTTATTACCCCGACACCGTCTTCACAATCGTAGTCTGAGATCTCACTGTCACTTATCCTCTGGGATCCTTTTTGAAAAACAGAGAGTCGGGAGAAAGAGAGAAAAGTCATTTTCAAGCCATCCTTCATTTGTTTTCCAGATACATTTAGAAAAACCTGCATTTCTCCTGGTCTGACTAAACTCTGTGTGGGTTAAAGTGAAGGCACAGGCTGAAGCAAACAATGCTGCATTCTGCTACTTTTGATCTCTCCTCATCTGAACTGTGGCACTTCAAAATGGCACGCTCAATCACTCAAAGCACATGCGAAGATGGGGATGTGGGGGAAGTGATACGGCCCCGCCGCTCTTTCCTCAACCTTCCCACAGTGGCCTTATCACACCCCTCACCCCACCATCCCGCCGCCTTGGCTGTTTAGTCAACTTAAATCAACTGGACATGTGTGCTTTTTCAGGAATGACAAGTGCTGCACTCTGGCAGTGCAGCTCCAAACCTCTCATCATAGTTGGCTAAAAACTTTTTTTTTTTTTTTTTTTACATCTGTCAGCTCTTTCACCTCACACTAACACCAACACCCAGAAATCATCCTGGTGGGCCAGTGAGCGAGCCCCGAAGTGTCTGTAACGGCAGAACAGTGAAGCGGTGTAACACAGACTACGGTGCAGTCAAAGAAGCACGTTCATGAGCAGCTGGACTATAAAGGGGCACTTTTAAAAGGATTGAATAATATGATATATAATGCCACTTCAAAAAACTTTTTTGGAAGTGCAGCATCACAGAAAGAAACACAATCACCTGCAAAATGTCAATAAAGTATTCACATCCAAGAAACACAAACACAAGCGAAGCAGAATTAAAATGGAAAATAATCAATATGGGTCAAATAGTTTTTCAAAAAAATTGCATGACAGAGGGGAAGCAGGTAGTTGTTTATGAATCACACAGTCTGGTGCATAGCCTGGGTTTTGAGGATATTACTTTAGGATGAGAATCAAATGCACTTTTGCAGGATATGGCTGTGGGCACACACAGGGAGGAAAAGATCACAGTGTCCTGAATCTCGGCCGCCCCCACCCCACCCCGCAGTGTGCACAGGTCTGCTACCCTCTGAGCATTTCAAAGGTTTGGGGTGAAAATTGGGCTCTGCATGGAAGAAGTGGGGTGGAGAGTCGGGACACCAGGAAGCATCTTTGAGGAGGAAAGGGAAACACGCAGATGCTCCATGGAGCTGCTTTGGCTGGGAGTGCATGAGCCTTTACCTGAGTTGTAAGAATAAGAGCCTTTGTCTGTGAAAGCAGAAGCAGTGAGGTTGATGTGACATGAATAAAATAAAGAAAAAAGAAAAAAACATGCATAAACTGTAGCAGCTGTAGCCTGAACAAACTAAATAGAAAAGAACTTGGCAGTACGACATGGAAACAAAAAGTGCATATTGGTCATTGTTGCATTTAACGGTCTGATTATTATAAGTGAACATATTTAATTTAACCTAATGCAATGCATTCAAAGTCAAAAGTGCTAACATGATCCAAAAACAACCTTTTTATATGAGATTCTAGGAACCTGAAAT
Source organism: Lipophrys pholis (assembly GCF_963383615.2). NCBI lineage: Eukaryota > Metazoa > Chordata > Actinopteri > Blenniiformes > Blenniidae > Lipophrys > Lipophrys pholis. The sequence continues at coordinate 10,781,462 of NC_137639.1, read as the reverse complement.
ACCTGAATGAATGGGTGCCAACTAAGTCTCTTTAGAATGAGTGGTTGTCAGTATTTATCATTTACTTGGTCTCCACTCAAGATAAAAGTGCATGTATGTGAAACAAAAATCCGTTTGACAACCCTTGTGCACTCTTTTGTTTTTTAAATTAAAACTCAGTTTTCTAAAATATTCCCCACTATATAAGCCTCTGTGAATGTCAGTGGCGTGTCAGTTGACCAGGTGCGACTCACTCTGCAGCCGCCGTGTCGGACTCTCTCCGTGGAGCTGCCTGCGCTGTGCGTTCGGGGAGGCACGTGGGAGTGGGATGGACGACACGTCGTGTGTTTGTAGTTTGTACCAGTGTGGCTCATCGTCCAGAAGAGCCGTCTCCAGCTCTATTAGGATCTAATGGGGGCAAAATGAAATATCATCACTCCACTGGTTCTGACATGACACAGTTTTACGTTATAACATGTAGCATATAGTGGTTTATCCAAATCAAAGATCTTTTTTTCTAGAAAAAAATCAAATGAATGAAGTTTGTTGTTCCTAAAGGACAAGAAAAGGAAGCATCAAACACAACATCTTTGTGAAAGGCTTAAGGTCGTTCACAGTTGTTGTTAGTGAGTGTCCTGCAGGGGAAGGTTTGACTTTCTTACCTCTCCCAGGAATTCGCTCTCCTCCTCCCTCACCCTGGCTTGGTCCCACAATGTAATCTCCAACATGCGTTCCCGAAACTCCCGCCGGTGCACCGGCGAGTACATAAAGGTCTGGTTCCATTTGGGCTCTAACGATTTCTTTACTGTTTTTGTTCTCCTCTTGCTTTTGTCGCTGGAGGAACAATAATTCAAACTGTTTTTATTTACAATCATGACGGGGAAGAGCCACGAATACAACAGACCAGAAACACAACACGGCACCACAGCATGCTGACGAGGGACATTAAGATGGCGGGAGGATTGGACTGTCTCACTCTACATGTCTACTTCCTGTTGTCTTCAATGGTGCATACTTGATAATCAACCGTATACAATCCCAGAGAAATTGGAACACAGTGGTTAATGGAAATAACAGTTATACACAACATATCGAGACCCTACACATAGCCTTTCCTGTATTTATCTGAAACATACAACTGCATATAAAGGTGAAACTGAGAGATGTTTATTTTATTTGCATTTTGAATGTTTGAGTTTGTATTTAAATGCCTCAGACAAATGTTCTAAAAAGTTAGAAAAAGTGAACCAAAAGAATAAAACAACAACAACTAATGACAATAAATAATGTGTTTATCTGCTACAGGTGAGATATATTATTTTTGGGTCTGAAGAAAGTGTCATGAGAATCATATATTCAACATAAATCAGCATTTATTGTGAGCAGAACTTACTACCTGACTCAACATTATACTACAAGAACAATCATTATTTGTTTGCTGGTGTGTCCATGCTGACAAACTGCATATATAAAGTCTAAAATCACCAATAAATTAGTCCAAGATACCTTAAAAAAAACACAGTGCATCAATATAGTTTACATTTTTTTTTTTTTTTTTACTGTGGTACTGAAGTAGGTTCCAGAACCATTTTCTTTCATGTTTGTATCGGTACTTCTACTTATGTAAAGAATGGGAGCACTTTTGTAAATGTTCCATCTGCTCAGGATGAAAGTATCGTCTGTGTACAAAGTTTATCTCTGCATCTATATTATAGGACATGTAAGGACTAAGATGAAACTTTCCTCAGGTTGAGCCCAAAAATGTTGGCACACTGTGTGGCTTGTATGTGATTTGGTTAAACAATATTTACATGTGGCGTGGCAACATATGATGATATCTACACTGCTGATTTTAGAGAAGCAATATTACATTTGCATTATGATACAACAAGGCTCAGTACTTAAAATTCTGAGTATTAATGAAGTGATTCGAAACTATTGAGCAGCAAAAAATAAATCTGTTCAGTTATGTTGCAATGTTGTTAAAAGGAGAGCTGATTCATTTCTGAGTCATTAAAATTCTAAACGTAAAATTCTCAGCATTCAGCATTGGATCTGTTGTTCAGGCTTTAAATGCTTTGAATGTGCTTGTATCCCCTATCTACTACATTTAGATTATGATTTCCACAAATGTTTACTAAAGTTGTGAATGCAGAAAACATGACCTCATTCTCCTCTTACCTTCTGTCAGGGAGGAAGTAGATTTTGACGTAAGGGTTCCTGGGCCGGCCGTCTTCCCTGGGTGGCAGGTCTTTGGCGCCCAGAATGGTGACGATTAGCTGATGGCCCACTTTGTCGTACCACAGTTTGACCTGCGGAGGCAAAGCAGAGACTGCCTGCTGAGGGACCACTCTGAGCCAACACAGTGAGAGCAAACTGGGCTGGACAAATGCAGGAGAAGACAACTTCATCAAGTCAGAGCTCAAGATATTACATGGGCATTGGTCTTTTTATCAATCAACCTCAAAATGACATTTTTGGCCACTGTTACAGTCTTCTCTTGTATTTACCCGTGAATAAAATTTGAAAAAAACTAAACAAAAACGGTTAAAATGATGCCAGTCTACATGCTTGGTAGGAAAATTTATCAAAGCTTTAGAAAATCAATAAACGATGGGACTCACTTTAGCAGGGGTAATATGAATTGATAATACTGGGAATGTGAAAGTGCAATGATCATTTTCACATCTGTGTTAAATATGTTTTAAAATACAAGTGTTTGTGTTTTTCATTTAAAAACTTCTCCTCGCAGGGAGGAATTAATTCTTTCCATCTGCGATAGTGGCGCATTTTATCAGATTTTTTCAGGTTTTTAATAGGAAATCAATCATGCTGTTGTGAGACAACTCAAGGACAGACCAGGCTGAAAGGGAAGTATGGACCCCAGCAGAAGACACTTAGAAGAAGAAAAAGTCCAACTAAAGCCTGAAAGGAATTTCATGAAATGAGAAGTAAGGCTTCTAATTTCTTGTCCATACTTCGATAAAAATATGATAATGGGAAAAAAAAAAAAAAAAAGGTGTTAAGAACTACCAGCTATACATGCAGCAACGCAGGGATAAGCATTCAAGACAAGTTCACAGTTCTGATTATAGGCAGAAACAGACAGCAGGGGGCTTTTGCTTAAACAAATTGTACCAAATAATCACTGACACTGTGATCGCTGAGGAGACGGAGCCCAAACTCCTCAAATATGTGAAAGAGAAGCTTCTTTAATGCAAAAACTAAACTGAGACTCATCAGCTGCAGTAACACACATTGAATGGGCAGTTCTGGTTGTGTCATAATGAAACATGTGTTTGCCTATTAAAGTGTCTTGTAGCTCATGATAACATTCGCACGTTTGTCATATCAATTGGGTGGAAAACAGAGCCTGACGACGACAACAACATGAGCATGACTTCTTTCTTTCTTTTTTTTTTTCCCACAGACTGTTGATTTCAAACGGGGCTGCCAACTCTCACGCGTTTGGCTTTAAACTCTCCCGCCACACATGCCTTCTCTCGTGCCAAGCTGTTTTTAGCTGAATGCTCAGCTTGTTGTACTTGATCCATGTACTGTATTAGTTTTATCTCAAACAAATCAGAAACTGTGCATTTTATCAAAAGCAAATATTGTAATTAAAAGTAATTCACCAATATTTCTTCATATTCGGAAATTTTGGAAATACTCCAATTACTAACATATAATTTCTACATCCAGTCGATATAGTAAAGTGAATGATAAAGTAGTATCCTGTGATCACATATGTGCTCATACATGAACCTGACTTCAAGACTAACCAGCGTCTTACTGATTGATGCAGGTGACTATGATCTGCATTTAAACAATCAGAGTTTATGATTGATGACTTCTAATTTTTCCCGGAAATCTACACGCAAACTCTGCTCGACCAGGAAATTCCGTGGACATGCTGTTGTTGTGCCACTCTCTCCCACCGGGGCCAAGACGCCACAGTTAGCATGACCTACTGAGCCAAAATATACTTCAATAGGAAACACGTTGGGCTGAAATGGACTGGAAATCTCATTTCATACATTCACACGTTAAGAAATTAAAAATCCAATCATTCATTCGATGCTAAAAATCCAACATGCACATTTTTTTGCAGACATGCACAAGTTCTCTGCTGGTAATCCCGTACAAAGTCTTTCTTAGGCAAAAAAAACGCACAAACATTTCTCAAATTTATAAACAAAATTAAAGCATGAAAATGAACCCTTTAGCTATCTGAGACAACAATAAAGACTGACGCAGGTTATTCTTGGGCGTGACCGTAAAAACAAAGAAAAGGGTGGCAAGTGAGCCCTCTTGACTGTGCCCTGTTTGAGGTTGTAATTTGGGAGGTACAATTTGCTTGTTTATTAAGTTTTAGCAGAAAAATAAAAATGACAATTTGGCTTGGGCTTTCCAAACAGGATGGTGGACTTGGCATCTTTTCACTGCAACATGAGCTCGCACAGATATTAGCTGCTAAATATCGTCACTTCATCTCACACATTAGTGTTCCTCTGTTTGTGTGTGAAGGCTTAAGAGTTACCACATGTTGCACTGAAGAACAACACAAGTCCTATGTCCTCCAAAAATAAAATTTACAAAGACACCCTTCAGCATTGCCCTTGAGCTGAGTCAGTGTTACTTCACATTATAGGGTCAATCAGTGCAAAAAGCAGAACATCAGGAAATGGAAGAGTGTCTCTTGAAATGTACTCAGATTAGTCAAGCATGCACTTTTTTGGAAATAATGATATGAATGGGTTAAAATTGTAATCATAGAAGTGATACCAAGAAATCAAACTGAAGGAAATGACACAATGCACTGCACTGAGAGGGAAATCTGAAGCTGCCATTTCCCCAGGAATGCATTTTCCATAGTATGGAAACAGAAAAAAGGCCAGTCAACAGTCAATGAGCAAAAACCAAACAGAGTTTGTGCCCTTCAGACAGGGCCGATTACCTGGACCCTAGGGGGAAAAGGCGTTGTTCTTCTACTAAGGCTTTGGCTCTGGATAAGCAAAATTAAACAGCAGGAAAAAAAAAGGAATACAAAAGAAAATGCAATAAAACCAAAACCCCACAACACAAAAACTCACAATACACTTGAAACACAACAGAAGTTTGTAGTTTAGATGAGAAATTGAGGCCAGTACGATTTTTAATTGCTTTTCTTTCGCTCTGTTCTGCACTGGCCCTTTGAGAAAATTACTATTGGTTCAAAACTATGCTTACATTCTTCTCCGGGCCTTTTCTCTTCAGCCTTAAAGTTTGCTTCACAATGACACTGAATCCATAAACACAATCTGAATAATACTCCCAAAATATCATACAGCTTTTTACAGTGTAGAATTACTCATCGGGCATAGAAAACCCAACAAGGCTTACATTATATTCAGCGTTTCATCAGTTTTGGAATTCCAGGTCACCCAGGAATACAGAACATGAACGTATCTGTGTCAGAGTTTCCAGATCGCAGAGAGATTTTCTTTATTGACTGAGTGCTACACAGTGGACCGTCTCTGTTACTGTGGGCCAAGTGACTGATATCCAAACCTCATGTCAGACAAACTATTTCTCATCAGGAGAACCCCCCCCCCCCCCCCAAAAAAAAAACACTCCCTGGAAGTTGAAGCTGTTTCCCATGTGGATCCTAAATTTGAGACTCGATTTATCTTTTGCTGGACCCATTTACCCCAGGAGGGTTTTTATACTAGATACTGAACAACACCCAGTGTAACCTGATCTACAGCCCTGTGCTGGTTTGCTGACGGGCCAGCTGAACAGGCTGAGTTATAGAGAGGTAACAATGCTTTTGATTAAGATTTAGAATTTGAGCTGCGTCGAACCTGTTCGGTCTGAATAGTTGGCTCGCCAGCATAAAAAGTGGTCAAAGTACCAACGCAGTGTGTATTAGTCTGCATGTGTAGTCAAAGTCACTTACTGAGAGCTGTTCTGACAAGTACTGGGGGGCGTCCCTCAGCATGCTGGGACTCATGGGGGACGTGACGGAGATGGACGGGCGATCCATCTTCTGAGACTCAAAAGAACTCGAACCTGACAGGACGCAAACAACACAGTCCGGTTATCTGGTGGTTATGTTGGGTTCAATACACACTCGGAGTGACATAAAGCGCTGAAATCGGTGAGAGACGACGATGGCGAGGAAGACAGAAAGACGAGAGGAGAGACGCATAGAGGGCAGGGACTCTCGCCATGTAAGAGACAGAAACATGAAGAGGCAGAGTGACAGAAGCAACTCACGCAGACGTTTCCTTCACTTGATGTTTCTGGGCTGATTAATAGGATAAAATGGCATAATGAAATCGGCTGAAGATTTTGACAAGACTCACTTGATTCCAGTTGTGCATGTGTGCTGTCTGGTATCCTTGGAATATCTCTGTAGGAAAAGAAAAAAAGACGAGGAAAAAGTGTGACACAGAGGAAAAAGGAGGGGATGGAGCGGATCAATTTTAACTCATGCTGAATGCACTGTGCTTTAATGACCGTAAGCACCACATCAGTCTTCATTCGGCCAACAGCTCCCTCAGCAGCACAAAGAGGGTTAGATATAGGAATTGACAAAGCAAAGGTGCTGCTTTCCACGACAATTTCCCTCTAAAAAAACCAACTGGAGGAGAAATGGCAAGTGAGAATGCAGGAGGCATTGTTCCATCCCATACAAGGCCAGAGAGGACAGAGCCCGAGCCGAGAAGAGGAAGGAATGGATGATAAATAAACACTCTGCGACTAAACACAAGCTGCGCTCCTTCTCTGACTTCCTTCAGCTTAGAAATGTAAATACAAATTTATTCTGAGTGATGGATGCAGTGATGTTGCAAGGATGAGCCTGAAAAGTATTAGTGTTAAAGATAAAATCTATTATTCCTCTATTTTCAGACATTTTTTTTATGCGTATGTGTGTCTCGCTTATTTTTAGATTAAATATTTTTATTACACTTTCTATCTTTCTGTCTATCAGACGACTTAAGAAGCAAATCTTTTAAATCTCTATGCTGTTCTAATACTGTCTTTATCAATTATTTATATCTGCATACATTAAATATCTTTATAAATGTATTCTTACTCACATACAAATATAACATATATGTTTCTTGTATTTTTGTGCTACTCTACTTAAGCTGATTTTTTTAAGGTATCCCTACCTCATTGAACTTTCTACTTTTCTTCACTACACAAATAGTTGTACTGTCTACTACCTTCCATTCTCAAAACTGATTCATTTCCTGTTTAAGCCTCTTTTAATTATGACTTAATGTAAATTAACAAAAAAGGAAAGAGTGTCAACACCAGAGAGAATGTGTTGAGTCCAGCAGGCTTGTGATGAAGAGATGAACCCCAACTTAATGAACTCCATATTGTTCACAATAAAGATATTGATTTAAACTGGGTTTGAAAATCTCAAGGTGGTTCGGGCAATGTCATGATGATTATTAGTATTACGAACCCTTTTCTGCATAAAGTAGTCTCTTTTCAAAACTCTCCGTTCTAAAACTGAATGTTTTATTAACAATAAATAGTACTTCTCTTGTATCTCAAATACAAGATTCTATTGTGACAAATATAGTTTAACAAGAAATAGTTGTAAACAGTGGTGGTCATCACCACAACACCCAATCAAAACAGTTAGATCATATTTTCACTTTTCACCGCTGCAGGTACATTTAGGAACTAGTACTTTCCTACTTGTACTTTTAAATGAGTCAAATCTGCTTCAGCGGGCAATCAGACAGGGACACCATGACTTCAAGTGTATCAGCAGGCAGGGTGAAAAGCCTCATAAGACATGCAAGAGGCCACATCAGAGTTTTAAAGCTGCACGTAGCCATGCTGGAAAATAAAGCCTGTCCCACAGACTGGATGCTGAATTTGTCCTGGTTACTGGTCAATAAAGTGGAGTATTTAGGACGATGGAGGATAGTGTATCATGAGGGGCTGTTGTATTCGTAGTATTCAAGTGTTTTACTCCTTAAAACCATCACAACTATGAGCTCCTTCTCAATCTCAAAAAGGGAAAGGCCACTTATTTATGCACATTGATAAGTTGCAGTTTTTTTTTTAAGTTTTGTTAAGTTTGTTCAGGAGACAAATAATTGTTTTGATCTTGGTAAATGCCTTTTCTTGTTTGTTTCTGTTAAATAGACTTAGATTGACTCTGTTCCACCATAATCAATGTTTTTTGTTCTGTTTTGTTTTAATAAATGCTGACTTCACAAGATAGATGTCTTGCCTCCAGGCACACTGAAGTTTAGGGCAGAGAAGGCAAAAGATTGCAGGTTTATTATGCTGCAATAGCACCAACTCTCTTCTATTCTCCTCCTGCATTCAACAAGGGAGCTTTGTTGCTTTTTAGTCCTTAAGTATAGGTGCGTCGTCTCACGCCGACAGCGAATTCTCACCCGATAGGCCGTGAGACCACCAGCTCCACCTGCGGCTCCGGCTTGGATTCTAGTATGATATTGTAAACTTCTTTAAAAGTGGCTCCTTGTAAAAGCTTTCCGTTCCACTCCAGCACCTGGTCACCTGCAGAAACACCACAAGCAGTCAGCATTGCATTGTCACATACAACAATTCAGTCCTTCACAATACTCATTCAATAAGTCATACAGAACGACAGGTAAACACTGAACCGAACAAGCGGTTTGTGTGTGCGCAGGTGTTTTAATACCTGGTCTGAGGTGTCCAACAGTGTCTGCTAGACTTCCTTTCCTCACTTTAGTAATGAAAGCACACAGTCTACCAGATTCTGTCATTTTGCCTCCCACCACCTGTAGAAGCAGAAAGGCGACTGGATTAGCACGTTTGTACAACCAAACTTGTGCGTTGCGCTCAACTGCAGATTTAATGCACTCCGTAACCTAAAAAAGATGTAGCATGAATATTGCAGCTTATAGGACAAAGACTTTTTTTTCCCCTTTTCCTGTTGATGTCATGACTTTATCCCTTGCCTTCAAGGTACGAATCCATAATAAACGCATTGTAAAGAGAGGGTCAATGGTAAAAGTGCATCACTGTCTTAAAAAATAGTCCTGTCTATGCTTTTTCTCCCCAGGGACACACTCTGGTGCTGCTCGGTGGATGTGGTAGCAGTGCAGGGCCGTGGGCTAGAGCTGTACTGTACAGTCCTGAGCTGCTGTACTCCGCTCGGCTCAGCTTACACTGGCATCATACAAATAAAAATCCCTCTTAATGGCAGCTGAATGCCAACATACAAAGGAGCTTAGGGAAGTCTGCTAAATGAAATGGCTTTATGTAACAGGCAGGAGCAAGAGAGGCAGGTTCACAGAGGGGGGGGGGGGGGGGGGGGGGGGGGGTGGACAGTGAGGGCGAGGCTGGCAGCCTAACTGATGGGCTGACTGGCTGGATTGCCGAGCTGGTTGGCTGTTGCTGAGCGGACAGAAATGCACAGAAGCACTGAGCAGACACAAACATGCCATTTCAGGAGACTCATTCAATCAGTAATGATTTTTCCCCATCTTGCTGCTCTCGCTTCTTTCTCTTCATGGCCCACCAGGCTCCTCTGGACTTTGCACTGCTATTTTTCAACCTGCAGTTTTATGCAACAGTGAAATGTGGAACTAAACATATAAGAGCAAAGAAATATCTTATTCATGTGGAAACTACACTAAAACAATAAACTGACATAAAAATTAAATGAGTCTGTGGAGACTTTGCATGTTCTTCTTGTGCGTGGGTGGGTTTTCTCTGGGTATTATGGTTTCCTGTCATAGTCCAACATGCATATAGGTTAATTAGAGTGAAGGTAAGTGTGTGTGTGACTGTCTGTGTCTTTGAGCGTGCCCTGCCTTTGCCTCGCACCCTGCAACTTTAACTTGGATGAGGCTATGTATAAAGACAAATGGATGCAATAGTGTACGGCAAAAAAACCTGAAACCGCTCGGTCAATATATTTTGCCAATTATCAAATTTTGACATGAACAACACACAGCTTCTGGACTAAATAGTTTTCTCTTTTCAGGTTCATCAAGGTAGTTTAGTGTGAGTGGGTTCAGAACATGATAAATGCCTCCTAACAATCGCTTCACTAATATTAATTAGGAATATAATCAAATCAATGATTACATATATTTTTGGATGTGGTTAGATGGGCTAAACACAAAGAAAAGTTAGGTGTGACTTGGGTGTGATTTGCTGGGAAGTAGGGGAGATAGTCCCACCCTCCAGTCAACGTATCACTCCATATGTTTAAGTTGTTTTTAAACACAGGAGGGGATAACATTTGTTTTCTCTGAATAGCCATTAAAATTACTTCACCAGCAGACTGGATTACAGATTAAATATATGTATCTAAAAATCTAACTTTAAATCTAAAAGTGAGTCAAACTATTTCCTACAATCTTAAACACCCTGCTTCCTTCACACTAAGCAGAATGTTTTTACTGATTTCTGAATTTACAGCATTTTCAGAACAATTGATATTGTAGTAAACAACAGATCTTCATGCAATAAATTACATTTGTTGATGGGTGCATGTTGTAGGTCTCCGCAACGCACACACCTGAAATATTTATGGTTGTCTTGCATTTAATTTTTCTGTATTACATCAGTATGACAATACATTCATGCTTTGTATTCAAATAAAACGTAAAAAACAAAAACAAACCCCCCCACGTTCTGTTTTTATCACAAACAGCTCCCCAATAATATATGAACATCGTAAAAGAGTAACATCTGTCCAGAATTCCTGGATATGATCCTGCTTTAAGTCAATGTGCCCCTTGTACATTTTTGCAGTAGGAGTAGAACGATGACAGCGTAGGTAGTGTGGTCTCACAAGCTCACCTTCAGACCAAGCAGAGCTCCTGAGTCTCGAGGCACACTTCCATCTTTCATGCGCTTGTTGAGCAAAATACGCCCTATTAGGCGATCCCCATCTTTGGAAGGCTGCCACGTCACCGGGTGCTACAAGGTCAGAGCGACAACACACCTTTTGTTTAACAACTCATACACTTGAATTTGATCACTTCAGACCAAAGCAGACAACTGTTTACAGTGACAGGGGGGCATGAAGGTAGAACTGAATTAGTTCACTAAGGTAACAAAGTTCACACAAACTCTGCTGATTTGTTGAGACTGCTTAGAGGCATTTACAGCACTGCATTCACCTAATTTAACCTCTAAATGATGCAGATTAATCTGTTAAATTGGGTAAAAGTGTTAATGAAAATGCAGTGATTTTATTAATGAAATAGATTTCATCAACAGCCAGAGCTTGTGTGAACCTGCCGGTGTGAGGGTGGAGTGAGCTTCATGCAGCGCCCCATGCAGAGAAAAGCAAGCAGCCCCAACACTCCTTCTCAAACCAGCCTTCAAACAGGAGCAGGAAGACCGGAGTCTGACCCCGGTGGTTCACTGCACACAAACATACAACCACCAGAGTGGAGTAGTGAGGGGAGAGCAGACAGTGAAAAAAAAAATAAAAAAAAGAAGAAAGGGGGGGGGGTGGGGTAAGAGGTGACCAATTATACAAGAAACAAATGAGCATCGGGTGCCAGGTTAAAGATCAAAAAGGATGAAAAACTGACAGCACAGAGTTAAGCCATGAGACACAGATAGGGTGAAATCACAGACGCGGCAGTGGAAGGGAAAAAAGAAAAACGAATGTTTTGAATTTCTGTGCAAAACAGATCCAATCTTCCCTGTTTTGTGTGGTTGTTTTTTTGTTGTTTTTTTTGGAGGGGGGGGGGGGGGTTTGTAGAGAAGTGAGTGAAAAATTGGGCGGGGTAGGAGAGTCCTTTCTGGACTGGGTGCTGTGGGGTGGGGCAGCAGTGTGAGAGGGACGGGCCTAAGTAAAGGTGTTCCTACTGCACTACACAGGACCGTTGCAGAGCAAAAAACACAACATACGGAGGAGAACGAGCATGCAACTAGGAGAGACCCACATTCCTGTGTGCCAAGACAAACAGAGAGGTTGTGTGTCGATGCTCTTATTTTCCAGCTACAGTCAGGTGTGTAGTTTTGGTTTGGGGAGCAAAACAGCAAAAGTACGAGTAGCAAGCAAAGAGGGTGTCCCCAAGACTTTTTTTTTTTTTTTTTTTTTTTCGGCAACACCAAGCAAGGTGGAGCCAAAAGTGACCAAACAAAAAAGAAACGAAATCGCAAGAGAAATCAATTTATACAACGGAAAATCAAATTAAAAACAAAACATCTCACCTATTTACACTTAGTGACAGAGAGCAAACAAAGACTGGATGGGAAGGTCATAAATAATAATAATAACAAAATGCAGGCTAGGATTGTCTCAGTACCTTCTCACTATGGCTATGCTCCTCGTTTAGGGTTGTGCTACTGCACGTATCAACTCCCGAGTCTTTAACCTGCGGTTCACACCATGCCAAGTCCTCTTCAAATGAGTGTCCCCCAAAGCGCACCATTTTCTTTTGCCTCTCAGATAAGGTGTGTGTCGGCTCGGACATAAATGCCTGCTCAATAGTTTTTCTTTTTCCCCTTTGACTGTCCCCTACAGGTGTGGGATAAAAACAGAAAGAAAAAACAGAAAAAACAACATGCAAAGGTGTAAATAAAACAAAGGAAACATGAAATGACAAAAGACTCTGGGAGAACGGGGGATGGGGTGAGGAGGAGAGAGACAAGGAGAGAGAGAGAGAGGAGAAGAGACAGATGGGGAGGTTAAAGGGGGGAGGGCGGGGAGGCGGGAGGGGAGGGTCAAGGCAGGGCTCCACATGTCTCACCAAAGACATTGGGGAGGCCTCGCTGCTATGCCATGACGCATGGTCCCACCAGTGGCCATCCAAATCTCCTGTAAGGTGGTGGGAGGGAGGGCGCACATACACGAGAGAGGACAGCAAGAGGGACCAGTGAGGACACAACAGAACACAACGTACAGACAGTCACAGACACACAAACAGGACAAACACACACACACACACATACGCTCGCACACATACTGCCCAAACTCAAAAGGCGATAACCATGTCCAACTCTAAGATCCCTGTGGAGAGAGACAGATTCATCTTAAATAAAACAAAAAAAACCCTGAAAGAATCAATGCTTATTTGACCACCTCAACTCTGTGTAGAAAGGAAACAAAACAGGCCTGGCGACATGGGAAATAGCCACCACTGGGCTGTCATTAACACAGACTTCAGGTTCTTATATGTATTCCTCCAGCACGAACCAGGAAAACACTGACCACATCCACACTGAAAACACAGGAAAGAAAATGACAATTTCCTTCAAGTATGCTTCCAGTGTTAACCATTCATGAGCCTGTTGATTTTTTCAGAACCAAATAGGTTAAATTTCAAATCCACCTGTCTCGATTTACTAAGACATACACTTCACAATACCAAGGAATAACTGCAGTGAGGACAGGGAAGTTCTTCTCCAGCCACAATCTGTACTCATAAATAAATGTTCTTTAACATCAGCCTGATAACAACAAATGAACTGTCATGGAAGATGAAGCCTTTGAAATAAATGAATGAGATTTTAGGATCAAACACGTTTTTCTTTCCTTGGGTAGTTATGTTTATGTGTTTTGCGACAGTTTAGGCGTTCAATAAATGTATCTCTCTTTAACCAGAGTCACCACAGCAACACATTTTGCCCCATAGACTCGGCCAGTTTTTAGACTGCTGCCCATTCCTGCTGCAACTGGGATTCAAACCCAAGCCCCCCGACACACAACAATACAAAACAATGGATATTCCAATTATCAATATTGGCCAAGGAAAGGAGATCTTGATTTAACGTGGCCAAATCATTTGGAGCTTTAACAATAACTAAACACAAACAGTTTAAGAATTTAAAGCAAATTGTTATTCTTGTAACTAAAATAACTCCCATGTCTGTTATTTGGACGGTTCGTCCTTTCGTGGATGCATATGGTCATATACTGTATGTTCCTCGAATTCCCAAAAACTAAATCAGAGAGGAATATTCTTCATTGAGAACAATGGATTTCATTTGAAATCAACGAGCAACCCCGTCTTTTGTTGGGCCTGAATTACCATGCTGTCAGCTTCTTATGCTACATCGGCTGCATCTACAGGAGGGAGGCGGGGCAGATCTCTCATGTGTTTAACTGGGGCTTCAAATTGCAATGCCACACAGCCTTAACTGACCTCAATCTAAAGTGCACCGGGGAGAGCTTTTAAAGATAAGGCTCTGATTACAACTTCTGTCGTAGTATCGGTGCATGCTGCAGAAAAAGATCCGACAACAGTGATATCACAGGATGGTGGATTCTCTTGCATTTTTGTTTTGATTCGTTGGATTCCTGAGTGAGCGGAAGGATTTACGAGGCCAGATTTAAGGAGTCCTGTAACCCTCCCTTTTGATGATGATATGATGTTTATATCATTAAAAAACAATGAGACATTTCTCTTCTATGAGATGAACATCAGCCTGCTATGATGGGTAGAAAACTGTCAGTATAACTAATTTTGTCAGTATTTGCCCTGTTCTTCCCTGTGGATGCACAGCGCAGCAAGATGACGACTAATTTCAATTTGATTAAGAAGCTTAAAAATCCAAACTAATTAAAAGAGTGAAGAACATTGAAATGAAGGTAGTGTTAAGGTTCTCAGTAGAGCGCGCTGAAGAGGTAAAGAAGGTTTGAAGGTGGAGAGAATTCTTCTGTTTTTTAGCCGTCTGACTGCCGATGAACAGTTCTCTATCCGGACACTGTAATCTGTAGCACACTTTACATTTAACATCCCATTATAAAGATACAGAGGGCATTTAAATGTTATTCACTTACACTGGCGGGTCATTTTACAGTTTAGAAACTAAGTGAATTAAGAAGCAAAGGGGAAGCTAAAGCACATAAACTGCACAGACACCAAGCATCCAGTAAACGGCTCGCGTTCATGTGTGCTAGTACATTTGTGTGTTTGCATCCACATATAGTAGAGACTCAAGGCCGCGGGCCTCAGGTAAGATCGTCTGGAAAAAAAAAACACTGCACTGGTACAACCCTTGGGCCATATACATCACATTTCCCACACTTCACTTCCCCTGCAAAGAGCTGTAGAACTTAATGGATCTATACAGGAGAGGCCTCCTTTCAAGCATTATCAGTCTAAGGATTCAATCTCAGGAAAATCAGGGAACTCTGACGGAGAGGCATAAAAATAGACTGCGTGTGCTTCTGGATAAAGAGGAGGCGGCGATGGAAAAAGAGGGTTTGAGGGCAAAAGAGAACAGGATTTTCAATATGGGGAAAATGGCTCAGAATAGAAGAGGGACGCTGGGTAAAGATAGAGTCACTGCGAATAAATCACACAAAAAAAAATCTAATGGCGCTCACTGGGCATCTGGAACAATGCAGGGTTTTGGTATCATGTGGCCAGAAGGGACCGAAGATTGAAACACCAATAAAAAGTAGTTATTGAGGATCCAGTTCACTACAGTTAAACACACAGTTCACTAAAGTTGGCCAGCTTGGATACTTAGAAATAAATCAGATGATTTTAACCAACATTGAAAATCATGAGGACGTTGATTAAATTAATTTTTTTTTTTAAATCAGATACATTTTGAAATGAACTGGAATTTTTCCAATTTAACATTTTGAGATGGTTGTTTAAAGAAAATGCTGCTTAAGTAGTTCTTCAATTTGGTGGCCAAATATTGTAGCGGAGACATTGTGCGATATCATTTTTGGCGGGAAAAGCAGAGTATTATAACTTTTCAGAAAAGTGAAGACATTGTGTATAATTTGAATGAAACTCATCGTAATGTAGAACAGATTAAAATCCATACTTAAATCAAAAGATTTTAACAGTTATACGTGACCTTAAAATGAATCCTCTGCATTTTCACTATCAATGCAAAAGATAACATCCCCACTTTATTTATTCATTTGGCTTGTTGGTGCATTAGCTTTAATCACTATACATCCCCCTCAAACAAACTGCACCATGAATAGCCCCAATATGAATGTGATAGGTTTCATGGCTGTTTGGATCGGGCCATGTTTATCACTATAAGTATCATCAAGTACTCATATAAGATTGCTTGATGGAGACTGGAGTTGCTGAACACGGTCCCCAGTTCAAGTCTGCGTGGAGATTACATGTTCTCCTTGTTTATATGTTGGTTTTTCTAAAAACATGCATTTGTGTCTGATTAGTAACTGTAAATTGCCAGTAGCTTTGACTGTGTGTGTCGTTTATATTTTAACATTGATTTTTAGTCAGTTTACTACAATGTAGATTATAATACTTTATTTGTCACAATGTCACAACTTTTCTGGAATTGTACTTGATACAACACTGCGATTTGATGATAACATTTAAGAAACAAATTCTTAAATCAGCTGATTACCCTCTTCACCTTCCAGCTGTTGATCTGTCAGCACCACGGCAGGTCAGTCTGGTATCCTTCTCCCAGAAATCAAGTAACTGGCCTAATGTGGTCATAGCAGTTGGAAGTGCGTGAGGCCTATGTTTAGGAGAAGTGGGAGGAAGGATGATGCATCTCATGTTGACACAGCCGGAGCTTTGTGTTTATGTCTGTGTTGGAGCTGTGAATCTATCTGCTCCGCAGCAGATCTCAAGGTTATATCATTCACAACTCCACCTCCACCTGCGCCTGTTCTTTCTCCTGTGACACTCCTCCACCTTCAGCGGCCCCCTTTCACCAGCCCACCCTCAGTGTTTGTCAGAAAGGATCTGAGAGGGCGCCAGCACACAGGCACGTACCGCCTTTCCTCCCCTTTCTTTTTCCTCGAAGCTTTATTAACAGTGGCACATCACAATTGGGCACTGATCTCTGACAAGGCACTGTGTGGTTTTTCAGAGAGCAGGAAACTCATCACGGCCATAAATTGTGAGCATCAGCAGTCTGCGCCCAGCCCTGCCGTTTCGCCCCGGCTCCGAGGCCCCGCAAAGTGCTGAATCAGGTCGAAGGCACAGCGCAGGCAGTGGCGGAGTTCACCACCAGCAGGCTCTCCATCACTTTGACGGCTCAATAAAAACCAGTGTAAACTATTAATTGGATCATTAATTATTGATGCTGTTTTTACTACAATTCAAGGGGTGAGAGCCGAAAAGAAGCAGGGGTGAAACTGTGTGCATGTTTAAACATAGTCGCCATGCTTGGAAGGTGTTCCAGCGACGCTGAACCCACCCGAGAAGACAAGATCCTTTACTTTTATTCTGGTAGAAAGGGATAAACTGTACTTTTCAGAGCTTGTGACACACTACAAATCCAACGAACAACTTGAGATGCAAAAACTGCATTGGATAACTATCTAGGACTTGACTAAGGTCGTCATTACACAATGTCCACCTGTCTGCTGCAGTTAGCCAACCATCCTCTCCTTTTCTGTGTGTTCGGCACTATTATGAGACTGCATGTCAGGAGAATCAATAAAGAGGAAAACACAGTGAGAGGGCCATCGCTATAAATCAGTCTCCTCTGCTCACAGACACAAGTCAGACCCATTACAGCTGGCACGCCCGCTCTCTTCCAGTCTCCTCCCTCGCTTCGACTGCCCCCATTCTCATCCCATCAAGACCCCCCCCCCCCCCCCGCAGACTGCCCCCCTCCAGGTGCTGGAGATTTGGAAGCATGACATGCACCCTAC
This sequence comes from Lipophrys pholis, assembly GCF_963383615.2. Taxonomy (NCBI): domain Eukaryota; kingdom Metazoa; phylum Chordata; class Actinopteri; order Blenniiformes; family Blenniidae; genus Lipophrys; species Lipophrys pholis. The sequence continues at coordinate 10,763,890 of NC_137639.1, read as the reverse complement.
TGTTTCACAGCCATCTTATTGGTCCAGATGAGACACTGAACGGTCAAATACAGCCAAACATGGCCAAATGGTGCTTTCTCTCTTCTTTGTAAATCTGCTCTGTCAGTGTTTTTCCTCTTTCTTTTCTTTGCTGCTTTTGTCTTGCCTTAATTTTTCATTAATGCTTCAAATGTACAACTGAAACTATCTGATTGAAGAGTCTGTACTGTAAATTTGAGAGGAATTAGTTTTTTCCCTGTATCTTACATAACGGAGTCTATCTTGGCAGCAACGTTGTTTTCAAATAAACTCGTAGAATCATTTGAAGCCTTTATCAGACACTAAATTACAGGAGCCTCAAACATGTTGTACATTAATGAAACTGGCAATTATAAGTGAATGACGACGAGAGATTGCTTCACATAAGTGGCTGTCTGAGGATGTTCTGCAAGGAAAAGCTATACTTATTCGGGTCAAGAGTTCGACTTCCTCCTTTGTTTTTCTTCTCTCTCCTACACAGGCTGACCTGTGGAGGAGGCAGACAGACACAGACGGGAACAACACAACTTTGACCCTCAAAACAGCCTGTTTTTTTTAACCCCCTATTTTTGTTGCACAGCTACCTGTAAGCCTGGAAACTCCCACATCAATAATGTAGTGCCGGTGCTGGGCTGCTTCCCTTAGTGTGCAGAACAGTTACATAACAAAGCAAAGCAACCAAGTACCTCCGTTCTTCTCGACATTAAACATTTCTTGCATGTGGCTCGCATTTTGCTTTAACAAACAGTATTTTTTTGTATCTTATATATATTTCCTTTTTCAACATTTGTTCCCCTCTGTTTTCAGTTTTGTTTTTTTTACCTGAGCATTTCTCAGGTTAGGGCCTCCTGTGTTACAGATTTGATAACAAAATAGAATTAAGACAACTGTCAACAATGTGAAGTCAAAAATGTAACCGGCCAACCAAATGTTTTTTGTTGATTATATGCAAAGTGGAATTTAACTCAGTCATCCTGACTGTTTGCTTGTTGATATATAAATAAATGCACATTTCTCTAAAGTGATAGGGGAATTTTTATGAGTAATCTGCTGTACATTGCTATTTTCTGTAGCAGCTATGACTGGCCCATGGCTTTAGTTCATAAAAAGTATTTGATACTATTTGAAATAAACACAATCAGTATTTCACTTGTTTCTCCTGACTCATGTAAAAAACAAAAAAAACATATAAAAAGTTAGACTTATATTATATGGGAAAAATATATATAAAATGAAGAAAATGATTCAAATTTTTAAGGATGCATGTTTCAGGCTTATATTTGGGCTCACTTGGTTTGTTTCTGCTTCTTTTCATTCTAATCTGTTGATGAATTTAACAGTCTTTCAACAAGTGGTAACATTCAAGATTGTAAATCAAAGTGCAGCCTCCATAAATCAGTCAAATGGTCAGAATACGATCCTAGGTAAACCAAATGTACAATGATGCAATGAAAGAGTTAACCAGTCTGCATCAGGTTGTTTAGTGGTTATTTTGTCAAAGTAATCCTGATGAAACTTAAACTGCAGCTAACATTTGGGATTATCACACAAGGCTTTTTTCCCCCATTTTTCCCCCAAGTACCTAGATAAACGTTGAACGTGCTGAAACTTATTCTTGGAAATCTTGTACTTATACTACACACAGAAGAAACACTCACATCACTGTTTTAATGCTGAAACGGTGTGTTTGAGAACTCACCAGCACAGCAGGCAGTGAAAAAAACATTAAAAGTGCTGATGTAAGTCCGGGTCAATCTATCCTCCATTTTTTTCATCATTCTCAGTAATAATCCGTTTTCCCTCCCTCGCTAAGTGGGCTGAACCATAATCCTATTGTCACCTTGTAATGGGCCACTTTACAAGGATTTACATCAACAGCTTGGTAACAAAACAGTATGGAGTCAGGGTTAACAAGCCCGGTCAGTGTGCTGCAGGAACACATATAGTCACCCTCTGCTATTTTATCACCTTCATTTATTCATATGCTACAGTGATGATATAAAACTACCCCACAAATGCAAGTGTTATTAACTCAGCACACCTTGTTTCATTAGATGCCCACACCCCGGCCCTCTCTTTGCTCCCCTCTTGTCTGTTGGGTTACGTAACATTTGCCCATTAGCACAGGCTGATCATGTGCAAACAGCTGTGGTAGGATGTGGTAAAGTGTGCCAAAAGACGGCAGCAAAATAAAGAGAAAGCCTTGAGGGCAGTAGTGCTACACTCATTTAAAATTGCAGCCACGCACGTAAACACCCATCCACACTGAGACATATCTGGCTGGCTCGTGAGCGCGCGAGCCTCCTCCTCAAAGGCACGAGAGCTGTGAGAGTAGATTCATTAAAAACAAACACAGAACGCAGCAGTGCTCTGCACATGCAGGGCTCATTGTTTTCAATTTTTTTTTTTTTTTTTAATGGATTGTTGCATAAAGTGTTGCTTTCTTGTATAAGCAGAAGTTTGATTTAAATCAGTGCTCCTACACACATGCAAAAGCTGATATGTTTTCTGCATAAGAATTGACTGTTAAATCAAAGACAGCCCTTCAAGAGACATTTTGAAAGAAATTAAAATGAGCTGTTGATCCTCAGTATCAGATGAGAAAGATAGTGACAGAAGAGGTGTATTCTTTCATAAAATCATCAATGAACACGTTTAAACTGGAAATAATGAGCCCTGCACATAAAAACAAACATATACATAGAAAACAGGCACACACACATCACATGTATAGACTGTGGACAGGGGAGTCTTAAAGTTACACAGCATCTTAGTCAACAGCAGCATAATGAGTTAAAATCAACACAAAACAACAACAACATTAACAGTAATATCAAAAGTCAATAAAATATATCCATTATTTAACAATCATGTCAGTAAAACAGGAGGATGAGGAACAGGATGGCACATCAGTTCTTCCTGGTTTAATCTGTATTACAGCTGAATAAAGCCATTTATGCAGAGAGACAGTAGCAGAAAGGGAAGAGACAGAGTGAGGTTGGAGGTGTATGTGGCTCCTACCTTTTTCACTGACTGACTCACTCTCTATCTCCACGTCCTCACAGCTGGTGTACTCCGGAGTGGTGGCCAGTTCCTCCTCCGAGCTGCTCAGTGACACCTGCCGCATCTTCCCTCCCTTTTTGGTTTTGTGGGGTTTGGGGGGTGGCGGGCGCACCGACTCCGACTGGTCGGAGCTAAGAGAGTCGTTTCTCAACATGCTCTCCATCTTCTCCCTCTTGGTCTTACGGACAGCCGAACTAGGATCCAAATGGTGCTGCTGCCTCCTCATGGGATCCCCGCTTACACCCATATCTCCCCTCCGCAGATCCCCTGACCGGTCACCCAGCACAGGACTGCGGTGTGGCGTCGGGGGGCTGTGGTTGGAGGTCCTGTGACCTCCAAGGCCAGGGCCCATGGGCCCCGGGGAGGACCGGTCGACGGAATAGGATCGCTGTCCCACCATAGGCGGCCGGCGCTCGGTGAGATGCTGACGGGACAGCCGGATGGGGCCGGGGTCGTCCTGCTCCGTGTACGCCAGAGAGACATCGCTGTGGCGGCGCTCATGCCTCAGCCGGCCCACCTCAGCGTGCATCCTCATCTGCTCCTCGTAGGGCTGCGGCTTAACGGGATAGCGGGCCAGGTTCGGATCGCTGCGATAGCGCGCCTGGAACTCCTCCTGGCGCTGACGCTGGAGGTCATACTCACTGGGCGGTCCGTCTAGCTCCTGGTCAAGCGGGTATTCCTGGGAGTGCCAGCGTCCAGGACCCCGCCGGTCCCGGTAGCCCATCCGCGCTGCATCTACATCATGGTACATGTGTGGGCCCCGCGGAGCCCGCCGAGGGTCCCCATCTCCATAGTCGGACGGTGATCTGGGCATGCCGCCGTCCGTCGGGGCATACTGCGAGTGATCACCCCCCTCCCTTTGGTCGTATTTTTGGTTTGGATCCCTGGATGCAGATGGGCTTCGTTTCCTGTCAAAGAGAGGAACAGAAGAGTTACTGGGTGGTCCAATCAATTCTTTTAATAAACATTAGTCAATAGTTATCGATAGAAGAAATAAAGCTGAATTTAGTGTGAAGTTTACATTTTTTACACAGCAAATAAAAGAAATGCGAGGCACCATTAAACTTTAAACATTAACATTAACATTAACATTAAAGCTTATATTCATTTGACTGCTACTCCACTAAGATCAGTGGCCCAGTTTTTCGGGGGGAACTCATATAATTATTGTATGGAATATCTACTATTAAGCTTGAGATCTTAAGATTTCTTCAACTTGCTAAAGATATAAATAAGTTAAGTTGTTGGTTGAATATATATATAAATCTAAACAACTTCACTTGTGCTGTCAGCAGCAAAAATGATTAAATCACCAGTAATTACAGCCTACAAAGTGGTGTGAGGACAGCATTTATCTCCAGGTCAACTTGGGAACTTGAATAACCCTGATTGCTATTAGCGTTTAGAACAAATCTTTGTGTTGCAGGTTTTAGTACTGTAACCTACAAACCTATTGATTGTAATGTTGGAAGCCTAAATACAATTGCTAGGAGGAAAAGGCAAATAGTATTTTGAAAATAAACTAATCCTTGGTTTTATGACTGAGATTTTACAACCGCTAAAGTTCCAGATTATAATTTAGTAGGATCAGCTAATGCAAAAACATGTAATGAAGTAAATATGTTGAAAAATAGGATTACAAAATGCTATAAAAGTGGAAGGGTTTCTAAATGCCCCCCTCAGTCTCTTTGCTATTTTCTATTTACTCAACTAGTCAACCAATTTTGATAGCGCAGGAAAAAGCAACAAAAAAAAATCCCAAGTTGTTTCGTAATGTATTTTTTTACCATTTCATATAATGTAATAAAACCAAAAAACCCTATTAGAAACATATAGAAAAAAAATAATAAAAATGAATCAGGGCAAAGTGAGCAGAAGCTATTTATGTTGTCGAAGACTCATTTCTGCAGCATTGTGTAGAGTCACTTCACTTTTCCCTGGACTATACAGACCTCAGTCACTGTCAATACATTATGAAAACCTGCACCGTCTCTGTCTATACACACACCCACACCCACACCCACACCCACACCCACACCCACACCCACACAGCAAAAAGGGAGAAATAACATGACACAATGATATTCTCCTCCGAGCACATTTTGTTTCCAATTGGGGGTTATTATTCTATTTTACATACATATCTTATATACTACCTGTCAGCCCTGACAGGATTGGCATTCATAACCATAAGTCATATTCTGTTAACAATAGCTAAAAAAAAAAAATAAAATCCCATACTACCAGAATGCAGAGAAGTAGAGCTTTGAACCACCATATGCTGGTCATTGAAGTGCCTCCCAAGCCTTCTCCAGGATGACTGTGCTATTGAATATAAGATTCAACAGCGACTCACATTTGTAACGTGAGCGCCTCAGTATCGTCAAACACACACTGTGAGATTAACTTACAGCTTCTCTATTCTGCCGTCACCACAGAGTACCAACGTCCACATGTTTGACTACTGAAGAGAACTACCAGATGTTAAAGTTATCTTGGGAAAATTAAGATAAAGATGCATTTCTTGCACATTTTTTGAATATTACAGAGCCATCATATCATAATGAATCTGGTCAGGGTTGAATTTGCTTAAATTAGAATATGGTTACATTTATATTTCACTTTTCATTATCTAGTTTTTCCTACAGCATCTGACTATTTTCTTGATTTTGTTGTGCGTGTTCAATACTTCATATCATTTTCAAGTAACAGGATGGTGCAACACTAACAACATAACCTGCCTGGATATGATTATACGTCTAAATTTAATGCTGTAAGCATGAGTGAGTGTGTGCAGTTTCTAAGTTATGTGGAGAGATGTGGAACTGCAGTGTTAGCTGATAAATGATTCACAGCTTCACAGTCTGCGTTTATGTCCACGGTGCAGTGAACATGCAGATTGTCGAGTTGTGTCAGGATTTATAAAGCTCTGAAGAGGTTACCCCTTTATTTAACGCGGGATGCTTTGCCTTTTGTTGAAAACCTCTCACACGCTGAACTTGGAAGAGATCAGCTAACACAAGCAGCAACAGCTTGCATGAAATCATATAAGTAGTATATCTGTCTAGCCACATCGAAATCAAGTGGAATCTTCACATGAGCGGTAAATTCAGAATTTAGACAACACTTAGCTTAATCATTTTCAATGCTGACTGCAGTCAGCACTCTCATATCCTGAGAATTAGCTGTCAGTCATTTTATCATTGTCTGGTTGTCTGAAAGGAAACCAGCCAGGAAGCGGATGAAAAGCCTGGAGGAGGCTAACTGTGCGTTAATGCATTTATTCTTTTGTTCAGATTTAATTATTCATAAGCCACTTTTCTCCTACATTTCTCCCACTTTTCCTCCAAAGTAATAATGACATTTGGGTGAGGGGGTGCAAAAGCTCTGCGAAGCATCCCTTTAATTTTGTACCTGACAACTTTCCATAAATTTCAAAGGGCTTCATAAATCACCGCTGTCCGCCTTGCTCACTCGCCAAGGTAAGGACTCCTCACGTGTGATTGGCCGATTCGCTGAAGGGGACAGAGGAGGTTTGGCCTCTGCCTGCTGGATCACAGACCATTCAGCAGAGTCTGAGCGTAATGGATGTGCAATACAATGGATAGAAGCACCATGGCAGGGCACGTGTGGACTAAGATGCTTTTTGTGTTCTTTGTCTTGAGTTTCTCTGTTGAACACTGAATAATCTCACTAAAGCGAAGTGCCAGCTCCAGGGAGAGACAGAATGATGAACGAGCACTGTGTACAGTTCATGAACTGCTGTACAGTTAAAATATGGGCTGTTACAGAGGGGAAGAAGTTGAGCAATAGTGCAGGACCGAATGTGCTTTCCAACAATACTTGTACATAAAAGCAAGTTTTACTTAATATTGGAAGGAACAAAACATCATGTTAAAAAAACCGGGGGAAAAAAAGACTCACAAATGGAATGAAACTCGTGTTTGTGTTACATTTAAAAATATATTGTGCTACTTTAAATATAATCACATCAAAAGGGATCTATGGTGCAATTTTATTTTTTGTTTCTTTTAATATTTTACCAATGTTTATCATCTGCATCGAACCTGGCCAGTGTGTAGAGTACGTTGTGGACAAGCCACCACACATCAGCTCGAGTTAGAGGACAGTCAGTGTGAAAGGATAATGAAGCGAGTGTCAAATTATAAACAATTGGCAACTTGAAAACTTGATGAAAAAAAAAACTGACTTCCCTCCTGCCATGCCGCTATGGTAAAGGAAAATATTCCTGACAGCCTCAAGAGTTGGCTAATAATCAATATGTAGGAATTAGAATTGAGATATTGTGAATACCTGCTATCAGAACTGAGAAGACAAGAAGGTCTTAGGTGCCTTTTTTTAGAAGACCTGACAGTGACGTCCACAAGCGGCACAATTGATTAGTGACTTTTTTTTTTTAAAAGATATCAAAACATTGCAGTATTAACAACACATCCAAGCATACTGGTGCTTTTTACTTTCTGTTTCACTGCAAAACGAATACCTTCTATTCTCTTTTGTATCTAAATGCACTTGTGATCCATACAAAGCGGGTGGGGGGAAAAAAAATAAAAAAAACACATGAGGGCTGCTGCATTATTCATGAGATGCTCCCGGACACTAACTGAGCGGCGCTTCATTCACAAATTCAAAGTGAAGTAGCAGCAAAAATTATACACTGGAGTCAAAGACAGGCACTGTGACTTGGAGTGGGAGGGTGGCAAATGTGCGACATGCACACGAATGGTTTCTTTTCAGTGGATTGTGGATGTGTGCGCGTGCACGCATGTGTTCACCAGCATCCCCGTGCATTTGTGGCAGTGCGAGCGCGAGTGTCTGTGTGCTGCTGCTGCTGCAGCTGCCGCTTAAGAAATGCTTCACTTTGACTCACGGGCTTGTCCTGAGAGTTTTTCACGCTAATGCCCTCTCTGGGATGTGCCTTGAAATGCTACACCCACAACACACCCGAGCACATAGTAGATGCACATAGCAACGGCAAGAGACATTAACAAACCGCCATTTGACAAGCTCTAACTCATCCTGACACAAGTATCACGTTTCCCTGCTCCCGTTTAGCCTTGTACGTCCTTCCTGTCCAAACAGAGAAACGTCTCTGGCAGCGATAGCAAACAAGCTAGCAATCCCACTCCGCTCTCCCAGCGTCTACATTATGATGCTAATGCTTTCTGCACTGAACAAGCCTCCGAAATACATAATTGAGAACTAAATTTTGTACACCGCACACCTCCGGCACACTGATTTTTTTAAACTCTGTCATCACAGGACACACGATGAAATAGAGAAAGGAGACGTTACACATGAAAAGAGACGGATGGAAATTAAAGGGAGCGTGAGAAATAAAGATGAATAGATGTTCTAACTGTGTTCTGCTGCTAAACGCGCGGCCTGAGTACACACACGGTGCATGAGGCTCGGGCATGAAGAGGCAGGAAGCGGCACCATCAGATTATGACGCTGCACAGAAGCCTTGGCTGCTGCAATGATTGAGTCACGCAGCACACAGCGACACACTCCCTCCATCACGCCCTCTTATATAGCCAAGATTCATGTGTATGATGTCACTACAGACGTGGCACCGGGCCGCAGCGCGGGCGGCGTGGTGTGCAAGCAGATCGACGAGCAGTGAATCAAGCTAACAGGCCAACAATAGAAGCGGCATGTTCGCTGTCTGCATGGTACATTATGGGAATACAGGCAAGGGCCTGGATGCATTTGTGCAGTTGGGGATAACAGCACACCCTGCGACTGCCGTTGTCATGCTCTGAGCTAACTATAGACACCCTCTGCCACAACAGACAAGGGCGGCGGTGACGGGGAAAATTTCAATTCAGAAAAGGTGAGAATAAAGTTGTTAGTACCTAAAGTATCTATGAAACTGCTGCCAAAGCTATTCTTCAGAAAATAGTGTTGTTGTTTTTTAACAACTCAGATATTTTGTTGAATGTGGCTTCTATATTTTCTTCTCCCAGTCGTATGTACCTTGAGCACTCGAGATAATTCCAGTTATAATCATCTTTTTCAAGTACACTGTCCTTATCAAAAGCGGCATAGTGTATCAAATCCATGGCTCACAAAAATCATGGGATTACACTATGGCCCTAAAAGATTAAAAAGTGCGACCCAAAAAGATTAGAAGTGACCTGACATGCTCATTATGATAAAGCCTTTATGGGATGTTATTTCCCACAACACAACACTAAAATAAATACAATATAATAAAATTAAAAAAAAAAAACTATTTATTGAAGTCCTTGATGTGCTGTGGGGTAACGAGAGGCAGGGGAGTGTTTCTGCTCTAACCTACTGATGGGACCGGATCACACTATGTACATTGAAGTGTATGGTTCAATATTCACATTACAATGCAGAGGCTAGTGACCATTTCTCTGACTGTCACATTGGTAAAATGTAGTTTTAGAACAGTTACACGCTGCTCGTGTTTACAGCTTTTGCAGGTTTTGTGGTTGGTGACAGTTTAAAAGATCCATTGTCCAAATCAGCTTTCAAGTCAAGTATTTTGACCGTAATTCTGAAAACGTTAATGCTTAACATATGACTTGCTAATTTCCAATAAAGCAATACATTTCTCTACTTTATGACTCCCAGTAGATGGCAGTTTGTGATGTTACTCTTCGTGCTGTATGCGCAAGATGTTGCACTACTATTGCTTTGCATTATTGCATTATCATAACATCAGGTTCATATATCAGTAAAAATCTCTGGCAAGCATACACATTAAGAGCTCACAAAGATCAAGTTTCATCCACAGATTATGCAAATAGAAGAACTAAATGTAACACAGGTAACAATAGAATGGTTTCTGAAGTGGATGTGATGAAGTTAATATATTAACGTCTTACTCCAATGCTGAACATGACCAAACTTCCTGGGCAGACAAAATTAAGACTTATAAATTCAACTCTTTGTGCCTTCTCTTACTCACCTGCTACTCTTACAGACACAATGAAGATGAAAAATGAAAAATAGTGGCTTTATTCTTGATTATTTCCGTAGTAAATTTTACTGTGTGCTTCCGACATCCGATTGCCTTGAGGTCATGTTTATATTCCATTTAAAACCAAAGAAATGCCACAAGCATGAAGATCAATAATTCAGAGTCCATGAGGAAGCTTTCAGTGAGTGATGAACCCTTCACAGATACTGCTGCATTCATGACTCCAGCCTCATGTGTAGGCACCGAGACGTACACACTCACTCACTCTCTCACCACCACTGCCCAAATCAGCACTTTCCTGATATCAGCTTGATCTACAACCTGCTTGTTATGCCATAAAATCTAAAAACACAGCGATAAAAATGCTATTTTACCAGGAAACATTTATAAAATTCTGTTGTTCTACCTCCAAAAATCGTGTCCTGCAAACATGTGGCACACTAATATGCATGCATATTTCATCAAGATATTACTCAAGAGATTTCACTGCCTTCACAGAGAGACATTCTTGAGTATGGGTAGATGTCTTGCAGGATACTACATTTGGGCTAGAGCTAACTTTACAACATTAACACAGGATTAACACACTAAAAGTGCATATTTTGCATAGACAGGCAATTGTTACACATGATAGAAATTGGATCAATCAAAGATTATAATAAATAATTCAAAACCACACACATCACATCACATAAGCCACATCCTTCCTATTTATGACAATCTGAATCTTGAGATAAAACCAGGCTTACTCAAAGTAAACGTTGAATCCTGGGATGTAGCGCACTTCAAATCTCTGTCTGGCAGCTCCACGCAAACACATCCTGTGCACAATCCCTTCTCCAAAAAAAAAAAAGCCCAGTCTGATCCAAACCACCTAGCACCAGCAATGGCTCACAGCCTGTCACAGTAGCCCTTGTTGTTTTTCCAATCCTCTCTCGACCAGCTCTAAAAAAATAAAAATAAAAAATCTCCTTGTTTTACGTCGACGAGGCTATAGATGATCTGCACATAGCAGCAGATTCACTCCCACAGCAGCGCTCGTTGGACCGAGCTTGCAGCACCAGCTTTGCTTCGGCTGCTTCTCGAGAAACATGTTTAATAAGGAAAGGCAAAAGCAATCAAGGTGAAAATGCAACGCTGCCCCCGTGGGGATGGGGCCACCTCTACTTTGCATGTGAGGGAGAGAAGTCGAATGAGAAGAAACGAGTGGTGCCGCGCTGCAGAGCTCTCCTCTTCGCTAATGACAGCAGAACAACCTGGAACGGTCTCCAATGAAAAGGCACAACCAGGGAGGGAGAGTAACCGCAAAAAAACAGTCTGAATGAGCATCTCAATGAAGATATCAGAGAAGACGAGGGGAAAAAATGCCGCTAATAGTCCATTAAGAGATGCAGCGTCACTCTCTCGTAAGAGACTGACTCAGTCGGCCACTGCGAATCTGGGACACCCCTAAGAGTAAGAGAAACGCATCCTGTCTTACTGTCACCTAGTACAATCAAACCAGCTTAAGCGCCCGTGGCAGGCAGACAGCCCGGCTGAAATTCCTAATATCCAAATGGGAGTGTAGCATCGTGATGACCTGCTTCGTTCCTGAAGGTCTGCTGCATCCACAGCAACCTGCCACACTGCTGGATGCGGATGGATGGCACAGTTTATGGCTCTGCTGCAAAGGCTTCTGGGGGCCTGAAAGCTTGCCGACTTTCGGGTTTAAGAGCATCGTCACGTGATCTCTACAACTGGCTGGTAGTGGAGCACCGGCGCTGCGCCCCACCTAGTAAAAGGATTACAGTCCTTGGTTGATTACTGGCTGACATCACCAGTGACAAGCAGAGGACGAGGAGGTCTCACATCATTTTAAAAATGTGCTCCATAAACTGAAGAAATTACATGTTCACAATCCACTGGGAATATTTTAAGGAATCCTCATCAAATGACATAAGACTGACAGAAAAATGCAGAGGGTTGACAAGTTTCCACAATAAATCTAATGTGCGTGTGGGTGGGTGTGTAGTTAAAAGTGACTCTTCCTGCCTCATACTCCTCTGCCTCACACACTTGTCACATCTGTCACCATCATTCTCCATTCATTCACTTTCTTTCCTCCTGCAGACCCTCTCCCATGAGATGGACTCCGAGTTGACCTGAAGATGTGCTACTATGTGCTGTTTGTGGCGGCGGCGCTGACAGCTGACTGACAGGAGAGTGGAACCATGGAGGGCAGGAAGGAGACGGGCTGTTGATGCAATATTTCCTTGGACAGACCCAGAGTGTGTGTGTGTGTGTGTGTGTGTGTGTGTGTGTGTGTGTGTGTGTGTGTGTGTGTGTGTGTGTGTGTGTGTGTGTGTGTGTGTGTGTGTGTGTGTGTGTGTGTGTGTGTGTGTGTGTGTGTGTTGGGGGGGTAATAATGATCACAGAGACTGTGTGTTGTTACTGCACTACAGAAAAGAGGACAATCAGCCCAGTTTTTACCACTGTTAGAGACAATAGCAGCGCTCTGGAGATTATTACATGTTCTCCAAAGACTGAGCTGGGAGCAGTGGTTAGCTCTTTCTCTAAGCCAGAATTTTCTTTTTCTTTTTTTGTTTAAGAGTAACGGACACAACACAACACTGAAACCTGAGCTGAGATATCAGTGATGCTGCCATGAAAGGTAGCAAAAGGCTCAAAGCCAGGCTGAGTTTGTGAAAACATGCATAATGCAACGGCTACATGATAAGTTTTCTAGACATTTCACTGTATTTTGCATGATTAAAATTGGCTTTATGTTGAGTTTGCCGTAATATTTGGTACCAATTTTTTACATTTGGGGAAAAAAATCGAACTTTCCAAGACAAAGACTGTGCAACAACAAGATGAGGTTATTATGGCACTATTTTACTGATCCTGCCCGCTCAAGATTAAATTGGGCTACATTTGGTTCCTGAACTAAAATGAGGCATCCCTGGGCTAAACTACGAATAGGTGTGCATTTGCATGTCCGTGATAGGTGTCTGTCTCTCTTTGATGGACTTGCCTTGACTTATCATCAACTGGGGTCGGTTATGGCGCCCTCTGACCCTAACTTTGAATAAAGGAGTGCAGAAGTGGAAGTATGGATGCCAAAAGGAACTTGACACAAGTTTCATGCCTGCAGAACATGCTGACAAAAAACCACAATGAAAGCAGGGAAATCTGGCCTGACTGGTGTTTAGTTACATTATTCTGAACTAGATTTTGATCAGTTATTAGTCACTATGCACATGAATTCATCTTGATGTATAGTTGTACATTTTGTTTTTTCTAGTTAACTCTGAGGAAAAAACTTAACATGTTTTGGGAGTTGACACTCACACCACAGGCTGTTCAAATCAAAAGCAAATGCAAATATATTAAAGCCTCAAGGTTTATATTTATGAGGGATAATTCAGTTCCCGTGTGTGTGACTATCTATCCAGGTGTACTCTGCCTAGCTGGGACTGGCCTAGCACCCCTCAACCCTCACATGTATAAAGCAATATAGAAGACGTCAGGTTGGATGTTTGAGAGTTGTTGCTGTGTTGGGAAAAAAAATTATTGTGTTTCCTCTTTAGTCCTGCACACGGTTTGTTCTGTATTTTTGAATTGTTCACTGCACATCAGATGAGGATCACAATTGATTTGACAAATGCTCAGATACATCTACCTCAAGTACTGGTCAATGAAGTAAACTGATATGAATTAGTTTGGCGGAGTTGGACCAGTAGTTTTCAGGACAATAAAGTCTGGATTATGAACATGTGGCAGCAACATTGTCCTCCATGTTTCCCATTTTTGTCATTTCACTAAACAAACAAAAACACTTACAGACTCTAACTTGGGACTTGAACCTGGGTCCCCCCACACTCAAGACAACCCGCTATGCCACCAGTGAGTACATACAGCTGCTCTTTTCTACGAACTATCTTCACTTGTTATCCCATGATGAATTATGTTCACATTTGTAACTGCCACATACTACACACGACAGTTCAATAAGCAGTTTCTTTACAAAAACTGACTTTTAGCCTGTTTCACAATTATTTAAACAAGCAGTTTTTAATAAAAGTAAATAAATGAGTTCCGCACTTGCTCAGCCTAGTTTCAGGCACTGTAGAAGATGGAGGCCGGCCAGCCCCCCCACCCCCCACACACACACACACACTTTGTCTCCTGCTATGTGAAAACTTTTGCGGGAAGCGAGTGGACAGGAAAGTTAAGCAGCCCCACATCCATCAGCCTAGCTGACAGCGTCGACATATCAGCGTGTGTATTCACTAATTGGCTCCATGTACACGAACTCTGTCCTCCTGCCTGTTCGCAGACCAAGTGGTGCCTTGTGTGTTCATGCTATGTTTATACACTGTGTGGTTAATATATTATCTGCGCTGCGCTGCCAGTTAGGTCTCCTTTTTAAGAAGAGGCACTGCTCGCTCTCTATGTAGGCCAAGCCCCCACTGAATATGCCATTAAGATTAGCGACAAGTCAGGACTGTAGCGTTAGTGCTTGCTTCTCTCTTCCCTACAGAGAGAGGTTAGAGGGGCAGAGCATATGTACATTTTAAAAAAAAATTATTCATCATACTGCCGCGTCCAACAAGCATATAAAATAAAATGCACATCACAGCTGGAATTTAATAAGCGATCACCTATGTGGAGCAGAGAAAGAGCCGGGGGTTTTGATAGGGGGCATATGTGGACCAGTGCAGAAGTATTGTCTGTAATTACACTTAGAAATGGGGGTTGACCTGTTGAAGGGTTACTCAGAGCGTCTGAGTAATCCACACCACAATTCTGGTGGATAATGTATCGGGTTTTATTTAATCTGTGAGGAGATAGTGATGATGATGGTGATCACAAGGTGCTGGAGACGATCTCAGCTGACTGTGGGTGAAGTCAGGGTACGGCCCGGACAGGTAAACAGTCCATCACAACAGAGAGAGAGAGAGAGTGAGTCACACACCCCCACATCGAAGGGAATTTTTAGAGACATCAATATTTCCAAACACATGTTTTTGGACAGAGCGAGTAAACCCACACGTGCACAGAGAAATCATGCAAACGCGACCCATAAAGACCTCCAAGCTCGGAGTCGACCACTGTGAGGCGAGAATGCAAGTCCTGGAAGGGCTTCATGTGTGACTAAGCCATTCTTCTATATGTGAAAGATTTCATACATTTATCTAAACTGCACAACTTAATTTGTTCTGATTGTTTAAGTCATGTAGGGCTTCAACAGGGTTGTTACATTGTAGTTACATATCAAAATTTAATATAAGTTCCTTAATATATGCATGTTTTGTTTTGACTCATGTACACTAAAGCACACAAATGTATTTAGTTCTTACTCCTTACATTATTAAAGAATTTTGTTCCGAGTTTAACTTCAGTTCACAAGTAAGAAAACAGGATTACATAGATGAAGACACTATGACTATAATCTAATTGGACAGGACAGTAAACCAAAGAACATTACATCGTCAGTCAAGTCAAGACAATTAGATAAAACCAATAGGGGCGGGCAAAATGATAGCAAAAAGGCATATATCAATGTGGTGTTTATGATCAGGGAGGACGAGCAAGGCTGAACGGAGCAGGTTCAGAGGAACACAAAAGCCCCTCTGTGATGTCTGAAGTAGCTGGTTTGAAAATCTGGCAGGAATATCCAGCCACAAAGCACATATTTCAAATCCATAAAGTTGTGTTTAGAAGCTATATTTGTTAGATTTTTTACACCAGCACAGAAGTTCTCGTTGCCTCTGGTTTCCGAATTCCAAAGTGAAAGATCACTTCCTCTGAAAAACTGTGTTGTGGTGTTCTGTAAATCACAACAAAGTCAGACAACAGTGTGGAAATGTGTAGTTGAGCTGTTCATGGGTTAGCTTGCCCCGGCTGTAAATGTAAATATTATTTCATTCACTCGACGAGTGTAACTTCATATGCACAGAATCACTAGCAGAGCTGACTTGGAAATGGTCGAATAACTTCTAAGTAATTCAAAAACAATGCTGAAACACTGTTAACATGTCATACAGCATGCAGATGTCTTGAAAACACAACTGAGGGTTGGTTAAAGTTCAGTCTTGGTCGAGTGACCTGAAATAAACTTTCACTCCAAAATGAAAAAAACAAACAAACAAAAAACATTCTGACCCCCAAAGACACTGCAAAGCAGCATGAAAGCAAGCAAACATTCCTGCACAGAAAAAAAAAGCATTTCAATTCCTGACTTTTCAATACATATAAAGAGAGAGCAAAATAGCATAAATAGCACAAATGTAAAGTATCAGATAAAATCTGCCTACTATAGATATTTTTTTGTAAGATTTTTTAATGATGTTATATTTATAAAACACCATTTTCAAATACTCTCTCCTCATTTTGTACCATATAAACTCTGTATCTTACTCTATTCATCTTCCTGATTATCAGCAACCAAAAGGTGAAATAAAGAAGTCCAGAGAGCTCATCGTGTAACTAAATTCAGACGCGCTGTTTCTTACTGTAAATAGAGTTAGGCTTTAAACAGGTCAATAAGCATCAATGCCAAATGTATTGAATCACCTATATTCTTAGGATTGATAGATACACTGGTCCAGTGGATAGATCTATTTTATTACACAAAATTCTAGCAAAAAAAAAAAGAGGAGTTACTTTGTTTTGTCAAATAAGTCCCAAAAATAAAATCTTGTTAACGCAGGTTCTGGGACAACCATTTAATTCGTGGCAGTAATGCAAATAAACGTGACTCCTTTATTCTCCATTAGTACACAGCAAAATTAGCTGTGCATACAATGTAGTACCTGCTGAAAACAGTGCATTTTTATTAAGATATAAAAGAGTTGCTGATCCAATCCTCTACTGCAGGATATGGAGCGTCATGTTGAAGTCCTAATAATCCAATAAGACAAGCTGTGTTTCCATTAGAGAATCAAAGCAGCTGAATTAAAAGTACTTCCTCCCTGTACTGTCGAGTTGAAACTTTCAAGTCTGTTGTCGCATCTGATGACTGCAGTGTTACTGATGGACGTATGCAAATTAGAGATTTGTTGCACCTCGGGGGGTGTTAGGTACATTTTACAGTGTTGTTGTAATGATGAGATTCCAAAGGCCGCACAGACGCACAAAAACAAACTAGTTTTAGTCCAACTCTTGACAGTTACACGCTAACATCCACGACACAAAGACTTTCCAGAGACCCTCCCTTGCTGCTGTGCTGTGTAGCATGTCGCCTCCTCAGTGATTGTCAGTCATTGTTCTTTTGCACAAAGTGCCTCTGTGTTGGGGAAAATAGTGCGATTTGTCAGGGTATCTCATAACGTGGCTGTTTTCTATTGTTACCACACACTGGGTTGTATTTCCGCAGTGGAAGAAAACGTCCTAAAAGCCACGGTCGCCCCATCTTGTTCTCTCCCTGACACACAAGTAATTGCACAGTCAAACACACGCCTCACATGCATTTCTTCTCGGTTCTGCTAAGTATGCATTTTTCATTCCAGTGAGCAAGCTGCATTCGAAATCAAAGGGGGTGACGCTTCGCGGCTGTCTGGCTACACAGAAAGTGAGGAGGTAATGAAAAAAAAGCTGAGGGGTGAGTCAGAGGATGCTTTTATAATCCTTGCAGCCCAAAATAACATCTCTGGGCCTGGATGGGCCGAGGAAGCTCATGGGAAAAACAGCAGCAGCAATTCAGGCCTTGTTGGACTTGTCACACGTGTGCCTCCATTACCCCCCGCGACACCCCCAACCCTCACGCACCCACATGCCTCTCCCTCACCCCACTTTGTTTTCTCCCAGGTCCTCTGAGCCTATTAGAGCCAACAGATAAGGCTGCAGCAGCACAGCGCGACGCGGCAGACAGCCAAGCCATCCCTGTCCCACAGCAAGATGGAGGGGGTGCGGAGGGGGTGCGCACACGGGAGACTGACAAGCCACACAAAGTGTGATCCAGGCAAGTGGGAAGAAGGAGTAGCAGACCTGTTCACAGGTGACCGATGTGTCTGTGGTTATTCTTCAATCAAAGTTGACAAATGGTGATGAGGTTCAGTCTAAGGAGCTCTTCATGTGTGGTTCAAGGTTGGGCGTCCATTGTCCCAGATAGACACCTTGTCATAGTTTCACTCTCAAAATGAAGCCTTGTGGACAGTGAACAGAGGCAAGGGGAGGCATTCCTCATCGACTTCTCTTCATGCTTTGCTATAATCTCCATACATAAAGTTTGGACTAATTGAATATTTCTATTTTACTTGTTACAGAGAATAAAAAGTATCAAGCTGCTTGAAAAAATTTCCCTTTCCATTGGTCATTTTACATTATTTCTCTTTAATGCACTCACAGACTCACTTGGAAAAAAAAATGCAGTACAACAGAATAGTCTATTTTTACCATAATCTAATTCAGTGACACATCCATAGCTTTCAGAGCTATCCAGGGATTCATTGATATCACTTTTTTTTTTTTTGCAGTGTTTAATTACTGTAAATGCAGTACCCCCAAGTTTTAGTATATTTCAACTGATCAGATGTTATCCTGTTATTTTATCTCGATACCACAATTGTCTCAATCAACACTGAACAATTGCTTCCATCTTTATGCATTTGAAAATAATTGACGAATCGATTACCTTTTCGATGATATTCAAAGTTTTCGACATGCGCCTGAAGTATGTGTCAGCGCTGCTTTGACACGTTGCCAAAGCTGTCGATCATTATTGCATGAACTGAAGTGGACTCAGCGCAACATGAAGATCCAGGACCTGTGGCAGTGTTATTATTTTTAAGAATTAATGCCAAAAACACTTGTTGTTAAAGAAGTATAATCACAGCACTGCATGACTTCATAACGACTTATTCCAACACTGCTGTCACATGAATTAAATGTCAGCCGCCTCCCTTCAGCCATTAGCTCCTTAGTGTTCCTCCAGCTAGTCACCATCATATGCTAACAATTATGTAGTAATCTTAAATATGACAAATGAAATGAGACAGTGGTTCACAGGAACATGGAACTGAGTTTCAGTAAAAACACATCTGAATGGTGTTAGAAACCATACACTCAGTTAAATATTGCGATGAAGCCATAAGACACCAGCAGTGGGTGAGTCTGTGGGTTTATTATTAGCAGTATCTATTCTGTGGCGATAAAGGCATTTTGTTTTGTTTTTCATAGTGGCGCAATCCTGAAATTCAGCAGTTCCACCTCAATTGGCCTCTTGTGAACAACCAGTCAAGTAATGAGCTGCTAGAGAGAGAGAGAGAGAGAGAGAGAGAGAGAGAGAGAGAGAGAGAGAGAGAGAGAGAGAGAGAGAGAGAGAGAGGGCCAGGACATAAAGTTAATGGTGAGCGAGTGTGAAGAAGACAGCGTTGGGAATTGTCCGGTCATTTGGGGTCAAACAGGTAAAAACAATACAGAAAAAAGTCGAAACAGTTTCAGTCTCACACACGAAGGCATCAAAAATAAATTGAACAATCTTTTAATAAATGCTGGCTTAGCTACGAGGCAAATTGAGAAAATTATGATTTGATCATTAATCTTCATCGCTGAGTTCATTCATGTTTAATCAGCCCCTCCCCCCCCTTCTTTTTTTTTCCTCTGGACAACAGAAACGACGGGGCAGGGGCATGGAGCGGGGAGCGCGGGTAGGGTGGGGTGGGGGGGTGTCCAACGCATTAACCAGCTGCCACTGACACTGAATGTAAATGAGAGCGACCCCTACGGTAACTAGTGCTGCTGATTCAGAGGAAGTCACTTTCAGAGTGATATGGCCACACGCCCTACACACCACTAAAGCAAAAACCTCACTTGGCTTCTCAGATTGAGCTGCTTTGCATTGGCTGGACGGACGGTGTTGTTCATGGTGGGCTGAAACTAAGCAAACAGGACATTTTGTAGAGAGAGTAACTCTGAAGTGAGGATCCACGTCGAGTACTTTCTGGATTTGTACACATTACATCTTGAGTGGCTATTTTCAATGCTGTTATCAGGTTGGATCATAAAGCAGACGGGCATTGTAAAGTGTAAATTCAGCCTCAATTTGTGAACATATGAATTTTCATGCAGAAAGAAATACAGCTATGAAAAGCTTAAATGCAGTATGAGTCTCCATCAACACTGATGAAACACTAGGTTGTAACCACTGCAATTTCACAATGGAGGGATAGCACAGGAAATGCATTAGGGGGCCAAGTTGACTGCAGCATTTTTATTTAAATGTGCTTTGTTCGACAGCAGCACACACTGCAAAACGCCTTCAGCAATCAGGAGCAGGTCACGTTTACCATCACTGCAGCTATTTTTAACACATCATTTATGAATTAATAATAGTAAGTCAAATTATTGTAGCAAAAGCATGCTTTCAAAATTGCAGTAGGAAGAAGTATCCTCTTTTTTATTTAAACATAGAATATTATGAGCGACCATTTGGAAAGATTTCTTCTTTCTTGCCATTTTAACTCTTGGAGTTTAGAGCTGGCCTGTCACAAACTGAGGCCTAAATGAAGAACAAAGCCATTGCCAGGGACAAGAGGCAGATCTCCGATTTCATCCGCAGGGAAGGAACGCCCCTGCAGTTACCCCAAAAGCTTTGTGGCCAAGAACTGGTGTAATTAAATCAAGATGTATGCTACTTGCAGTGTTGCTCACTACCTGCCCAGTCGCAGAGGCTCTCATAAGTGCAGAGTGGATAATAAGAATGACTTAATCAATGAGGACAAAATATCCAATGGTTTGTACTGCAGGTTCAAACAACAGATTTTTCACTCCTTGATAGCTTTTGATAATCAGGAAGGAAAATATTGTTCCAGAAACTGAACTAATAACATATAAACATCTTCATAATCGAAATAAAACAGAGCTGTAACCCCTCACACACAGGAAGTAAAGTAGTCCTGAAGTCCAATTTGACACATTTATTATAGGTTGACATATTGTTTTGTCTCTATTAAATAAAGTTTAATTCTGACAGAAATGTAAAATGGTATTTTAATTAATTTAATATATTCCACTCTACTCACTGCTCTTTGATTCAAATTCTTCTCATTTGTAAATGACCACACGCATCCACCTCCCACTACTTTCATCACAAACCAAGCCCTGATTATAGTATAGTCTAGTATACTGTAGTAAAGTACAGTGTAGTGTAATACAGTGTACCGCAGTATAGTACAGTTAATAATAGCATAGTAGCATAGGCTTTGCATCAAAGACTCTGTCAGGGTCCCCCTGGATGCAAAGTAATTTAATTGTAAGCAGCCACACTGAGGTGGTCTCATCTGGATAAATCCAAACTTTCTTTCTGTAACAGAGGAACAAAAGACAGAAGTGAGTCACCAAGTGAAATGTTTGGTTTAAACTGTAACTGAGACACGCCGCCTCACTGCCTTTGTCCTGGGATGTGCTAAATTGAGCATTCAAAGTCGAGTAGGTGCAGAAAAAGCTAAATAATCAGAGACAAACTGCGCAGGAACAACCACTGGATTGTGTTCTGTGCTATGACTTGTTCAAGTCTCCGTGTTTATCCTATCACGTTTTTCGAATTAAAAAAAGCTCTTCTCATCCATCTTCTCCATTCCAAGTTTGTTCCTGTCGGCCCCTATAGTCTGTCTTAAGTTTAACTCAAACACATTGGCTGCTGGGAGGCTCGCCTGGAGGCACGCAGGAAACTCTGCATAATGGGAAGACGGTGCCTGAAGACCTCCTTTCTCCAAGACTTGTCTTGTCTGAGAGATGTCACAGCACGCACGCATGCACGCACGCACGATTCAAAGACGTAGTGTGTTGCTATGCTAACTTTAAAGACAGAAAGGCTTGTGAAAGACAACGTGGAAAAGGTGACCTAATTGGAGGCTCAAGTTTAGGTATATTATGAAATGTGACAAAACATTTTGAAACTCGAAATGGACTGTATAATGCCAAAGCACAAACAAAGACACCTCTTCCTTTTTCCAGCATACCTGCAGTGCTGCCTACTGGGGTTTCAACACAAAAAAGCAAGCTTGGTGACAAGGTTTTGTCTTTTCTCTCCGTCTGATGAAAAAGCCGCTCGCTGTGTGCTCGGCAGAAAGACCTTTTCCCCCACGCTCAATGGCATTGACAAGCCAATGTCTCAATCGATGAACCAACGGTCAGACCTTTGCAGAGCAAGCCCCCGGACCAAAGGGCTGCGTGGGTTAATTGTAATTGCACAGGACAGCGTCTGTAACACATGCCATGAGCGAGAGAGCTGAACTGGCCAGAGGGGGCCGGCTTTGACAATACGTTTAATCTACGATCATTAACTTCAACTAAAAACTGTAAAGCGAGGGCCTTGCTAAACCAGTTTTAATAATCTAATTTATTTAGAAAGATCAATATGAGCTATCTTTTTCCTTTTCTCTTCCAAAATGTACATGCATTATTGGATATGGTGTTCTATTCATGTGTGTTAAGCTGCTGCATGTAGTTTGCATCAAAACATGTATTTACATATTGATGTGCAAAAATGCTGTTGAAAGTTCAGTTGGATGAATGCATGAGATCAAAGGTGTGTTGGAACAGACGACTGAGGAGGAGAAGCACAATCCGGTAAGAAAGAGGACTGAATGGTACAAGTTCAACAGACGCATTTGAATAAAAGAAAACAAAGCCTGGCTTTTGCAAAGAGGAGCATTTTCAAAGTCAACTTCTTTCCTTGTCCAAGCCACCCCTGGAGATCAGATCAACGACTATCCTAAAACCTAATGAACCAGTAAACACGGGGAATTAAATGAATATTACATAGGGTTTCATTAATGTCAGCCAGCAGACTAAAAAATAATGAAGGCGCAAAGAGGAAGTGCGGAGAGACAGTTAGTGGAGCTCCTTCTTCCTTCTGTGTTTACTCAGCATCTGCCTGCCAGAGAAGGAGGCTTTTGATCACTCCTCGGCTGGATTCTCCTCTCTGCTGCGTGGCAGGCGAAGCACCGGGGAGGCCGCCGAGCACCGTCAGGGCCGGCTCATTTGCAACACAAATGAACTGAGCTAATTGTACACGTGCGGGGTGGGGGCACACACGGTGCAATGTTTGCAAAATATGGAAATAATTAATCTCATTGAGCTTGTGAAACACCATCAGTGCTGCAAAAGAGGATTTGAGCGCAGGCTTGGGGATGAGACGGATGGTGATCGCAATGGACTGGATACACGCAGATGTTAAGATTAAGCTTTTTCATTATTGCTTTATTACACAGCTTCTTCAAGTGTATTCTTGTTAATTGAATAAATTGGAGCATGAAAAAGATCTGGATTTGTGGCACAGCAGAAGGATTACATACAAAGCTGGAGTCGACTCCCCATTCATGAAACCATTCGTGTGGCTGTGCTTACAGTACAATCGTGTATGTGGAGTGGATCAGACGAGGAGACTGATCAGTGACCTGTAGACTTAAACTTAAAAATGGGTTATGTCACATCCTCACAAGCGGCATAGGCGTGACCAAGATATGGAGGAAAAATGGTGAACCAGCTTAATAAAATACTTGAAAAGTCAAATAACTACAATTACCTTGGACTAGCCTCCGCCAAACACGAACTACTAACTTATATTATCAAGAGAAAGCAATCTACAGTAAAAATCATTAAACTGACTTTAACTGACTAAACAGCATACTCAGTCTTACCAATCTGATATTCCAAACCTACTAGTTTGTACCATCTTCCTCAGACTGACTTAACAAAATAATCTGAATTAGTAATTATCAATGATTTTTACCTGATGTTTTCGAGTGTAAAAGCCTTAGGCCAGACAAGGGCATCAGGCAGCCTGCGATATAATTCCCTCCAAAATGTAATGGGAGGGAATTATATCGCAGGCTGCCTGATGCCCAATTAGCCAAATTTGATCCCAAAATCAATTCCAATAATTGCTGAGTTATTCTAAAACTAAAATGCCTTTTCAGTTGGAACTGATTAAATGTGTATATGTATTTTCATTCAAAATGCTTAATTTACAGTAATTCTGTTGACTCTTTTGTTTAAATAGTAAAATAAATAAATAACAAAAGGAACTCAAACTCTCATATCTCAAATAAATAATTGTTACAATTTGCCCCCCTTGGTAGAGGATGTGAAATTTTTGTGGCACTCACTATGATCAAAGTAGCTCTTCCCTGCCTTATGCTAATAGAGGATATAAAAAGGGGTGCGATGTTCGTTCAGTTGTGTTCATATAGACTGCAGCACTGTATAATAAGGATTTAGCAAAGAAAGTCCACGCTCTGACCCTCCTGACCTTATAAGCCTCTTTAATCAATAAATCAGATGTAAAATAAGAATGATGATGCCGTCTAATACCTTTAAGAGCAGGTAGCTCCAGCTTCCAATTAACGACTCCACTGACCATCGAGGCCAGAGGAGGATCTGTGGAATAATGAACACATACAAACACGCGCCTTACAAGATAAACGCAGAGAAACTAAGAGTGACAACTAGCATGACATTTGGTTAAAAGTGAAGCAGTTTCTTCTGTTATGTTGCTTCAGCAGGGTTTTATATATATATTCTTGCTTTTTGCTATTTAAAATTGAGACGACTTTATGACTTTAGACATATGATTGGGGTAGAGAAAAACAGGCTTTTTAAGTGTGTGTGCGTGTGGGTGTGTGTGTGGGGGGGTTGTTCTCCAAGGAACTGGCCTTCAAACACAAGCGCAGCCACATGGGCTCTCGAAAAGAAGCAAAAGGACACAGAGAGAAGAGCTGACTCCCACATTTACATCACTCAGCAGTCTTCTCTTTAACCCATCAGCTAGTGGACAAAGGAGAAGTTACAGGCCCGGGGCAACACTGGAAGTGGCCTCTAATGAACACAACTGAAATGGAGCTGCACAAGGAGGACACTACTGTAACACAACCATTAATGACATGTTGAGGGTCATACTTGCACACACACACACACACACATGCCTATATAGCCTTTGAGGGAATCAGTCTCGCTCTGCGAGCATGAAAGGAGCCCAGATGTCAGCGCTCTGCACTGACCGGCGTTTCTGTTGAAAAGTATTCTGTTTTCCTATCGTTGCTCAGTGTCCCTTTTCCATGCCTTCCTCATCCTGTTTCACCGCTGACACCAGCTTGGCCCAACGAACCAACGTGTATATCTTTGTGGGTGACGTGACGTGTATTTCTTATTGGGGACTGTGACGTGGCAACCTGTAACCAATCCTGGGCTCGGACAGCTTCACCTGCCTCTCTGGACAAGCAGCAATAGCAGCAGGCCTGGGGCTAGGACATTAAGCCTGATGTTTATCTGGCTGCACAGCCCACTCCTAGCTCGCTGCTCGCTCTCTCCTTCCCTCTCTCTCTCGCTCTCCCTTGCTGTCTTCCTCTCTCTCTCTCTCTCTCTTTCTCTCTCTCTATGTTACTGTCTTCCTCTCTCAATCTCAGCTTGATGCTGAGATATGATTTGGTGAGAGGAGAGAGGATATCGATTCAGCCTCCACCACTGTCTCTCTCTATCATTTCAACTCTCTCCACTTTCTCTCTCTCTCTCTCTCTCTCGCTCTCTCTCTCTCTCTCTAGCGTGCAATCATAATAACCCCTCTCTTAGACGCCCAGGCAATAAACTGGGGCCTCCCCTCTTCCTGCGCACATCTCCCTTGGCGAGGACAAAACCAATAAAGGGCTGGCTTAATTACAGCTGCTGAGTGCCGCCGACACCCAGGTACAACACCGTGGGGCTGTAGGGTGGTGCTGAGCATGGGCGAGATGTGAACGGGATGTTGGATGTTGCAAAACGAGCTACATTAGGATACAGTTTGAGTCTCGGCGCGACTCCGACATTTCAACCCCCAAGACAGTACTTTATAGTACTCAAAGAGATGATGAAAAAAAAAAGAGGTGGTAGCCTTGAGGGTGGCTAGGAAAATGTGGGCAGAGACAGAGAAAGTACAGTGTTTAACAGCCTCTACTAAGGAGCCCTTAAGCCAGGCATGTAAGCATTCAGCAGCTCCAATTTCGACGCTCGGTCAGCTTGTTTTTCAAGCCACAAGGGTTTCATGTGAGAATATAAACCAAGGCTTTGCAAAACAACACACACACACACACACACACACACACACACACACACACACACACACACACACACACACACACACACACACACACACACACACACACACACACACACACACACACACACACACACACACACACACACACACACACACACACACACACACACACACACACCTGTTTATGAAGCGTGGAATGGATTGGAGAAGATAGCAACCCAAATCAACACAAGTGTCTTAAAGAGAAGCATTGTAACACACTGTGTCCAAATCTTTCTCGGTCTGCAATCGGTCTTTTACCCGCTTTTTTTTTTTTAACCCTTATTTTCCCGCTTCAGGGGTTCAGAGTCCCGAAAGCTGCAGTCTCCTATGTCTGTCTTGTCTACAGCTCTGTCACCATGGTGACTGATGCCTGGGTGTTCCTGCCTCCTCTTGCTTGCTATTTTATGTCTTCCACTTGCTTTTAGCTTTTCCCTGCTTCTGTTCCTCCACTGAACTCCTCACAGCACTTGTTACCAATACAGACTGACGATATCCAACGTTAGAAAGCACAAAGGATTTCTTTCAAGAAACACATAACAACATCGATGTGCCTGCTTCATGTAGTAACTGCAGAGAAAAATACCTTTACCAGTTCGTCCATCGGAGTTGAATCTGGCCAATTCTGCACTAATATTAATATAAAACATACAAGGACTGTTCTTATTGCTTGATGATTTTATGTGTGAAAATGCCTGACAGCATTTAGATGTTGTCCAAAGATGTCAAGGAGTGAGTGAAGGTGATCCTAATGCAGATCTTAAGGATCCCACAAACAGCGAGATTTTCGGCCGTCTGAGACAAAAGATTGGCTCGTGTGAGAATCGTTCGGAAAATCCGCGGACGCAGCTGAAATCGGTCGGACTTTGTGCACAGATCTGGGACGGCCGAGGTGTCGGTCGTAAGTCTGCGACCGCTATGGGACTGTGATTGATATTTGCGGAGTCATAGCGGCATCTGCTATTCTGTCGGCTTAAACAAACCAATAGAAATGCTGTATGGCATGACGTAGGTATTCGCACAACACAGGAATGCTAACATAAAATGCTAGCACATGCTTGTAAGTATTTATTTGAACCTCTCTTTGCAATCCCCAGTTCGCCCCTCTTGCCGAGCCACGACCGCGTCCAGGCTCTCCGCTTCCTTTTATGGGGGATTTTTCTCCAAACAGCAGAAGGTCAAAAGTTTTGTCCATGGTTAGCGCCTTTATTCTGCCTGAATGGATGGTGCGTGCGCCATTATGATGTTTTATATTAAGTCGACGCGATTGTGTAATCACATCGAGTCAGCGCAGAATCAGCTCATACGGTCCGAAAAAACGATTATTTAAATTTGTCTTGTACAGTTGTGAACAGTGGGAGGGATTTGACAACCCTGACGGTCGAAACAGTTTGTGGGAGCCAATAAACTAAATATTTCAAACATCCCTGTGGTTAGGTGTGTAACTGACCTGGGCAGTATTGACTATGTACGTCTGTTAGCAAAAAAAAAAGTTGTAGTTAATTTACTAGCACAAAATAAAAATCAAGGTTTTAGAATCAAAGTGCAACAACTTCATGCATGAAAAAAAATGCAGCTGAATGTATTGATGCCATACACATATAGGAGTAATATATGTCAATTATATGAAAGAAAAACAACGTATATCCATGAATGCTGTGCTGAACTATAGAGTAATGTGCTACTAAGAAAAAAAGCTACAAAACTGACCCCATATTTTCTTTTTGTCACACTCTATGTTTTGAACAGACAATAACATTTCATGTTTTATTTAATCCCATTCTGCTAACACAGAGACTAAAAGTCAACAAATCAACATTTCTATTGATCACACATCACAACTTATCACCATGGCAACCCTGTGGCGAGAGGGGACACGTGAAAAGGTGGGGGTGAGTGTGGGACCTGGCGTGGGAGGGGGAGGGGCAGAAAGAGGCAGGGGGTTTCCACATGAGAGGAATCCTCGGTGTAGACCTAACAGTGGTGGAAATAAGTTGGGCATTCCTCGCGTCTGTGCTCGTGTGCACTGCGCTGCACATATGAGCTATGAAATGCAGAGGTGCACAGCTGCAAATACAGTGTCACTGCGGGGAGACGATCCACCAGACCGGGCGATGAAGGAAGCAGATGTGAGTGTGACAGTGTGACTGGCTGAAATCATTCCCAAAGATCCAGCGTCGCATTTGGAATCATTAAACTGCAGCCACACTGGTTTCGTTTAATACCCTGGATTTGAAATGCAGTGATGCTCTCCGTACACTGACTCTATGCATCTTCAGAAACCTACTTATGCTGCATCACAGACTTTACAAAAGGCTCATCTGGGAAAAGACCACAAGATGTGTACCACAAACTCGATAACATCCCCTACTAATGCTTCATACAGCAGTCCACCAACAGACACTCTTAGATCTCAGGCATTTTAGGGACGCAAAGAGCTGCAGCAGCCAATAGATGATCGTGCGTGCGTGCGTGCGTGCGTGCGTGCGTGCGTGCGTGCGTGCGTGCGTGCGTGCGTGCGTGCGTGCGTGCGTGCGGAGTATGGTTGGAGTTTAAATGTAGTGACCACTCAATTCAAAACCATTCAGGCCTTCTAAGAACAGATCCCCACACCCCATTAGGACCTCTGCTGACACACACATGCATAATACATGGCAGCTGGATCTAAAAGCATACAGCCCATTAAAAGGCTTGGGCAAGAAAGAAACACGGAGCGACAGAGAGAGAGAAATACACTCACACACAAACAACTATGATCGAACAGATAGCTCAGCTGGCTAGCCATCGGTTTGGCAGAGTTGTGTTGGGTACCAGCGATACTATTTACAAACCCTCAAAACAGAGAACAATGAGGCAGACGCTGCTGATTGCCTCCTCCAGGACCAAAAAATCAAAACATTGGCAAGAAAGCTACCAACAGCTCACTTTTAACTGCAAATATGTGCATGTATCGTAGAGATAAAAAGCCTCAGTCTGTCTAGACCGCCGTTTTCAGATGGTTTCTATTGAAGGGTTTTGTTGAGAAGTTAGAAATAAGGTAGTGATGGAAAATAAGTTCATTTTCATCAGTCAGATGTGTTTATTGCTGGATCACAATTTCCAGGCATAGAGCTCCCCTCCAACCCTTCTTTCCACCCTTCCAGTGCCTGAGTGTTCTGGCCATGTAATGTGAGGTGGCAGAGAGCCCAGCAATGCTGTAAATTATTTCTGACGGTAGGGTGGGGGACAAAAGGGAAAAGACTTGCAGTCCCCAGAGACAGACCGACAGAGGATGGCTGTGGGAACATGGGAGGCTGCATGGCGAGAAGGGGAAGAAGGTCTGCGCCTTCTCTCGGCTATTGAACAGAAGTTGGGTGTGTTTGCAAGTTTAAAGCCTTTTCACAGTGTCCATATGTCCAGCAGAGACATGAGAGGCCAGATGACCAGAGGTCCCTCTGTGAGGGGGTGGGATGGCGAGAAGGAGTATTATGCAGAATAATCATAATATGCTCCAGCGCATCACCGCGAGATCTAACTTCTATCTCAACTATTCTTTTTCCTGACACAAATGGAAACATTCTATGAGAGCATACGTATGTTGCAGCAACACTGTGTGAATCAAATGCAACGTGCTGACTTTTTTCAAATGATGAAAATGACTTATCATATGGATTTCTTCTTCCAGTGCAAAACGTACATATTGTGCTTTTATTCTTTATGAATTATTTTTCAAAGATTAGTCAGTAATTCATCAAGTAACTACTCTTACATCACCCTTACTATAAAGATAGTCAATTAATTGTAATATACTTTGGTACATTAGGGTAAGGTTCATCTGTTATCTCAACTACATTTTTCCCTGGCACAAATGCAAACTTGCTGTAGGGGTAAATGTTGCAGTACCGTTGAGTGAACTGTTTTAAAATATATAAATTATTTTTGCTAGACAAGTTTTCGTATGTATTTCTTATTTTGGGGCACGTAATGTACATATCGTGCTATTATGCTTAGCGCTCCCTGTTAGAAGTTGCTCCATAATTTATGACGGTATTGCTTTGGGGGTGCAGAGTGTGTGAGTGTGTGTGTGTGTGTGTGTGTGTGTGTGTGTGTGTGTGTGTGTGTGTGTGTGTGTGTGTGTGTGTGTGTGTGTGTGTGTGTGTGTGTGTGTGTGTGTGTGTGTGTCCATTCATACTCAGGTCTGGACTCTTCAAAGATGCAGATTTTCCCCTCATCTACCCCCTCTTGTCCTCTCAGACACGACATCAGCAGCAGCAGCAGCAGCAGCAGCATCACACGCGCTGCAGCAGCGGTGCGCTGGCTGGGGCCCGCGCGCACGCGCACCCATACATTCACGACTACGCGCAGTGCCCACGTATATCCTCGAGATGGACGGTCTACTTAAATGGATCATTTTTAACTAACCACCTACTCCAAACAATCAATGGCGGTGCCGTGCGCGCACGCGGGCAGGCAGGCAGGAAGGCACGCACGCGCCCCGAGCAAACCCCTGTCAGGATCGCTGATCGGCCCACATCATCCGGCCGGGAAATATCTGCAGCAGCAGCAGCAACAGTACTACACTGTAGGTTGTTATTACGCAGGCTGGCTGTCGATCGATAAACGCAACAACCCCCCCCCCCCCCCCCCCCCCCCCCCCCCTCTCTCCTCCACCTCCCACCCCCTCCCCACCTCCACCCCCAAATACTCGTTTGACATACCAACGGGGAAGCCCTTCCTCATAAATCTGGGTATTTCTTTTACAAAAGGAATCACTCACCCGATGTTGCTCAGCGCCTGCTCGAACAGCTCGGTCTGCAAGATGTTCTGAGGTGCCGCGAAAGCCCCGTTGAAATGTGATAAAACCGAGCTACAGAACTGACGCAATGTCTCAAACTGCATTTTCCCCCTCCGTGTTCTTTTATCCTCAGTAAGTGATCACCCCGCTTCCTCTCACCGATACATCCCAGAGCCGGCGCTCTCTCCGGACGCCCCCCTGCACACATACACCTCCTCAGTATTTGGCTGTTGTTCTATTTATTCTTGTAATTATTAATATTTCCCGGGGCGCATTCAACGCAGAGAAAACGGAGATCAAGTTCCACATTCCTGTAGCCGCTCCTGATGATAAAAAGTGTCCTGGAACGAGACGCATTCCGGGCGGGATCGCTCCGTCATAACGCTCGGGACTTGAAGACGGGGAAACGAGGTAGTGGGACCGGTAAAGAGCCTCTTCGTCTTCTCGCCGTGGCACAAATCTCCTGTCGGTTTGCGGGAAGAGGTGGAGGAGCGCAGGGAGGAGAGAAGGAGCGGAGAGGCATCCTACACGGCAGCCAGCAGCAGCAGCAGCAGCAGCAGCATCCCTCACCGACCGGCGCATCAGCTGCTGCCTCACATTCAACTCATATTTCCCGTTGCCTGAGACGAGCACACACTCACCCTAACACTCACACACAAGGCGGTGCTGCGCACACACACACACGCGCGCGCACGGAGAATTGGGCTGGTATGCAATCGTGCGCACTCCTCGCCATATCGCTCCCTTCTCTCTCATGCACTCTTTGGGACGCGCACAGCAGCAGATAACCCACAATACAATCCAGGAGAGGGAGGCGATGCTGTCGTCAGGGATTTTTTTTTCTCTCTCTCTCTCTCTCTCTCTCTCTCTCTCTCTCTCTCTCTCTCTCTCTCATTCTCTCTCTCTCTCCTTATGTTCCATATCTGGCTCCTGTGCATCAGCTCTACGTGAGTAATAAAGTAGGACTGTCTGTGAGGAAAGGGCAAGCAGAAAAGTGGGGGTTTTCCCCCGGGGTTCCTTTCTTAGATTTTTTTCTTTTAAGAATTATATTTATTTCTGGCAAGCTCAAGCATTTCCTTAAATCTGCTGCATTTCATTCGGTTAATTTTATTCGTGCTGCATTCACATCCACCTGGAACCACTTGTACTGGAAGCTCCATTTTTTTTTTTTACTACATGCCAGCATAAAGCAGGAATGATGAGCGACAGCTTGGAAAAAGGTGAAAAGAGGCAAAAAAAAAAAAAAAAGATTAACAATGCTACAGCAAAGTAGCTATTCAGGAGGTAATTTACACAACAATGTCACTCTTGCATAAATCGCAATATAATACAACTGCTTTGTTATTGTTGTGCAAAATGATTGTGAGACCATAAGAATGTAAAACCCTCTTGGTGCCAATAAAGTACTATGTTGAAGCCTGAAGAGTTCGACTCTAAAACTTCTTATAGGACACACTACTTCCATTCATTAAAGGAATACTTTTAATAGTTCATAATCAAATAAAAGGCAGTGTAGCTGTGCAGTGGTTTACACTCAATGAGAATATTCCTTGTACGAGATCCGGGCCGAGCTTGCATGTTCTCCCAGTGAATGTGTGGGTTTTCTCACAGGTACTCTGATCTCCTCCAAAGAAAACATGCAAGTGAAGTTAATTCTCTAAATTACCTCCAGGTCTGAGGGATTGTGTCTGAGTTTGTAAAAAACCCACAGACAGCTCAGTCCATTGCACCCTCCAAGTTGGAATAAAGTAGTATATCATACGAAGATTAACCAGTATGAACAAAGTCAGTAACCTGTTTAGCAGGACAGAAGTGGATAAATGAAACTCAGAGAGCATCAATTTAATCTTCTCCTGATCTGGCACGGCAACATGCCACTCTATCTACTCATTTGAGGGACAGCATGTCATTTTCAATACAGTGACTATACAAGTGAGAGACAGCTCAGATCAGGTTGTAACATACAGACAGAGAATCAACACATTCCGGCATTTAGCTGTACCACAAAAAACAAAAACAAACGAAACAGGATAGATGACCCAACTCCAAAAACATCAACCAGCTCTCCCTCTACCATTCATAGTACCAACATTCAGAGGCCACCCTCGCTTCACTTTTCTTATTGCCTCTCTTCTCAAGTGGTTTCCAGACTTGTCCTTCCTCCTCTCCTGTTCCTGCCTACAGCAGCAGTTTCTACTATTTTCTACTATTTGTGATCCACATATATGAACTTGCAAGAGTGTTAGGCCAGATGATTTTCTTTGGGACACTAATGCTACATTGGCGTGTCTCATCAGTGGCTAAATCATAATGTGATGAAATCTATTATAGAAAATACTGCTTGTAATGGCTTGTGCTTCACAGTCAGACTGAATACAGCTGTGTCAACTCACGTGTTGTGGTTCCACAGTCAATGTCAAAGCAGAACTAACAGAGACATTGTATTTTATTTCAGTATCATTTGTGTTATTAACATTATCAACATTGGACCAGAAGATGTAAGCAAACTGCATATGTGGTGTATAATATAGAGCAATATTTCTAAAACAAAAAAACTTCATTCTAAAACAAAATCACTGGTACCAGCTCAGAACTAACTTATTATATCCCAGGCAAAAGGTTTCTTCTGTCGCACACAGAAGACAGTGGTTCCAACACCTGGAACAATCTGTGATTGGCTGGTTGAGATTACTTTGGTACGATTCGGGCTGCAGTGAGTTTGTTTCACAGTGAACCGGGACAATCCGCTCAGTAAATCTCGGTTCACTTTCCAGTGTGGTTGCTTATCTTTAATCTTATTAAATATCAACACAAATCCTTGGAATTAAATCAGTTGTAATTGTAATGGAGACCAATGTAGACCAGTGCATCAGTGTGTCATGCTGAATAGATATATACTTTAAATCAAAGTCAACTAATTACAAAGAAATATGCTTTCGCTGGCCGATAGTCATCAAGAACGATAATGTAGCATTTAACCACAAAACGCTCCATGGTGTGATGCAGAGCATGTGCAGCGAGAATAGTGGGAGGAGCACAATCGGTTCAAGCTTTTAAAGTGAGGAGGGATCGCGGGGCCCAGGTCGCTGGCATGAATTTGCCCTGAGCTGAGTGGCTGGATGTTAAACTTCTTTCGTTTCTGCAGTCTGCCTGAATGTGCTGCCCAAAAAAAAAGGAAGAAAAAAACAAAAAAAAGAAGCAGAAATCCATCTGGCGCGTGTGTTCCAATCCCAGTGTGATCACTGTTGTTTCATCAGCCTCGCCCAGCGCTGCAACTGTCCTGTCTGTGTGCTCATTCAATTGACACCTTCAGGACCAAGACAAATTAGACGCCTTACCAAAGTTATTTCTCCTTATAAATAGCCCGTCAGCTTTTTCCCTCCTTTCTTCAGCAGAACAGATTCAGGAGTTAATTCAAACATTCTTTAAGATTAATGAAAGTGGGTTTTGGTGCTTATGCAGAGGGAGTTCTATTTATGGACCCTCTGCGATCCATCATCGGCATTATCCCGTGAATTTTCAGACAGCCAGTTTCCTGTTGTGTCACTGCGAGTGTAAGCGATACCCGCGCCAGTAGTGCTCCCTGGTACCATCTCCACCTCGTCACGCCACGCACTTAATTAATATACAGTGGCGAGGGCCTCGACTGGAACAGGAAGGAACTTGCTGACTGAAAGCTTGGAGCTGTCTGAGGTTTAGTTATAATTTGCAGTTACACGTGACACTTTGCTTTTTGTTGTGCTGTGTACTGCATTATCGGAGCCCTAAAATATTGGGGATTTACGACTGAACTGTGGAAAAGTAAACTTTTATTGTACTGAGGGGGAAAAAAAAAAAACCATGTTGGTGTGAAATTAGAACAACACTTCCATCGACGTGTCTCTGTTCATTACGCAGTGGAAGCACCGGAAGGTTCTACACAGTCAGAGTTGGTAATGTCATTTCAGAAGAACTTCTTAGGATTTTTTTTTTCTTTTTTTTAAATCCTCTTTGCAGTTGTTGAAATCTGGTGTGCGTATATACTGTTCTTCCATGCCACTACTGTAATGTCCTCGATCATTCCCCATTGGCTTTAAAAGTTTTTGCTTTAAATTTGTCTCTGTAATTTAACAATCAATATACTCACACCAACTGAAACCATTCGATGACATATATTTGATATGGAAGGTAATACTTCAACAAAGCATAGAAACAAAGGCGGGATTGAGTAGTAATTTCAAATATAGTGACCAGGGAGGGAGTTTAAAGTAAATAGGCGTGCGTAAAACAGTACTTTTCCCAGTTTTAAAAGGTTTAACTGGGATATTTGAATTCACCCATTCATAAAATGAAGTTTGAGTGTCATGCTCTGGAATATAAGTCCACACTGACACTTAAGACAGGAATCAAACCACTAACTTTGGTAAAGGAAGTTTACCCTCTACAACCTCAGCTACACATTGAACAGTGAAGGGGATGGTTGCTGTATTTATGTTGGATGTGTGAATACTGTTTAGTGTGTTTTTAATACACGCAAGTGACATATCAGGGAATCTTATACAGAGAATGATTTGCTCAGATCCTTTTTCATCTTCAGCTATAATCATTCACGGCTAAAATGGAGCAGCTTTGGGGGCAGAGAATCAGAGATTTTTTTTTTGTAGTTCAGTTTAATAAATCCTTCTGTTTTTAGTCATCAACTCCATCTTAAATGAATGTATTGGGTATGATATGTCCACCCAAACACTGACTTGGAGAATTAGAAAAAAAAACAAAAAATCGATATCTTCCTGATTGTGCGGAGGATGGAGTGGTTGGGTATCCAGCCAGGAGTGGGGACTTTAAAATGTCCCCACAGCCAAAGTGATGGAAACTAAAAAGGTTCTCCATCCTCCCCTGGTGGGGACAGACACTATAATGGATATTGCCCCCCAAACAGTTCTCAGAACTACAAAAAAGTCCCTGTGGTCCTAAAATGGCTATACTGTGAGTACAGAGTTGTGAATGTCCAGCTCTCTGTGTGTGTGTGTGTGTGTGTGTGTGTGTGTGTGTGTGTGTGTGTGTGTGTGTGTGTGTGTGTGTGTGTGTGTGTGTGTGTGTGTGTGTGTGTGTGTGTGTGTGTGTGTGTGTGTGTGTGTGTGTGTGTGTGTGTGTGTGTGTGTGTGTGTGTGTGTGTGTGTGTGTGTACACATAACTGAGTTAAACAACTGAGTGCTCTGCTCCATTTGGATTCAGGCTGCCCACTGAGTTTTGCTTTCCAACACAAAATGTAACCCACATTTGTCATCTGTCCATCAGTAGTTCTGCTGCAGCTGAAAGCTAAGACGGCAGGAGAGGCAGAGACAGACAGAAAAAGGGGCGACAGAAAACAAAAATCTAACTCTGAGCAAATGTTGAGTTACTTTACATCTGAGAAGGAGCAAACAAGGACAAGAAAGCAGCTTTGCTTAGAGGACTGCCGAGATTTGGGCTGAAGGGGTGAATTCCAGAGAGGGCACAGATCCTGACTGCGAGCTTCTCTTCCTCTCTTCACAAGAAGAAAGAAAAAGGGGCCCCCATGTGGAAATCAAAGTAACTGCCTCACTTGACACCAGTATCAAGAAACAGGCAACCAGACACAGGATTCACAAGCACAGCATGTTCGTGTTGTCGGCTTCTGAGAGTGTTCAATTCAGAGGGGACATTTAGGGCATACAACAAGTGGGACACAGTGTTCTGCATTGTAATTAGCCCGCTCTTGATTTTCTACTCCAAAAACATCAAAACAATACTTTATTTCCAAGTAGCACGGCGCTGAAACAGGCCTGCAAACATCCCGGGTGAACCAAAAGAATTATCCAAGTGCAACCTATTATTAACACCCTTGCTACTGCTTTCCCGTCACACGGATTCAAACTCGCAACCATCCACGTTAACGCGTGCTGGTGTGGTTTATATGAGAGTGTTTTGAAGAGAGTAGGTGGGGGGGGGGGGGGACGTTATAACAAGAGGCAGCGTGGGTATCTAACCGGATTTATACAAAGTCAGCTTTTAGGACGTGTCTTGTCATGTTGTGGACTGACCTGTCTATGGGAGCGTCGCCGTGTCCCGAGTACCTTAGCCCCGAACCGTTGTCAAGGGACGCCTGTCTGGGCAGGTGTCCGCCGTGAGGTCTGCTTCTGTCTGACGCTGGTGTCAAGTCCCCTGAGGCTCCCTGGTAGGGGTACAGAGATGGGTCCTGGAGTTTGGCCTTCTTTCCCTGTGGCCCCCCCTCAAACACGCCCCGCACCTGACCGGGCCCCGAGCCGTAGAACCACGCCCCCGATTTGGTGAGGATTTCTTGTTGTTTTCGGCACAAGTTGCATACCCACATAACCTGCGGGGAAGAGAAGAGCGGCATTAACATCTGCGAACGGACGGAAGACGTTTTCCTTACATCACCTAAGATGAGATATAATGGAGTGAATACAGCAATACTTTTAATTAAACCATAACATGACAGTAAGGTACATTTCTGTTGCTGGGAGAAAACCTTAACATTCAACCAATTGTCCAATAAGGAAATTATTGATTTTCTTTTTTTGTGTCTTTGAGGTTAGGAATTTTCACCACACAGCAACAATACTCATGAACATTCCAGAAAATGTATGCTGATGAGGTGAATGATGACATATTTCACACATAGAGCAGCCCTTAATAAATTGAAGGTTTTATGTGATCAGGATTCAGTTTTGAATGTGTTTTGCATTTTGAAACTGCGAGTCCATCCTCTATTGACTGTCCTACCGTTCAAACTGAGGTGCCGTATTGCATTTTTGTTGTCGCGAAGCAGTAGATTCCCCCCAAAGTCTCATTTCTGGGTGGCAAACATACAGAGCAAGAAGTAATGTAGAATAGTGCCTTTTTGTAATATAAGTGTAAAGGAATAGCATCATTTTATACCTCCATGCTCTACAGGCATAGAAAAAGAGGCTTTACGGCTCTGCAATGGTGTGCCCTATATCTGCTCCACGGAGCAGGCCCAGCAGCCGGCTCACCACAGTAGCCTCATAAATCCTGGAACAGACAGGCACCCTGATCACTGCAGACATATGTACACATGCTCACTACGTCTTCTCAGCCTCACTCAGGCCTGCTCCAGGTAACCGCACTTCACAAGAGCAACCTGTAGTGATGTCTGGCTGCATTCGTTCTTTACGAGCAGGACGTGCTGGTTAAGATGAAACCCAATTTGCAATATGCTACAAAAAAAGAAAAACATTGGGTCAGTCTACTTCCCTTTCTGTGTGTTATTATCCAAAGCACTGTTACAGATTTCTTTGGAAATTTGTCGATGATTGTCGAATAAATCTGTGCTCGAGTGCCACCAACTGGTGATGAGGGAAGTGTCTGAAACATCTGAAATACCAGGAATTTGTATTTGAAGTAAAATAACAAAAGAAAATGCAGGTGTGGAAAGGGACAGGTTTCTTTTTTTAGTTAGTTATAAAGTGATCATTATCTTTGTTTACATCCAGATTGTATAACCAAAAAGCAGCAATGTTTGATCTAGTCACTTAAATTGACTATGTCGTCCGTATCAAATACCACAGTCACTGGTAACGTGCGGCAAGACATTTCAAATGGGGCCTGTATGCGTCTGAAATTATTAAGAGTTTGAGTGACAAGCCTGAGAGCCGATAGAGCGGCCAACAACTTCTGCAGCCCCCACAACTCCACACACACACACACACACACACACACGAGCCCGATGCTGAGTCAGTCAGTGCATTACAAGTACGTATGAGTCGGCTCAAAATTGACCAGTGTGTTATTTCCAGATGAACTGAATTCACGGAAACTGTCCTAGCACACTAAAAAAAACAAAAAACATTCGTTGAGTTAATGTAATTTAATCATGTCACACTTTTCCATCTATTCAGATTAAGAGGATTGAATCCCCTCTAATAAATGTTATCTGAACATGTGTGAGAATGAACTACTCAACAAAGAGAAAATATTTTCAGGTTATTCCAACCTATTTCTGATATGTAAACTAAACAACTGCTTAGTTGATTTTTTTTTTTAAACCTCAGAGAGAAAAAGAGTGATCCAGTTACACAGACAACATTGAGTCATCTCTCATGATGTGGCTGGTCAGGTTGTAGTAGCTGTCAACATATCTCTGAACTAATGACTGATTCACTGGGTGAAAAATAGCAGATTTTTACAAAATCATACATAAATCAGGGATTTTGTCAAACCTCCACACAACTGCAGCCTCATGCTACCAGTTAGCGGCTTGCTAAATATTCTACATGCCAGCAGCAGTTGGTAGCTTAATAAAAGTTAGGTTTTCAATATCCATCAACTCCTGTGCAGAATGTGTCTTGCTGAATGAGACGTCTGACATGAATCTCTGCATTCACTCAATCTACAAGCTGCAATTCACAGCTTTAACCATAATTATTTCTTTCAGTACACAATGGTGTAAAATGGTCATTTGTCAGTCATTGCACTAAAACACAACGAAAAAGTCAAATAAACAAGCAATGAAGACAGAAAAATTATGATTGATTAGAACGACATGATGTGGAGAAAAATGCCAGTAAATACTCTGAAGGATTTCCCCAATTGTTCAATTAATGTGAATCCCTGCACATTTCATTTTGAGCTTGCAGCACCAGGCAGGGACTTTTATATTCATTTTGAATTGGGTTTATATTACAAAACACCTTCATTTAAAGAAAACAAAGGAAAATATAGCCTCCTTTACTGGGGCAGCTTTACCTAGTAAGAAGAGTTACTCAGTTACACTTCAAACCCAGTGCAAAAATAGAACATTGCACACAGCAGGCAGCATGTAGTGATATTGACACATGAGGCATTTATGACCAGCTATCAATGTTACAGATGGGCTATAACTGTGCTGACACACAAAGGAAGCAGGGAGGCTACAAATTGTGCTTTATGTGTCCCACAGGAATGTAGCGAGTGAGGCCATGACTGCCTCATTTAACTGGGGTCATGGAGAGAACTCCGCAGTGAACCATGAGTCATTGGCCAAGACCCCAGAGCCACCTAGGACAGTGTTCATGATAATCAACCAAACTCCTGCCCGTCACCGACTACACCTGCAAGTTATTTTCACACACACACACACACACACACACACACACACACACACACACACACACACACACACACACACACACACACACACACACACACACACACACACACACACACACACACACACACACACACACACACACTCACACTCACACTCACACTCACACTCACACTCACACACACACACACACACACACACACACACACACACACACACCCATGTGGAAAAAAAGATGCGAACTGTATCTCTGAATGGAATTGGCTGACAATGGAGAATTCTAAAAACCTCGGTAATGAAACTAAATAAACATCTGAATTCTCAAGGCTGAAGTTAAAATATCAAAAACAAAGTCAAGATTTCATAGATACATTGAAACGTCGACAATAAACTGTTGACTTTTCGGCCTCTGTTTCTTCTTAAAAGGTTTTTGACTTTCCACAAAAAGCATTTGAGAAATTATATTTTCTTCATTATGGTTATACAACAGTCCATTTTGAGAATTTTTTTCTGCCTTGGATTTTTTTTAAGTAATGATTCATGGAAGAAGGATGTGAAGCATCAGTCTCCACTGTCTAACCAATACCACCACTAATTGCCGATTGCTGAATATACATCTTTATTTACACGTTTGCCATTTTAGAAATGTGAGTGAATCTTGAAAACTCATCTAGACTTACAATCATACAGTAAGGAGCATTTCCGAGTTGAGCCCCTATTCATAAAACAGATTAGGCTTTACCGGTAGTTAATGGCGGAGATGTGCCCTTCGCTCTGCTGCAGCCTGTGACCTACATATTTACGCCTCCAAACTGCAATTAACATGGAGTCAGTTGCTGTGCACCTCTACAGTCTGCCAATAATAATTAACTGCGTTTCTCAGCCCTTGGACTGCACATGTCAAGTTCTTTTATCTCATCAGTGAATACTTAATAGCATATTAGTATTCTAGAAAACACAGGCCAACAAAAACCTGCACGGGTCCAGCAAACATTAAGCACACTGAGCTTCAGACATCAATACTTGGATTTGATTTGCACTTTGGAACCGAGTCAGAAGGAAGAAAAGGAAGATTTATTTAGATAGGTATTTTTAAAGGACTTGAGACAAAGGTGGACCGAATTAATCTTTATTCAGCCAAAATTCTGTACAAAAAAAAGATACGTGACCATGATAGTTGCTCAAGATGAATCAAATGTATTTATAGGTGGGCATGGCTTTAACAGTGGATTCACATGAACATTAGTTGTAAGGTTTTATTTAAAAAAAACTGTAGCTTAAGCTAGAGATGTAGAGTTTGATTGTTGTTTTAAATGACTGTACAAGAACTGTTTCTCGAATGGTGGGAATAAGAAACACTATCAATTCTCTATCCCCAGAACAAGTTGTGTGACAGTCACAGAAACATGTTTCACTCATTAGATTTTTTTTCCCCGTGTTTATTCAGACTGACCAATATCTCACAGCATAAGGCTGCTGACAGTCCATCTAGGGAGGCGCAGAGAGAGAGAGAGAGAGAGAGAGAGAGAGAGAGAGAGAGTCAGCTGAAGCCACACTGCCATGTAAACTCTAATAACCCCCACTGATTTCAGACCACAGGGGTGCAAAGACTCCACAACAGATGCATGTGTTGCATCTGTGCAGGCACAATCACACTCACACACACAGGTCAAGCAGCTGTAACCACCTGAGGTGGGTTCACTTCCACTGCAGCCATTCGGTTCGAAGCTCTTCAAAAGCATATACACGCACACACATTTCTATGATTTTATGGAGGCGTTACATTGACTTGCATCAATTTCCTGTATGTTTTATCCAAACACAGCTGTAGCTCCAATTAGTCTAATCCTAACCTTAACCAACACCAATTGTGTATTCATCAAACACATACTTACATGAAATGTTTTGACTTTCTTAATGGGAACTTCAATTTTTGTCCCCACAGTGACATGAGTCCTAACTGGTTACTGTTCAGTCACGTTTCGGTCCTCACCAATATGGAAAGACAAGGCCCCACACACACACACACACACACACACACACACACACACACACACACACACACACACACACACACACACACACACACACACACACACACACACACACACACACACACACACACACACACACACACACACACACACACACACACACACACACACACACACACACATCCCATCGGCTTAACTCTCCACGACTGAGCGCAGGCTGGGTGTTGGGGGCTGGGGGCTGTGGCCCTTAGGCACGGCCATTTCTCCCTGTGTTTGCACATTTCACAGTCATTGAACCTGCAGTTAAAAATAGAAAGCTGAAAACCCAGTGCCACCACATGCCGCAAACACCGGAAAGATATATACTCTATTAAATGTGCTATAGGCTGTTTACTGAGGCACCGAATTCAAGGAAACAAACACCGAGTGCCATGGGATCAATAAATAATTTCCTTTCTAATAGTTTCTCTTCAGACCAAGAGTGTGTTTTCAGAGAGAGCAGGACAGGGTGGGTCGGTGCAGGTGGGGGGTTGTGAGGACGGGGGGGGGGGGGGGGGGGGGGGGGTGCTCCTCCAAATGCATATGAGCACTTAGGGAAGTTACAAAAGCAAAAACCAAGGATGCTAGTGAAGGACACAAAAAATCTATTCTGTGATGATGCATTCAATGTAGTCTGTCCCACAACAGTTTTGAAAACCCTTTTTTTTGTGGAAAATAATCCTACCAAAAGAAAACAGCGTACCCTTCAGCAATGTACTTTACATGCGATATGCTTTTTTTTTTTTTTTTTGCCAGCTCAATTCCAATCTTTCCTGAAGGAGTCATCCACTCACACACCAGCTACATTTGCAGGAAGAGAGAGCACTGAGCTCTCTCTTGTGGCCATTAAACTGCACTACAGCATTACTTAACACAGGCTTCAGAGTGAATCAGCAGTATCCTTCCAGGCAGATTTCACTGTCCTCAAATAAGGCTCCAAAGTTACATTAAATCAATGACATTTTTACATCCATTCATTCCTGACTGTATTCGTAATGTGATGGCTGTCCTCATTTCAAGCAGGCCCCCTTTCACGTTCGTATGATTTTATTTTTGAGAGTTTAAGGGAAACAACATCCGGGGTGGAGAGAAGCATCCTTTTCCACCTGAAAAACACGTTCAGTCCTTTTTCTCCATGTCTCTTATTGGGTATGCAATAAAAATGGGAAAAATCTAATATAAAGCTCAACAATAAACAGAATAAAATAGAGATGGCACAGGCTGCAATATTGATGGGGCAGTAAATGAACTGTCATTGGTATCATATTGCCTTGCTGTTTCTCTCCTTTCCCTGAACTGAGGCGAACTGAATCGCTCATTAAAAGGCTCATTGTTGGTTGAATAGATTGTTCCTGGGAACATCCCAATCTGGACCCAGTCCATCTTCAGAACACACATATGAATAAGGACCACACTTACAACTCACCAGAACAAATGTCTGCCATGGGTGTACAAGTGCATCTCTGGTAACTTTGATAAACCAGAGATCAGACAGAAAAAATAATAAACAATATCCAATTAATCAATATATTATTTCAGTTTATGCAAAAATGAATGTCATTATATACACATTTCAAT
This sequence comes from Lipophrys pholis, assembly GCF_963383615.2. Lineage (NCBI taxonomy): Eukaryota > Metazoa > Chordata > Actinopteri > Blenniiformes > Blenniidae > Lipophrys > Lipophrys pholis. Next base: position 10,720,324 of record NC_137639.1, on the reverse strand, counting down.
ATAAATTCCATTGTATACTCTCTTGTTAGAGCATTAAATGAAAGTAAATGTAGTTTTCATGAAAACAGTTGCTTTTATTCTCATATATCCTTGTAGTAGATGTGCTCAGTCACAGTTTGGCCATTCTGGTATTGAAGATCAAATTGTTGTGGCCTATAAATCCAACAATACATACACGTGTCTTCCTCTTTTTTCATTTTATGGAAATCCTTCTGGTAATTTGATTGAGGAGATTCTCAAGAATGAAAACTCCAGAGTTTTTTTTTATTTATTTATTTTTTTGCGTGATGCATTAGGTGGCCAATCAAAACGAAAGGAGAGTACCTACATTCACATGCCCCAACACTGGCTGCACGTGGTGAATTACATTTTAATGAGCTTCTAATTTTAGTGTGCCAGCCAGCAATAATAATAGACTTGATGAATATTTATGCTCCTTGTTTGAAGCTCAGGCACACGAGAAAGAGGAGGGAAACACTGTGGAAAGCCGATAGAAAATAAATGGCTGGTGTGTGTGTGTGTGTGTGTGTGTGTGTGTGTGTGTGTGTGTGTGTGTGTGTGTGTGTGTGTGTGTGTGTGTGTGTTTGAGAGAGCCGCACTCCCTTCAGCTGCGCTCTGACCCAATTAAAAAGGCTTGGACAGAGGTGCGCGCACACCGGCTGCAGGTACATTTGAAAAACGAGTTAAAACGCAACCGAATAAATAATACATGACATGACATTGTGTGGGCATGTGCAAGTTTTGTTTGTTCATTTGCCTGAATAACGTGCTGCATATTTTCCAAAATAGCAGGTGACAAACGCCATGCATTGCGCTCTGCTTACCCATGGTGGTTTCGTCGAGACGCACGGTGTCTGAACGCAAAGATCGCCGTCTTTTATAGGCGCTTACGAAGCGACGGCAGTCCGCAACCGAAGCAAGAAGCTCACCGACCTTCAGCACCACGGACAGCTCCGAGCCCAGACAACAGGCTGCCTGCCCGGGCAGCAGCTGCCGAAAACACCGTGAAGGTTACGACTGGGACGCCGGCGATCACATCCGATCCACGGGGTGGGGGAAAAAAAACCCAAAAAAAACAAACACCTCTATCGTGGATCCCTAATATTCATACACACACACCAAACGACATGCTGCAAAAATCTCGATCATTGACGAAATGACGGAGATTAGATTATGGCATTGAATTCCTCCAATCCGTGCGCAGGAAGAAAAAAATACCCGAGACTGAATGTCAGTGAGAGCAATAAAAAAAAAAAACCAACATCCGAGGTGAGCGAACAACGCGTCAAATCACGCTGCGTTTGTGTGTCAGTTCATCGGTAAGAGAGGCAGAGCTCCGGCGGACCAGAGGAGAGCTCATTACATATGCGCCGCGTCCCAACCCCGCTGCCTTCAGTCCAATGGAGGGTCAGAGGCGCGCGCTGCCGCCGCTTCCTCCCCTGTGTTACAGCGTTAATGGGAACGCTTTGTCATCTGTGACTCAGTTTGTGCTGTAAATGCACTCCGAGCTTTAATAAAGAAGGGAATACAGATGCAGCACGGGACATCATTATGTATTTTGCTCCTAGTGTCATCAGACAACCCCGGAGTCACAAAAGGAAAACTGGAGCAGGACAGGAAATTCATTCATGAAGCATTGTTTTATACTGAATCTATATGGTATGTAACATAATCTTCCCAAAAACTCATGTGATTCAAGGTCATATGACGTTGACGTGGTTGGCACCTTTTGCTCACACTGATATTTTCCCTGGTTTGAGTTTTCCAAAGATGTGTATGGTAAAATGGTAAAAGGTAAATTCACTTACTACATAGTGCTTTCCCACCACTTGAGCAGTCCCAAAGCGCCTTACAATGTTAATGACATTCACCCATTCACACACAAATTCACACACCAATGGAGGCGGCTGCCACGAAAGGTGCTCAGTCCATCCATTGGGAGTAATTTGGGACCAACATGGATAAGCAGAGTGAGCGACTGCATGGCTATTTTGCAGTTTAGTAGTCTTGAGACAATAAACAAAAAAACAAAAAACAAGCCCACACACAACATCAGGTCATATAATTCAAAAGTGTCCAAATTCATGAAAACGTGCAGTTTCCTCTTTCTTAGCGAATGCCTTATGATGTGCAGTAGCGATCTGTCTAGGGTATACCTTTACTTTGACCATCATCAGCTGGAATCGACTTCAGAATCGTACAATCCTAAACCCGATAAAGTGATAGGAAGGATGGATGGAAGTGGGATTCAGCCAAATGGACAAGATAAATCATCTCTGAACTCTTCCATCTATCCATTTTCTATAAAACTTTGTCCAAATAAGGTCACGAGGAGGTTGAACCCAGACGCAGCAAACGTCGGTGAAGCCATTTTATTGCTTAGTACACAATGTGCTGTACACTGACTACATCTAATTAAGGCCATGTGGACATATTTTCAAACCAATCCAAGCATCAAAATGATTTCCCGGAGATTAACTTTTTTTGTTTAAAATAAGAATATGCCTGGCATCTCTTTCCTACTACATGCATGCGTCCTTTTGTCTAGTTGCAGGCGAAGCTTTGAAAACATCGGAGCAATACTACACAGGGAAACTCCCCACAGGGAATTTTAAAAAGTTATGCATTTTTCTGGACACATAATGATTTAAAGTAAATACCGATGGATGTGCAAAAAACTAGATCATAGATTTTCAAGCTCTTAATTTTGTTTAGATATGGATGGACTAAAACCAGAATCTGAAAGCGAAAAGAAATCCAACTTAAACGAGCAAACCAATAAAAGAAAGCTTGAAGGTAACTTGATTTGTGTTGCGTTGAGATTAAGTGGCGTGACCACTCCGGCCTCTTCAGATCCTAGCATGGATGAAGAAATGACTGAAAATGGATGAATAGACGGACCTTCCATATGCATGAGCAATGGTGGTCAGTCTACACTCTACCCACGCTCCCAACTTTCAGAGTTTAGGTAGTTAATTTGTAATTGCCAACAGTGTCAGCAGATTTACAGTTCTGCTTACCGGCATGGGGACCTGCTGATTTCTCTCATGGTGCTAAAGACCAATTAGATGCAGGTATGACTCACTGCACCATCTTGTGCTCCAAAATAGTACTTAGTAATTACTTCTGAGGTATACATAAATTAAAACCACGGTATATTGGCAATGGCGTCAAAACTGTAGTTTCTGTTGTGTCAAAAAATTATAAACGTAGTTTCAATACTTTGAACATTTTGTTATGCACATTGACTGTGCCTCTGTCCACACACTGGACACTCATTGTCGGTGGACATAGCTTCTGTTTAATTTGTGGTGCAATCCTACACATGATATTTACTGTATGTATTTCACTACTAAACAAATAATGTAGTTCATATTTCATGTGAACACAAGTCAGGATTGGGATTTTTTTTTTTCAGTAACAAGAGAACACAGAGAAGTAAACTTGATAGGACTTTGCTTGGTATTTTCTCATGTCATAAGATTCCAAAGGAAAGGAAAGGTTTGATCTCAAAGCCTTAAAAAAAAAAAAAACATCCCCAAAGGCTTCCGGTATTGAAAACTGACACATACCGTTGTATTTTATAGCAGAAATGCTTATTGTCCAAAAAGTATATGTAATATCTTTAAGAGTTGCTTCAATAAACTTAAATGACTCAGTGGAAGTAGTGTTGAGGTCCCCTGCCATAAACGGTAAAATTTTAATAATTCACAACACTGACCGAATTTATCCATAATCAAAGAATTATTTCTACACATTTCTAACCCCGGAAAGCTCCCGTCTACTTTGCGTCAGGTTGCTTGGACTCTATGAAAGAAAAATCAATCGCTGAACAGTGATTCGTGTCAAAATAGATCATTCTATTATTCGGCTTGTCGCAACAAGATACACTGATTGTCGTGACGACACCAGGTAAGTCTTACATTCATCGAAATCGAGTTACTGAGCAGGACCCTACAAATTTACCGTCCAAACTCCTTAACCAGCTGCACAACTCTCAGTCCCTCCTCAGTATATCATATTCCTGTGCGCCGTCCCAGACATAGAGACTTGTAAATATTCAATGGTGTTTCACAGAACAAGATCTCTCTCGCCACTGCTGTCACCATCTGTGAGAGAGGGAAAGAGTAGACGGATGGAAAAAGGGCAGATTTCACCACCGTCGCCACGTCTCTCACTGACACACAAACTAAGAGACCAGAGTGCTGCGCAAACCAAACCGGGTCTCTTTGTTTGTAGGGGGAATAAGTTAGGCTTTCTTTTTCTCTTTCACCTGCAAACATGAGCACACAGAACTACCAGTAATTAATACCACAATGATTCTTTGCTCCATCTTAAATACATCATTAAATCAATGCGCCAAGTCATCTGGGTTCGCCAGTGCTGTGCATTTCCCATAAAAACAACAAAACAAAACACTGTCATGCCTGAATCACCTCTCCAGCTCATTTCTATGCTGACTTTCCCTCCCTCTGACTGACCCCGTCATCTAAACTTCTGCATCCTGCTTACTCTGCTCCCCTGCTGGAGACAAACGTGTGCATAGGCAATTTTCTTGCAATTTTCCGCCCTTTTGAAAGGCGTATCTGCAAAAATATTTAAATATGGCAGCATTGTCAAGCAGTGAGATAGCGGAGTGCCTACGGAGACACATACATTCCTCTGCGCTGGAATCTCAGGTTTATTACTGTGACTCTCTCTCAAGATGGCAGCTGTGCGCTGCGCCATGTTTAGAAATTGTCTATATGCCACAAAGTGATTACGGTCATACAGGAGTTACACTATTTTAACATGAGAGCCTGGTCTTTATGGAGAAGAGACCCTGAATGCCAAGAGACCGGGGCATCACCAGGTACACAGCAGGCGCCGGATCAGAAGCAATGTGAATGCCCCTACTGTCCATCGCCAGCCTGCTGCCACCGTTATTACTCAACACCATCTGTACAACACGGTAACCGATCTCCCAGCTATTATCTACCAAGGAACAATGGAGCCCTGTACAACTGGGGTCTTGGCATTGAGGAAAGTGGAGGGACGGACGTCTGTCTCAGAGTTTCTGCTGACTTCGCACGGCCGTCCAGCAGAGCACGTAAATACAAGCAGGTTCAGCTGTAGGCAACTGTGAGGAGTCAATAGTACATATGGACAGTGACAATAATATGGTCCCTGTGGTGCACTCACCCAGAGGTCTTTGTGATGCTATATTTGTTTAATTAGGTACACTGTTATAGATTGTCCCAGTGGGAATTCAATACTGCAGTCAATCATTATAGCTTTTCCCATTTTGATTTGTATTGTTCTATGCCACATCACATGTAAAGCTACATGTTAGAGCTGAAACAGGAACACTCGGGCTGGGGTATGGGATTACATGTGATAAACACTGGGTCAACAATAAAAAGGTCTTAGATCAATGGCTTGCAACCTGCAGCTCTTTGGCCCGTCTGCCGCAGCTCCCCGAAGCTTTGAGAAAATTATACATTGATAAACATTTCAGCTTCTATACAAATAAGTCATTTTCCAAAAGGAGTCTTAATTGTTGGCGAAAATTAAAAAAAAAAAAAAAAAAAAATTAAAATGGGAAACATAGTTAAAATCATCATAAATGGGGAAACATGCTAAAACAGCTTAAAATTTTTTTGGGGAATTGCTAAAAATAATTAAAAATAATGATTTAAAAAAAAGAAGCTTAAAAACGGAGGAAGAAATATGCACATATGCTTAAAAGAGAGCCATAATAGTTAAAAGCTCAAATGTCAAAAAATGGGTGAAACTGCTAAGATCAGGTCCAAAAACTGCTGGAAACTACAGACAAATGTAATTAAAAATGTGTCATTCAAAATTGTAATTGATACTTCATGAATGCAAATTTCTGTCTGTAGCTATATTAAAACTAAACATGAAACTTTCTAACCTGTGTTTGCCTCATTTTAAAGATAAAAATGTTTTGCAGTTCCACTTAAATTTGATTTGGTGGAAAGTGACAAAAACAGCTCTTTTGGTCCTAAAATGGCTTTAGATAAACTATGATGGTAATATATTTCTAATTTACTATACAGATGCATTGCAGTGAGAGTCAACATAGTTTAAGGAACAAAATACATTTTAAAAGGTATTTCCAATGTTTCATTGTGGTGTAAAATTAAAAAAATAAGAATACGACAATATCATAGACACAAATGTACAACATCCACTTTAAAAGCTGCAATCTTTGTATTTTTGATCTTTTGGGACTTCAGTGGCATCTTTTCGGAAAAAATGAATAAATAAATAAACCTTTAATTGGCCTTATATGCAGTAAATATGTCCATCTGCTGGGCGATCCTCTTTCAGGTCCCCCTCTTTAAAAGCCAACTTTCCTTCACCAGGATGGCTTGCACAAAGAGCCTTCTTTAACCTAACATGCAGCAACAATCGCTTGTAATTTGACACCGGTCTCATCATCTTGCCAACTGGGTCCGTGCCTGCAATGTGCCGCGCTCACACATAAACAAATCCATTACACTGTGACATCAAATGCAAACGCAGTCCGAACAGTGTTCACAGCTGTCTGAAGTCAGAGCTTTTACCTTAAAGTGACTTAAATATGCAGTAATATAATAGGGGGTGATTACTAGGATTGGTTCAAAATGAATTACCGTCACTGTAGCATTATATATGGGAGAAAGGAACTCGGGAAGTTTTCATAGTCAAAGTACTGCTTCTGTAAACACACTTTACGACACAGGCAAATGCATATCATCATTTTGTTGTTGTTGCTTTTTTTAAGTTCATTGTAAGTTATTTTATGTACTCATTGTTTCTTTATTCTTTAATTCAGAACAACATGATGGACTCACAGATAAGATGAATATAAACTTTTCTTGTTGGATTTGTGTGGTTATTTGCTGCTGTATGTGTGAATATAAGCATATCACTGCAAGTTATGAACAATGCTCATGTCCAGACACAATCCCCCAGAAAAACCCAGAAAAGGATTTGCTAACCACTTTGTCCTCCTGTTGCAATTCCATGAGAGCAGGAATGCCCCAGAAAGAAAGAGACAGAGAGAGAGAAAAAAAAATTGGGAGACAGATGGGGTGAGGGGGAAAACAGTAGGAAAGAGGAAGAGAGAGAGAGATAGTGAGTGGCATTAGTAGGTCCTGGTAGCACCACCATCACACACTCCAACAGCAAAGGATTGGACAGCATCAAATAAAAACACTCATGCTCATGACTCAAATTTAAGCAGTCTAATACTAAAAGCTTTGGCTTATTCTGCGGGGAGGATTTTACAGAGGTTACTTAGGCGCCGGAGTGCCACATTATACAAAAACAGAAATCAGGTTCCTTTCTGGGGAAGAGAAAAGGAGGAACAGTTCCCTCCAGTGGTGAAACAGAACAACTGTAAGTTACAGTAATCATGAAGAGGGGAAAGAAAGAAAAAAAACCTGCATCTGTGAATCAACACATCAGAGAGAAGAGAATTAGAACAAAGGCCAGCACCGACTCTCTGAGTGGAGTGCATGTTGATAATCTGAAAAACATTAGTTGCCATTAGAGACACTGTTGGCTCAATTCCCAGATTATGATTTCACTGCAACGTTTCATAACCTTGGATTTCAAATTGTAGAGTAGGGAGACATTCGCCTGAGGGTGGGGCATCATCGTGTGTTTGTGTGTGTGTGTCCTTATAAATGGATTGTGCCGAGCATGTGAGCTACTGTTACCTTATTTGACCGCAGAGACACTCGTCCTCCGCACCGAGCACAGAATTTCGTTTGGCAATATGAACAGAGGTGGCCACAGCCATCGGCAAACTTGGTTTTGTGGCATATCCCACAGATTGGGGCTTCGCTCTTCTGGTCCTGAGCCTGCTTAGTCTCGTCACCCATCTTCTTAACCTGATCCTTGTACGATTCAAACTGCTGGTGCAACTTCCTGCAGGCGAGAGTGAAGGGGAAAAAAATTAGAAAGGGTGCAGAATACATTTATTTACACAGGGACAAATACAAAACATGAGACAGTTAGTTATTCACAATGCATGCCAAAGTTTGGTTTTAAAGTACTCAGATACTTGAGTGACTCTGTAACCAAACAAATGCACATGAAATCACAAAACAGGGTCTGTGTTTACACATAGCAGCATTTTGTTGAGTTTTTTTTAGAAAGTAACAGTCTTTGATCTGTGCTAAACAATTTTAGTGATGAAAAACCTGATAGAAAATTGCATAATAGTGAATTTCTATGGCTGATTTATGTAAAAGCCACCTTGTAGCATTTCAAATGTTGAAATCCACAAACGTTTATCAACACGCAGTGCCTGCATGATCATGTAGAAACAGTAACAGGAGTGATTTTAGAAATTGCACATGACAACTCTCATGCACCTCTTGCAATACACCCTGGGGTTTGTTTCCCTCTATTTATGAACAAGTGACAAAAACAACACAGTACATATGCACTGTGCATTATGGCTGCAGAACAATAACCAGCAGCATTTATGACTGAGTGAGTGAGTGCAGTTCATCAAAGTCACATCATTATTGTTTGTTGGAATAAATATCACAAGAATTATTGTTTTTTATTGATAAGACTGCAACCCTCTCAGTGCAGAATTAAATATCACCACTCACTGTGAACAGCGACTGTATTTCTTGTTATCCACTAGCAGCACATGCTAACCTGTCATTAACTTACATTTCTCAGCATGGTTAGTCTTGCTGCATTTGGTCCTGTGACCCGTTTGGAGGTCGACTTCACAAGTTGAGTAAGGCAACAATTGAAGCAGCCTGATGTGACGCGTTCACATGCAGTAAGCTTATAGCATCTGATTTAATGAAGACGCACATTTACTTGTCAATCTTTATTTGTGTACGGTCTCATTTAGTATGTCTGTGATAATATAATTCAATCTAAAATTCAAGGCTCCTCGGGTTCACTCTCCAACCTCATCCATTACAGCCATACAGACCATATCGGCTCGCCCTGATCTTCATTAGCAGACTTCTTAATAGTCCCATCATTCAACCACAGTGCTGTGGATGCCGGAACCTTCTACCACTCCAAAACTCTCGAATGCACCACGGATCAAATACTAGTCACTAAAACCTTGTTTCCTTACATTTTCTATATTGCTCTTTTTTTTAAATCAAACGTCAGGCCAAGGGGTGCTGCAGCAGATTCCAGCTGACTCTGGATGAGGACAGCTGTCAAAAGCAGGGTTACAACCCGGACAGGTCACCAGTCCATCACTGGGTAACGACACGGCAGTGGATTCTCTAACCTCTTTTAAACCACTCTCACCCCCACTTGCAGGTCTTTTCACTGAGGGAGGAAAGCAGAGTGCCTGAAGGAAAACCCACAATCACACAGGGAGAGGCAAAAGCAGGGACGATACACCCCGTCGATTCATTTCATTCTAAAACTGAGCATCTTGAGATGAGTTTATAATTGAAACTTCACTATTGAGATTAGGCAGTAATAGTTCATCTGTATGAGGATGTTACTTAATTTGATTTATTCTCAAACCCAGTCTTGATTTTTTATTTTTTTTCAGACCAACAGGCAGATAAATGCACATTCATGGCAGTGGAGGCTGACAGCAGCCTTGTTGCCTGAATCGGTGCCTGAATTACGACTTTTTTTTTTTTTCCCCTTCCTCTTCTTCTCTAAATCACACTTCCACAACACGCCTCTGCTCTCAGCTGACTAAGTGATATAGCCTCAGTTGTGTGAGATATTGAAAGGAAAAGCAGACACCATGACCTCAGACGTTTCAAAGCTGAGCTCCTCCTTCGATACCACACCTCTTCTGAAACACGGGGGGTGGGGGGGGGGGGGGGGGGTATCAAATTTGCTTTGCAAGTTTAAGAACAACACTGAATTCCACTTTCTCAGGTTCCCCTGCGTTTAATGAATCATTTGCACCTGTGTTTCTATATCAGGACACTTGTAAGGTGAGACCGAGAACACTCCGGAGCCATACTGTTAGATAACTGCATTGCCAGTACACACAATTAATATTCCTTTGTCATTTTAGCCACGGGTAATCGTTGGTGGTGCTGCACAGTCGAGCCCACCTTCCAGGAATCTCGTCTCAGTCTATTGTGTTACTGTTTGCGCCCTATAGATGGCCTCCTACCGACACACAACACCTGTTCTTGTACAGTAGCCCCTTAACTCCTAACAAGCCCTGAGAGGCTACTGAAAAAAAAAACCCCAGCATGGACTCTTCACATGCATTTTGTATGACACATGTCAATTGAGCGTCTCCTTGGAAACTAAACACTGGGCTGACTTCATAATATGGCGATTAGAATTGGTTTCGCCCCACATATCCCCTGCAACATTCATTAGCACTTGTGAATTATTGAGCAGCGCTATCCTTTTACCACATACAGCTCTGCGTTTGAGATAAACGCGCTTCCTTAACCCGCAACCAGGCCTTTGGAGCCCAAATGTAACCGCCACACATGCCCCGTCGAGACCTGTAACCCCGCTGGACGGACGCACGTTCGAGTCTCTGCGCAACCCGGACATTAGATGGCGTACCGTTGGCACGCCCCTCAGTGTACCTACCGAAGGATTAAACGGGCTAATTGTGTCGCAGCCTTTTGTGTGTTTACCAAGCAGAGATTAGCATGTCGCCTTGTTTAACAGATCCCACGAAATCTCATTTTCTGACAGGAGGGCCTGATAACACTGATGGAGTAAATGATATGAGAGGGAAAGCCACTGCCTCCCCTGAAGAGGAGACTGCAGACAATCGCGCTTTAGTCTGACTTAATCTCTCCTCAGATTTACAAAACATTTTACCCCACTGAAGATCGTAAGGTCACGTCCAAAATGAACTCCTCTATGTCAGGCCGTCGCTTCCAAAGAACACTAAATTCTCGGCAAATTGATTTCATGAAACTATTTTAGAACTGCCACATTAATGTTTTATCACCATTGAATACATTCGTTCTGAACAGAGACGGATGAGTTAATGAAGGCCTTGCAAACGACGTGACAGGTAACAAGAGGTAAATACATTAAAAGAGTCACTGAATAAAGCATGATGAAGAAAACTGAATCAACCGGGGGGGGGAGGGGTAAACAGGGGGGTTCACGTGGCAGCAGGCAGGTGGTGCGCAGCCCCCACCTCCACAGGGTTTGCTTATTCTGTCAAACACGGTCAGATGTAGGTGACGCTGCTGACGAGTAATCATACGCTGCTCATTGTCCCATCTCATGCTAGCGTATCGGAGCTCTCTTACCTCTGGGCCACACCAGAGCGGCTACACACAGCACGTAACCCGAGCCGCTCTCTTGGACATATGACAGACTCAACATATCAACAGCGAGGCTCAACTGCAAGCACCCAGAAAAGCCTTTTGGATTTCTCCTCTGGGCTGAATTTTAACCCCTCTGCGGTCTTTAATATGTTCACACCGTAAGGTCAGCACTGGCCACTGCAGGGGCTTCTCAACATCTGAAACCGCGTAATGTAATTTAGAATTCGACTACTTTATATCACACTATAAAGCAAGGGACTCCTGGGTACACGGAGGCAATCTTCCTCTCCCATTCCTAGGACTCGTGTAGTTTTTCTAATGACGGGGCAAACCAACATTGGACCGGCTTAGACCAGCATGCATGGACATGCATACACCAATAGAGCAGTATGGATTCATACTTTTAAATCTACTTTTGTCGATTAATTTCCTCCCTCTGCTCTGGTTCAGTCCCAAAAAAGCTTAAGAGAAAAGTTTTTTGCCAGCTTTGTCTGCCTGTTTTGTATTTGGTGTGTTATTTTCAAGTTCATTTAACAGTCAAGTCAGCAATAAAATCTGCAAAATAGAGCTTACACAGATGAAAAATCTAGTTTCTGGTGTTATTGTTTTCTGTATTTTCCACCATGAAGCAGGCATTTCCTGCTTGGTGGACGTTAGAATTAAATTAGCAACAGTCAAAAGAAATCAGAACAGACACTCTAAAATCTAGAGCAGACAAAAAAGCAGTGTTTTTTTTATTATTATTATTTGAAGGCTCCTGCGTTAATATGTTGGTGAGAGTTTGTGTCAGCCAGCGGATTCACTGTAATGTTTTTGGCAAATCAGTGATCGGAGAGGGTGGTCCATTGCCATTTTTTTCGAAGTAATCTGGGGAAATATCCCCCCATTAGACATTAGACACACAACGTGACACACAGATTAGCAGGATTGTTGAATCCGTTTTTCACTGATACTCTCGAGATGAGGAAATTCCTGTTGAGTACCTGTTTTTGCTCTGAATAATCTTTTACGTGAAAGTGATGCGGACATGTTAATGAGGTTAAAACCGGCTCTTTATTATCACTATCCATGGACGTGCTCCACTTGTCTACGCATGTTTCGAGGCTTTGGAATTGGTTGCCATATCTTATGGCTTACTGACCTGTTGAAATATTGATAACATTCTTATTACTGATGCTGTGACAGTAACCTGACCAAAAATCCACAAATACTAACATGATGTCTGCTTTAGACCAGCCAGCCTAGTGTAGTGAACAGCATGAACAGATGAACCCATCAGGGGGTGAAACACCATCTAAGACATATGACCAAGTCCAGTTGACCTGGGTCTCAAGTCTCCTGAATGGACAAGTGAGAATTTACATTGACACCTGCTTGTATAAGGTTTTGGTTGAGTTGTGACACACGAGGCTGCTTTAATCAGTTTCTTGATAAGTTAGGAATATCTTGTTTTGCCCCACACGTGTTGTCAATACAATAGTAAGAGTGAAATCCACAGTGACTCTCCTCTAATGTGATGTCAGAGTAAGTCTCACCATTTCTTAGTCTTCATCGACAAGCACATAATAAACTAGGATTTAAACAAACGTCTTGGTTACATTATGTGTGTGTGCACGTGTCTGCCGGGAGGAGATCGGAGAGGGATCTGTGCTGTTACTTACGGGTCTGGCTCTGGCTCCTTGTCATTTTGGGACTTTTGCTGGGGCTGAAGAACATTATTTACCAGCTCAGTGATCCCACTAAAGGGAAACCACCTGTTCAAATAAGCAAAGTGTGACTGGAACATCGCAATGAGTCATCAAGGGAAGAATAACAATCTGTCGTGGAAAGGGTTTTTTTTTTTTTTTTTTTTTTTTTTTTTTTTTTTTTTTAGGAATCAGGTCAGTTTCTAGAGTGGTGAACAATAGCGGGGACATTCACTATAACCAGAACGAGAGAGAGAGACAGAGAGAGGACAAAGGCCGGGACACGGGCAGAGCGGCGATTAGTGGAACACTGACAACCAGACACAGTGTCAGAAATATAAGGAGAAAGATAGAAGAGGACGGGGAGAGGATACAGACAAATCTAAAGAAGAGGGAGAGAGAGAGAGAGAGAGAGAAAAGCAGGAAAGCTCTGCAGCCAATGGAAATGAGAGCTGCATTAAATGCTCAGCAGAGGGTAACAGAAGTGTATTGACTTGTTGGAGCAGTAAAGGGGTCAGGTTGTCACACCGGTTAGTCCTACAGGTAGATTCAATCAAAATGCAGCTACAGTACAGTGAAGCAGGACAGGTGCATCTCGCCCACACTTGGAGTCAAACTACGAGGCTGCACAAGCCAATCAGAGTGCAGATGATAGACAGGATGGAGATGGGCAGCCAGTTGGAAACCAGGGACAAGGAGCAAAGGGGGGGGTCTGAGGGCCTGGCTTTAAAAAGAAGCTTGGAGAAAGGAAAAGCTGTGGTCATTGATGTCATGGAAGTCGGCAAAGATTTCAACAATCTAGTCATTCGGTGTTTTTATCCTGTAAAATACAGGAAAAAAACGAATGTAAAGTGCATTAATGAAGCTCTATAAATAGCCCTCCATCACATCAATGACATTTTCTTTTTTTTTTTTTCTTTTTATCCCCCCTGTGACAAAGAGGAGAAAGCCACATGAAGCACACAGCACCGACTAACAGGAAGAAGTGTCAAAGCCTGGAGCACTCTGGGTAATGCAGTTTACTTACTGTGCTGGCTGAGGCTTTGGTTCTTCTTTGATCCTAAAAAACATTAAAAAAAAAAAAAAAATGTGCACAACTCAGTGCATACAGAACACAAAGAGATGGAAGAAAAAACAAAAAACAAACCTAAAAGACACGAAAAACTAACAATGATGCGTACAACATTAAATAAAGTGTAACATTGATACTCAGAATAATACAAATAATGGGAATGACAATGCGATAAAGATAAAGACAGCAAGGCAAAAAACAAAAAATAGCAGTGAGGGTAACTCCAGGGATGAGATAAGTATGATCGCTTTAAATAAAACAAAACAGAAATGACAGCTTCATGTGGGGAACACCCCCCCTTGCAAAGTTTGAAGTTTAGCCTGCAACAGCAAGAGGCTGCATCGTAATGCAGGTCCACGGCTACAAGAAGGAGCTTTTCTAAGAAAAAGCCATAATTACCCAGTCAGCTGTGAAGCGCAAAAAGATTTTCACAAGGATAACCAAGAATCAGAGCAGTCCAGTGGAATGGCTCTCAGATTTCAGACACCGGTGAATCGCATCAACCCTTTTATTTTATTTTTTTTTTCAAATTCACACTGTTTTCAAAGTGTGGGAGGACGATCCTCTCCTCACAACCCCTCCCAAGCTCAACTCAACTCTCACACCACACACACACTTTGTCTCACACCCAGAAGTAATTGCTGGGTGAATGTCAGCGTTCCTAATAGTTTTCAGGAGATGCAGATATTAAAATTTAGCTTGCAACAACAAAAGGCTGCATCTTAACGCCAGTGTTGGATGGCGAAAACACAGAGCTTTTTTTTTTTGGTCATGACTCATGAACAATAAATATCCCAACCCTTCTCGTCAGATCCTATTAATTTAGAATACATGGTAAGTCTTTAGATATACTCCGAAACTGGACAAACTGATACGCTGGTAATTTTGCACTAACATGTATTATTTGATTGTGATTCACGTCTCACTAAAATGGCAAAGTTTAAGTTAAACTGTCTAATTACTTCATGGCTTTCACTGCACTCACCTGAATCCTTGCACCTTCCTGCATGAGGCGAAATGTATCCAATGAAATGTCTTATCATTACTCAGTGTTTCATTTGGCCAATCAAAATGATTTTTGCTCTTCCTGAAGGGAGATGAAACATGTCCAAGAGGTCTCAAATAGCCAAAACCCAAGACACTAAGATTTCTTTTCTTTTTTTTTTTTTTAAATTTGGAGAACACAAAACAGATAATATCTCATCACAACAAATGAAATTGATGTTTAAAATGTGGCGGATCATCTACAATAACTGTATTGATCCAGTTTTGGAATTTCAGAATTTTTGCCAGTGGCAGACTCTTCGTCTACTTTATTCAACTTTTCTATTGAAACAGAACCCTTCGTTTTATTGTTCCTGAGGTTCTTCATCTTCCTGTAGCCTTTATGGTGACATCTGCCCGAGCGACCCGCCCATTAAACACGACTATAGGTTTGTTACAAATATTATGACTGCTTCAAAATGTATAATCAATTGAGATTCATCACTGCATGATGAAGGCAATTTTGGTGAACTATAGAAAATATTGTTGCATTAGGAAACAGTTGACAGCCATTTATCAAAATGACTATTTCTTTCAGATTAATTGTGACCGTGTTTCAGTTGCTGATCGATTGTTGCCTCTGTTGAGTTTTCAAAGAGTGTGAGGATGAAACCTCCTCTCATAGAACTTAACCCATAATGATTTATGGTTGACTGAGATTTCTGAATGTTTTTTTCACACTATATAGTGTACTGTAATTGTTAAAGTTTTACTCCACTTATTTGTTCTTAGAGGGATTTATTTGATGTATTTGCTAACTAGAACAACTGACGTTGCAATAGAAATCTTAATAATCATTAGATTCAAAGTTCTCTTTGTCATTCTACTTAAAAGGTATCCTTTCTTGTTTTCAAAATGGTATTTCACATTGACAGAAGAAATACAGTCGCTGGTATATTAGTAATTTTTCAATGCGAGGGGGGATATGTGGAGTAATTGAGCTCTTTTCTTTAAATCTCCAAAAGCATAAATCATTCAGTTTCCTTCCTGCAACATGCTGCATCACATACAATCATCTCTCTTAATGTCCAAAAAGGGGCTGAGAACCCGAAAACAGTGACTTACACCTGTTGTTTGCAACGTCACACAACATGCAAAGCCTCGCCATTCGCCACATACACACATCCATCCAGGACAACCCGAGGAAAATACAACACAGCCGAACACGAGGGCTTTTTTTTCCCATCTGCTGCTCAAATCAGCCACTTGTTCCTGGTTCAAGAACAAATTTCACTTTAAACAAAACAGACGCAGGTTTGCGTCTCTGAATCCCACGTCAGAGCTTCACACACCTGATCAGCACTGATTCTGAGCGTATTACCAGCTGTTGACAGCTTTATATAGCTGTGTGAGACAAAATGTGTCAGTTACATTTTGCTTGATATTAGTTATTGCCTGAAGCATAAACTAATATCAGCATGTCAGATTTTGACATCAACCAGTACATACATAAGCTCTGTCATCAAATTTAATGTGTTTGTCTCAGGCGACATTTGGGATGATTTCTATGGCCTTCACATGCTACGAAATTCACATTTTTGACATTTAAATGGCATCAAAAGTGCTCCACAGACTGCTTTTCACAGTGTAGAATATCAAAACTTCCCACTTAAAATGTGTCATAACAGTTATGAATATCGTTTGACACAGTTATTTAAAAGTATCTCATTTGTGTTTTGTAATTTATAATGACAGTCGAACATATTCACTTAAAAAGAAAGATTGAATCAACCTGGTTTTTCAAACTTGGAATAAATAGATAGTGACACGCCTGAATTCCACAGTAAATGCATCTATAAATAGATTTATCTATATATAAGTCAGGTTAAGAATAAATACTCCTGTGTTTATGTCATTACATCTATTCATTTTTTTCAGCGATGTTTAGCTTACATTTCAAACAACAATGCAAAAAAACTCAATGAAATTAATTAGGAATCAACATGAACACCAATTAAATATATCTAGTAAGGACAATGTCACTGCCTTACAACTTTTATCCAACAATGAAGCCAAAAACATTTAAGTGACAAGATCTATCAGAAAGCTCATGACATGCTCTTTAAAACCAACATCCATTGTATTGAAATCCAATATATCCAGTGTACGGTCCTCAACATCCCGCACAGAGCGCCAGAACACCGCAATGAAGCCTGCCCATAGTCTACCTGAGAAGGAGGGCAGCTCAAAAAAATTTGTCTGTCTGATCTGTGTCAGAGAGGTGAGAGAACACATGAGAGAAGATATAGTCCTATGTACCCATCAGTCTCGCTGCTCTGTTTTCCGATGAGCCAGTCCATATTTATCCTCTCGCTGTGTTCTCCCGATGACCTGCAGCGTCGTTCTTTATTGATCCCATCAGCCCCGTCTCTGTGGTCGCATTACAAGCCTCATATTTATCTGATGGAGCCTGCTGCCTGCTTGCCTGCCTGCCTGCCTGGACGGCTGCCGGGCAGTGTGTGTGTGTGTGTGTGTGTGTGTCTGTGTGTGTGTGTGTATGCATGTGTGTGTGTGTGTGTGTGTATGCGTGCGCCCATCTCCTCCTGTGTGTACTGTACCGGTGTGTGAATGAGCGCAGTGTGTATTATTTGACATAGGGGCCGTAAAATGAGTGAGTGTAAAATGTCACAAGTGACGTATTTAGTGTCCTGGCTGCTGAGGAGGAGGAGGAGGAGGAGGAGAAAGCCTGTGGGGCAGATGCAGTCTATTCTTCTTTTTTTTTTTTATCTCTTTAACCTATGCTCTGCATCCTGTGGATCCACACAGGAGAAAACACTCACCACACGTGCAGCAACTGAGTTAAGAATGGGTTTGCGACTTGTTTTTCTTAAGGAGTTTATAGTTTGAATCAGTCACATTCTGTAGTTATTTTTATTCTGTTGTGATGCTCTGTGTTTTGGTTTCCTCCTACTCTGCGTCAGTGGCTTTGAACTCAGGCCGAATGATGACTGATGCTACACTGCCCTCTAGTGGACACGCAAGCTGCATGAGCCTCTCGGAGCTTTTCTCAAACAGTTAGTGGAGCAGGGGGTCAGGTTAGTCATCAACTTCTCTGAAACCAAGAGGTATTTAAACAGTAACACGTGATCTAAAAGGCTACTGCAAACTTACAGTTCATGCTTAGTTAAAGTATTTGTAAAAAGGCGATCATATGATCATAGGATGTGCTTTTGCTTGAATTGTGGTATAAACTAATAAATATTTGTATTTTTTAAGTCCTATTGCTCTCAATTTAAGGTGTGATTGGACACATGCTGTTCAAATAGAAGCTCCGTGGATTTTTAAATACAACTGCATTGAAGTTATTGACTTCACATGCTCTACAACAGTTTGTTATCATTTAAGTTTAACTTGACAGTGAATCTATGTGCCTTTTTGTGGTGGGGTTTATTTTTTCACCACCTTTAAAAAGCCATGTCTTTTTCTTTGTGGTAAGAGACATATTGTACGTTTATTTAAGAGTTTGAAATGAACAAGTACAAAATTGTGTGCGATTGTGTTTGAAATTACCGGCCTGGCATTTTAATGACACATTCCGAAAGTCGATCCCTCACAATTTGAAATCATGTTTGTGCTGACTGCTATTTTTAAAACATGCCCTGTGTGTTACTCACAAGGTCCCTGTGGACTCCCATGTGCCTTCAGGCACTATGTTGGCCACTACTGCACTAGAAAATACACAGGAAGTTGATTTTCACGAGGCATGAGAGGTCATTTTTTTTCACAATATTACAGGAAACTAAGATGAGCGTTGGAATGAAAGGGAGAAATTGTGACATGTGAAATATGGCCTGGGAAAAAATATCACAGTATTTAAGCTGACAGGTCAATCAATAAGTGGACATTGACATAATTCTGAGCATTTGGGCTCGGTATGCTACCACAAACGATCTCACGTTCAGATTTAATTTCAGGGTACAATAGTTGCATCCAGACATCGTCAGGGAACTACAGCTGTTTCCTTTCCAGACAGAGATTTTGATCATTCACTCAAAGAATAACAGCAAAACGGAGCCCTTCAAAAAGCAGCAGCATCAAGTATTTTCTCCAAATAAGGCCATGGATGAGAACTGCGTTACAGCTCTAAATCCCCTCTGTTGTCAGCGGCGTCTCATCCACATTTTGCTCTTATTTATATGAGCTACTTTTTCCAAATATTCCTGTGTTATTTTTTATTTTTTTCCCAAAGCAAGAAAGCCCTGGTGACTGCAACTGGAGGACTTCAGAGGATAAGCTAAAACAAATGGGAAATTAACTTTACTTATATATTTTACCACTTGTGCAGTCTCAACAGTCTTTCATCATCAGTTATATTCACCCATGTGTACATACACACCAACCAGGACAGACACCATGAATCTCAACCATTGGGAGGAATTGCAGTCGAACCAAAGGACACTTTGACATATGGACAGAGTTTGATGGGAATCAAACTGCCAACCTTGGAGAACACCCACTCTACCAACACACTCCCAGATTCTGATTAAACCGCCTGAGGAAACTGTTGTTTGCGTGGAAACTGAAACAGGGTTGGGTTCATTTTATTAAGATCCCGGTGATTTCATTAATATAATTTAAACCTTCTGAAGATAGAACGGGAGAAGCAGGAAATGAAATGAAACAATAACGAACTGCCAAATGACGCTTTGCTGAGACCGTTTCTGCAAAGCGCTCAAAATTTTTTATCACATAATCGTAAAAATGACTCCACAGCTCAAGTATATTGTCGCACTTCTCACAGTTAGGTTTTACACTTCAAAACTTCAGCTTCATTGTTTTGACCGAGCTCCTCCAGGAGCATCGAGTTTTTCTCATTAAATACTGTTGATGTTTGTTGGGATCCAAAAATATAGATTTTTCATAAACATTTTTTTTTATAGCTGGTAGCTATAATAGCTGGTGAGTCTTTGTAGATAACCTGAAACTGTTACACTCACAGTTTCACAGATAAGATCATTTTATTATTTTGACTTCATTATACTCGTGACAAATTATTAGTTTTAGTCTCTGTTTTATCACACACACACACACACACACACACACACACACACACACACACACACACACACACACACACACACACACACACACACACACACACACACACACACACACACACACACACACACACACACACACACGCACGCACACTTCGAAACACAAGCATTCCCTGCCCAAAGTGTCCCAGGCTTCCATCCAGCTTCACTAGTGATTTATTTCATATCAAATATATTAGCTGGTGAAGTCCATCTCAACACACGTTCAAATGGAGGAGCATCTTTGGATTTACTGCAGACCAGAGAAACCCAGTGCGTACACAGGGAGAACATGTAGACTCCAGCACTCAACACCAAGGACGCCACGCAGCTCATGCAATATTTTTAATGTAGAGCTGGGAATTTGAACGTAAACATATAAAATGTCACCAGAATAAATCAATCAATCAGAATTAATAGACTCTTAACCCAGTTAGTCTGATATTTCTCATTCAAATCATGAAGCAGTTGACCAACCAAACAACAAAACAAGCATTCCTAGTCAAACCTCTTTTTGAGTTTCTCACATTTAGCAACACAAATTAATTTCCAGTGTCAGTTATGGGAATTGTCTTCAGTGTCTATGAATAAATCCACTTTGCACCGCGTCATTTTTTCCTCCACCTCCGGGGATCAGTTCACTATCACATCGCAACGAGATTCAACGATCAGTTCAAACACTATCCAGCTGCTTCTTGGCTAAACGGTCTCCTTTTTCTTACCTTCTCCAACTGCGTTTGTCCTTTTGAAGACATCACGTATGCTGCAAAGAGCCTGGATGACCAGATGTTTTTCTTTCCTTCACTCTCGCCACTCACATGTCACAGGTGTACCTCATTTAAGGCTCCTCCCATACCCTCACCACAGGTCCACACCGCTTCTCTTCCTATCAGCACTTTACTTGAGCCCTGCCACATCTGGGACCTGTTAGTTATCAATGAAAAGGCCAGCACTGCATCTGCTTGCGTTTTTCACCTCATTTGGAGTCTTTGCACTCAAACTATCCTGCAGAGTGCAGGACAGACTGACTGAAGCTATGTCCCAGCAGAGACCCCGCCATTAAATTCTACACAGCCCCTTATTGTTTTCTTAAATGTTAGTGAGACGCGTCTTCATCTTGGCATCAGCGCTAAAGAATAAAATGTGTGATAGAGGATCTCATGGCTAGGCAATGATCCTGCAGCTCCTCTGAGCCCACGACTGGCTGAGTGATAATTGGATCATAAGGCAGTAATCTGGCTCAGCGGGTAAATACCAACCACATTAACAGCGTCCCTGCTCGTCAGTACTGGCAGGAGGTGAGGCTACTGTCTGTCTGAAGTCACTGGGGAGAGAAGTGACCTCCGGGGAAACGTCTCGCAGGAGGCTGGAGTCCTGCTGGTCTGTAAGGACATGATGGAGTCTCATGTTGGCGCCTGTGTTGATGTGAGGTCAGTAGAACGGAACAGACGATGGACGGTGACGCACAAGTCAGTAAGAAATTGTTCTTAACTAGTTACGAGTAAAAGTATTGAAGTTAGTTTAATAGTTATGACCAAAGAAAAAAAGAAAAAGCAACAAGTTAGCTGGGAAAGCTAATCTTGTGTCTCCTTTTAATTTCTTTAGATTGAGTTTATCTCATGTGTTCCTCATAGCTGGGCTGACAGCACTGTGTACTCAATCTAATGACTGATAGAGGAAGCAGCCAAACAGCTGATAACCCACAACCGACAGATTTCAGAGCTTCATCTCACTTTTACATCAACGAAGCGAGGCATTCGTCACAATTCTACATGAAACAACCGATGAAACTCTGCATCCACCCGCTCGGTGCAGAGTTGCTGCAGCCTGTGCTCCACAAGAGGCCGTGGTTAAAACTCTGGCTGTCAGCTCAGAATGCACAACAACTTCAGAACGCTGACATGTGTAGAGTCTTTATTAACAGTAACTTTGTGAGCTTCTTTGTATGTGAATCACTTCAGGACTGTAGACCGTTCACACTTGAGTCTCATGGCTGTTGCAAATATATTATAAATTCAACAACTATGCAGAGAAGAAGAAAAACAAATGGATCCCAGAAAAAAGTCTGTATTTAGAATTAAGATTTGCTTCACCGTAGCAGGTGCACCTGCAGCATAATCAGCATCATTTTGATATTTTTGGTTTCCTTCTGACGTTTTAAGCAAAAAATAGGAGATATTGTATCTTTAAAAGAATATGAAAGACACTGACAGGTAGCTCAATTGCAGGGGAAAAAAAAAAAACACAGCCACTGTAAAATTTAGCTGAAAATGTCAAATCCACCGCAAGAGTGTGTCACTGCACCTCAGCCAGCTGAAGTAGAGAAATCAACATGCAGACTCTGACAATGTCGACATTATCCCCGCCGGCTGTATTAAACAGAAATCCCCAATTGTACTGCGTCTACTGTACATTACCAGCAAATCTCCAAGAAAAGGAGAGCGTGCACTAAAAATAGCAGCTCGTTTAAAGGGGAGACGATTAGGTCTGCAGACACCTGTTCATTCTCCCTCTTCAATAAATGCCAGGAGAAGTGCTACTTCTCCACCTCGGAGGGGATTAGGGGCAGGGGATGGAGTGCTGATAACTTCCTCTGGCACAGGGCGCTGGCACAGCGTGATAGGCCGGGGCAGGAGGGACGGCGAGAGGGCAGACACCTCAGTGTGGACGGGGGTTGGCCAGTTACCACAGCTGGGCTTTAGAAAGCACAGATAGGATTGAATCCACGGGGCACGCTCATCAGAATAGGCAATCTAACAGCAAGCAAGCCAGACCTCCTGACCAAGAACTAATATTCAGATTGTCAAACAGGACTTGGCAAGAGCAAGTTGAGTTTTTTTTTGTTTTTTTTTTTCCCTGAGCAACGGGGAAGTGGCTAATCTGCTGCCAAATATAACTAAAATCCATCTGTTTCCTTAGATTACCTGCCAGGATTCAATTGAGCTGCTCCATATCTTCCCTTCTGAGAGATTTCCAAGTGGCAAAGAGTCAGCTAATCACCCAGCAGCCCACACATTCACAAGTGTATTTCCATGCGAGAGCTTACAGGAAACATATGTACGATATTCACTTTCACGCGGCCATTTTATCATTCATGGAACATGTGGCAGTGATATGAGCAATGTTTAGTCAGTGGTGGCGGCGGTGATGCATCATGTTTGTCTCCTTGCGCATATGTACTTGTTTGCAGTGGCGAAGGTGTGTGCACCAACGTGTTCCCAGAGCGTGATCCCTCGGCCGCTTCGCCTGTCAGCCCACTTTATTCGTCCTGACACAGATAGGTTTTTATTCTGTCAGCCATCAGCACTTTCGTGGCAGCTGACATTGTCCCACGCCAACGTCACAAGCCCTCGCGAGCGCGGCCCAATAGCTCCACTGGGAATATATACGAGAAACTCAACCTCACAGCGGGCCAGGTCGACGCTGCCCAGTGCAGTGACTCAATCTCAAGAAAAGCACAACTCAAAGTGATTCCTTCTGTCAAAATTATTTCCGGCTTTCTGATTGGCCAAAGACAAGTTTTGAGGTTTTTCTGCTGATGAACTGAAGAAAAAAATTTTCTTTGCTCCATCAGCTTGAATTCCCATGATTCATTTCAAAGTGCAAAGTTTCACTGTGCATAACTAAGATCAACTGTCCGTCCAGTGTTTTATAACACTTCATTCAACTCAGGTTTGAGGCGTGCTGGAGCCCGTCCCAGCTGACTTTGGGTGAAGGCACAGTTCACGCTAGGCAAGTTCACTTTCACACTGAGAGGCTCACCAATGAGTACCTGAAGAAACCCCACTCACTGTGAGAACATGCAAACTCCTCGCCAGAAATGCTTCCAAGCCCAACCAGCAATCAGATCAGGTAAAGCGAGAGTAATAACCATTCCATTGACCACTAAACAAACCCAATGTGTATCAATTATTTCCAGAAAAATATCATGCACTCTAAACACTCTAGCACTCTATTAATTGATAAAGCCACTGATTGCAAGTAACAATTTGAAGTTGATGAACCTGAAAGTCACATTTGGAGACTGGAAATCAAATTCCATCAGCAAATATTCGAAATCATTCAGGTTTACTGAATTTTAAATGCTGTCAAGTACTCCGTTTGTTGTCGACCATACTTAAGTTTACAATCACCAGCTTATTGGGCTCCTCAGTCTGAGGTGCATGTTTTCCCTGTGCATGCTCTTAATTTCCTCCAACCATTCAAAAACATGTATTTAAGGTTCATGTGTTACTTTAAAATTGCCCATTGGTGTGAATATTATGTCATATAATATAACCTTTTATTGAGCAAATGACCATATTTGCTGCAACTTCCCACTTTCTTCCTTTCTCTGCAACATTAACAATTCTAAATTGACTCCATTCACAAAACATGAACCCACAGTTGTCCTGAATGAAAAGAATGTGTCACTCACTTCACAAATCATACAGTCAATATGAGAAAGCTTGAGCATCATTCTTACAGTATACCTCCAGACGGCTAAACTAAACCTAAACACATCCTAACTCATACCTCATTAACCAGAACACAAAAACACTTTATTCTTTCTAACTCTCCCTTTCCTGTTGACATCGTTTACACCATCCGTACCTGATACCACCGTTCTATTACAATCTTTGTGCATTACTGTGGTAACAGTCAATGAAGACATCCTGGATGGTTGTCCTTGTCATAGTTTGTTTTTTTGCACTTCAGTAATCATTTGTGGACTCTTCATTGTAACATTAATGATTGTTGATTGAAAAAAAGAAAAAATAGAATCTCTTTTCCTTCTCTTTTTGTCATGAATACGAAGGGGGTGTTGGATGGCAATAATTAACTCATAATGTCATCTCTTGATCAAATGTGCTCATCCTGTACCCTGCTGTCTCTCAGTATACACATGGTGTTTTGTGTTTATTGTGTGTTTGCCTTTTTTACATTTTGTTGAAAAGAAAGTAATACAAATCAGACATGTATCTCAATTACAGACTTTCTCAATCTGATTTAAGTCAGTTTAACAAATGTCAGGTGATTTTATCATATAAATGACCTATAACGGTATTTCGAATATTATTTTTTCAACTAATCGAGGGTTGAACTTTTTAAGTGCAGTATCAGTGCACCATAAAAGGTTAAGACGCTGCTACTCTGACAATCATTCAACTCAAGATACAACACAAATGTGTTGCTTTTACTTCTTTTGGGCTGTTGCATTATAGAAATGAGGTCTGATCAATTAAAAACCATCAAGCTCATCAGACTGTGTTGTCATTTTACTGGCAAACATACGCAACGCTGCTTAAGTAGAACCCGTTCGTTCATTTGATGTTGAATGACAGGATGTGTCAGGTTTGATGGCAAAAACAAGAGCCGTTACAAGCATAAATAAAAAACAATTCAAAATCATTATTATTCACTTTACAAATGGCACAATTCAAGGCTCTACTGAAACTCCAATCAGTCGCTTCTTCAAACAGATTGAGAAAAAGCTCTCCGGGATGTTGTTGTTCCTGGATGGGAGCTGGAGGTGGGCTGTACTGAAACTGCAGTCAGCTGTCTGTGTCTCACTGAGGGCTATAATAATAGCCCAGCCATGGCTAACAATAGAGAGGTAATAGATACCGTGCCTATTGTTGGCCGAGCCTGCTCTACTCCTTCCTGTCCCAATTCATCGCAACAGCACGTCACCATTAGCTCGCTTAACTAAACTGTATGTGGTGTACCCGGGCAGACGAGCATGAGGGCAATTTGATATCACCCCTCTGCACACAGGTAACACCCAGCACGCTGCTAAAATATTGCTGCAGATGCCATATGATGTCGGATTGGAGGTGTAGGTTACCCCGTGTCATCATATACCGCACAGGCGAGATGTAGCACCAGCGTAAGGACAGGCGCCCTCGTCACAATCAACAGATGTGAGCACAATACTGTACGAGTTAAATTAACTTGAACTTGATGGCTCTGGACATCTGTCTGCTGGTGGAGAGATCAGTCTCACTGTGGCTGTTGGACAATCCCAAATCAAAGGATTCCCTTGCATTAGCCGCCTCTCTGCACAGATTTAAAAGCAACCAGCCAACAAACCGTCCAAGCAGCCGCCCCCTCGAAGATAAGGCGGCCGGAATCTGCTCGGCGTCTGCGGCAAACACCTCCCTCCCACCCTCATGGCCTCATGCCTGGTGGCTTTAAATGCCTGCATGTCCTGCCCTGAGATATTACTTCAAATGATCGCATTTACGTTTCACAAAGG
The DNA here is from genome assembly GCF_963383615.2 of Lipophrys pholis. NCBI lineage: Eukaryota > Metazoa > Chordata > Actinopteri > Blenniiformes > Blenniidae > Lipophrys > Lipophrys pholis. Next base: position 10,693,991 of record NC_137639.1, on the reverse strand, counting down.
AGGATTTCCACGCGTCCGCGCCACAACGCTCCTCCCTCCCTCTCGCCCTCCCTTTCGCGGTTCAACCGCTACACATCCAGGCCATCACAGCCATCACCATGGCGATGGCAGCAGTATCTCAGTGGGACGAGTGATATTAAGGGATTAGAGGGAGATCCTCCATCAGACTTCGGTCGAGGAGCACGATCCCAGGATCACACTATCGACTCTCTGTGTCTCCCTCCTGATCAGCGTCAGATGATGGGGATGAAAAAGGCCTCTTTCACTCTCACATTCACTGTGGGTACCGTGGTGCATGCAAGACTACACAAGCCCAGCTACCCGTGATGCACACACACAGATACTGAATCTCTGGAATAATACATTTAAAGCTCCCGCAAAGCCACCTTCAGCCCTAGGCAGAGTGAGCAGCAGTCTATATGTTGTACAGTATGTCCTAGTGGGGGATACACAGTAGTGCCTGTGTGTAGTGCTCAAACAGTGGGCTTATATAAGGGCCAAGGCTGCATTAGTGACGTCACGATAGCGGCTGCTCTTTATCCTCCCTTATTTATGTCAGTCGGCTGCTTCTGTAATCTACCTACAGCGCAGCAGCATCTGCAGCATCTACTGTACATGGAAAGCAGTGTAATTCTGCTAAACATCTGACCTGATGATCCCCGCTGGAAAAACAATAACCTTTTGAGAGTGAGAGGAGCGAATTACGACGCCACATGGGAGCAGCGAGAAGGAAAGCAGGGGAAAATAATAAGACACTCAAGAGCATTTAGAGAGAATATTTTCATTGCGAGTACACAATATGGGTGGAATATTATTTAAAGTAAAGGGCCAACGATATGAGCTGAGCCTGCATGAGCAATTGTAAAGTTTCCCACAATCACTACTCCAATTATTATGTAATAAATTCTACTGTCTGTTGAGTTGTGAGGCCTCTGCAAGGCTTATATGTGTGTCTTACTACCTGTGTGTGTGTGCGTGCGTGCGTGCGTGCGTGCGTGCGTGCGTGCGTGCGTGCGTGCGTGCGTGTGTGCGTGTGTGTGTGTGTGTTCTGCTCATTCAAGACTCAGCTGGTTGAAGCAGGTGCAAGCTGGTGACTCAACCACGTGCGTGCTGCCGAGCCGGTCCTTCAAATGTCCCTTTGTGTGGCCCAAAACGCAACCCCATCCACTGCTTTCTATCTATAAACAAATGAGGCCGGTCCTGTATTTGTCTATACACACACACACACACACACACACACACACACACACACACACACACACACACACACACACACACACACACACACACACACACACACACACACACACACACACACGCACGGGACGGTAAGGACAGATTAGAGCGTCCTGTGTAAACTACCGCCTGTAAATTTATCAGCTCACACACAGAGAAAAGCATCTGGGGTGAGGCATATTAACCATTTAATTGCAAGGTTTCTACTTTCTACGTTCTTCTTTTTTTTTTTTATTACAGTTTTACATTATATTAGATGCATTTCTATTCAGTTTCATACACAATACAGGATCTAAATCTGGGCCTGAATTCTTAACCAGGACTGTGTCCTGTCTGTACCTCTTTATCAAGCTCCACAACAGTAAAACTATTGTGTTTTTATTATTATTATTATTATTATTATTATTATTATTATTATTATCATTATCATTATCATTATCATTATTATTATTATTATTATTATTATTATTATTATTATTAATCAATACTATTTAGATTTAACCTAAAATGTATGAGTTTATTGTCTGGATTAAGTCTAATTTAAGTCAACGTGTCAGAGCTTAGCAGCAGAACCATTCGCTCAATGACGGGATACTTCTTGACATGATCCTGATATAGTGAGATTAACATCTTCAATAGTGCACAGAAAATCAACTGAAACAAGTTAAGGACAAACACATTGAAGCATTTGCTCTGATCCTGACCTAAATTGACAGATTATTTAGGAGTGAGTGATAGTTTGAGATTTGGGTAGAAAATAAACTTTATTGAAAAGTTTGATATTTTGGGAAACATGTCTATTTACTTATTTGACAGTTGTACTTTAAGACTGGTCAATTTAAGTTTTTTTTTTATGCTAAATGTCAGCTTTCACAAATTACAGCACAATATGATCAGAGCACAGATGGACGATGAGTAATAACTGCAACCTGCTTACTACCATTAAACAAAGATTGCAATTAGTACAACCTCTTAATAGCAAGTACTAAACTAGTATTAACTATTGGGTAATGCAAACTAGTCTGATGAATCACAAAAATATGTTAAGATAGAGTAATTTGTATAAAGTCTCTTAAAAATAAGATGCATTTCTGAACTTCCTAACAATCCCCTTCATGTTTTGAATGATCTCAGCATAAAACAAGCTTGGATTTTTTTAAATTTATTTTTTTTTGTCTACTGCAGTAGATGAGTCAGTAAACACTAATCATAATGTCTAAAGTGTTTTCAAGTCCTAAATGTCAAAAAGCAGTCACTAACAAGTTGTTAAATAACACTACAGAGGCTCTTTGGAACAGCCTCACAACAAACACAGACTAATCTGCCTTTAAAGCCTCAATGGATTCATTTTGCTAAACTAATTTTACAAACTTAAACTTTCCTGTTTTGTTTCATGGGGAGTTGCAGCATCTTCCATTGCTCTTTGAGTTTATGCTGCATCAAAGGATATGCACTGGAGGTCCCTGCTCTTATTATCATCAATGTGGCTGAATAAAGGCTAAATAAGACTAAAAATAAATAATGTATGTCTAACTATTTTATTGCATTTACTTTTGAAATCTTGTTTTTCCGCCTGTTTGAGATTTTGAATTATAATCTAATGCTTTTATCTTTGGCAATTGACGTAAAGCACTCTAAATTGTTATGTATAAAGTTGCGTGGCCATGACGGCTTCCTGTTTCAGTGTAAATCTTCTTGCCTCTCTGCCTGTGCCTCCTGGATGTCAAAACGGCTGCAGGCCTTGCTGCCTGGCCACTTACCGGCCACAGCTGAAAGCTGAGTATTTCCACTATAAATAGTCCAACTCCCAGCGTGGAGGGAGGGTGGGGGGGGTGGGGGGGGGGGGGGGGGTCTCACTCTTTGAACGCTGCCAGCTTGAGATGACCTGATGCCATGCTTCACCTTTACTAGTCCACCATTCATCAGACCTGTAAAAGTCTCTCACTTTCTCTCCATCCGGGCGGTTTTGGCGCTGTCCTGCCTCTGGTCCCCTGTCTGTCACGCAAATGTGTAACACCGTCCTTAAATGGTATCGAAATCCTCAACCTGTGCACCATGAAATACAGCTAAGATCCATACCCATACATTTACAGATTAAAAAAAAAAAAAATCTGCAACAAATAGTTAGTCTGCTCGTCTGCATCATCTGGTGGCCAAGAGTGTGTGATCAATTTATCTCCGGTGTATCCTCACGCCACACTGGTTTTGAGGGATACGTTTAACATCATGTTCCTCAGACGCACCAGGCATACCTAGGAGGGTCAAACGCTGTATATCTTCTCTACACTGACCGTGTAAGGGTGGACGGAGACGGTGGATGGGCAATAAAAGTGATATAGTGTTCCCCCCTCTGTGGCTTTCACTATCACGATTCTACTCTCTTTGCTCTTATTTGGCTGAGACTCCTGTTCTACTTTTTTTTATTTTTTTATTTCATTTCCTTTACTCTATGTCTGTTTGTTTAACCACATAACTATTCATTCATATCCATATTTCTTTTTTTATTGTGTCGTTCTCATTGAGGCTAATCCTGCACAGCATGCTGGGAGGCATATGTGACAACAGGCCAGATGTTAGAGAAGTGTTGTTTCCAATCTGTCCTCCTCTGAGAGCATTAGCTGCTGATCAAATACTCTTTCATACGCAGGCAAACAGTGCTTAACTGGTCAAGTTAATCTTATGATGCTTCCATTCCAACATGAAATTGTTCATTTCAAAAGTTGCTCGAGGCCGTCTTGACTAATAATTTAACAAAGTGGGAAAGGAGTCATCCTTTGCTAATATGTAACAACGTATTAAACATCACTTGTGTTAGATCCAGCAAATTTTATTTTTCTTCCACGAAAACGTTTTTCTTATTGTCATGTTTTGCCAAGGGCATTTGAAACTGCACAGCCAGTAGCAGGAAAATCCCTTCAAACTTTGCTTGAGGGATAAGAGCCCAGGAGAGAATAAAACCCATGCTGACGAATGCAGATGTTACTTAGAACAAAGCCAGGAGAGACAATGGGAGCCGGTGCTGTGCTGTGCCACCAAGGAGAACGGCCGGCTACGGGAGATGGCAGGCTGATTGCTCCGTCAATGCGGACGGAGGCTTGTCATATCAGCAGCAAGACTCGATAGCATCGCGGACGTCAATGTCTCTCCTCTCATTTTCTGATGTTCTCTTCTCCTTTGCCGTCCTCTCTCCTCTCCTCGTGCCCCCCTCGTCCATTCTCATTTCCGCTCTTCCATCCTATTCTATCCTGTCCAGTACTTTCTTCTCCCTTTGCTCTTTCCTCCCCTCTTTTAACCCTTCCCAGTGTGTCCCCATGTGTCCTCTCTCTTTCCTTCTGAAGCCATGTTTGTGAAATAACAGAAACATCGCCCCTTTGCTGACCACACCGTGCAATTTCTTGTAACAGATTTGAAAACTGGCACACACTGAACAAGCAGGCATGAGTCTTGATTCTGTCACCTCTTCACCACTTTGGTCAGATTTGTTTTTCAACTTGAAAATGCAACTTGCTGCTTAAAGATAGTCAGTGCTGATCACTTCAGCTATCAGGGGTCATAATGTTATGGCCGATCAGGTTTTTTTCTCAGAATCTCCAATTAACAAACTGCACTGCACACTATTTTCTGAACACCAGTGACAAGACACTTCCTGTCTTAAACCTGAATTTGACACAAGGCACCTTTTAACGTGTTAATCACGTTTCTCTTAAATGCAATATATGTTATTAATTTATTCTGTGCAATAGTCTCTGGTATATTACCAACACCAACATTCACATGGATTTCATTGTGAGACAAATAAAGGATTATCTTATTTCATTGTGAAACTTTTAACCGGTGGTATGTGTATTTATAATCTCTCTATCTATCCTGTCCCTCCTAACTTTAAAAAGCCAATTTAGTTTAACTACCCTACTGAAAAGACATATGTCTCAGAAAACCTGAGCGAATGGAATGCTACCTGGCCGTCATTTGTCCTCCTCTGCATTGGACTGGATATTAACCGCTGCTTTTGTTGGCAGGGTTGCATGGTTTATGCCTGAGGAGTGATTTTTGGTGCGTAGTGGTTTGGATAAAGATTTAAAAATCAGAATGAGCCCTCCAAGTGAAGAGTAAAATATTGCCATTATAATAAGACTTTTGAACATTTGATGTCAGACTTACTTTTGGAGAGAAGCTTGTAGCTCAGTGTTTAACGCAGGACATGAGGTCATAGAATTATGAGATGTGAAAAAACACAGTCATAATAATCAGGATTTTGTTATTGGATATTATAAACACATGTAACAACTGCACAAATGTCCTTCAAATAAAACGATTGCACTGAAGCTGAATGTGTAGTAGCGGATTACTTTCATTCAGGCACTTTCAGGTAGCTGCGGAGGCTGTTGCCTGAAGGAGTCTGAATGGAAGTGTTGAAAGCACTGAAAGGTAAATGCACAAAAGAAGAAATCCTTTGCAGGTGCATATCTACACGGTAATTAAACAGTTACAAGGAGTTAATGGCTGATTCAAAAAAAAAGGCAAATGACCAGGAACCAGCATAGTACAACTTTACAACCATGGCAGTGAAGCTTTTGAGCCACAGGCACGTACATCATTTTATACTGTACTATACTGTATATCATTCTGGCAATGGCGCTAATGTTCTAACTAGAATTCCCATCCAGCTGAGCCAAAGTGCTCCACAGCATGCCAGGCGTCCATAACCAAACCACATTGTTACTTTAATTAGCTTGATGATGTATTCATTTGGCGTGCGTTCTGCTTTACAGAGTCAAGACAACATCCTTTCTCTTCCACTTTCTATCTCTCTCTTCCTCTTCCTCGTTCTGCCTTGGGGAAAGCGATGGGGGATGGGAGACTCTGGAACACTCATGACAGAATCTGCTCTTTGCATGGAAAGGCGAGTGAGCATGGGTGAGTGAGCTAAGGGAGCAAGAGAAAGGCAGAGAGAGAGAGAGAGAGAGAGAGAGAGAGAGAGAGAGAGAGAGAGAGAGAGAGAGAGAGAGAGTGTACTGTATATCGTCCAGTGGGAAGCTACTGAGCATTGCCTCGCCTCATTTCACAACCATAGGTCTCTTGCTTTCTTTTTTTTTCAAATTCAAACCTGCTTTATTGACATGAATATAAATAACAATGTTGACAAAGCAAATGTAACTGTTTTCTGGACAATCCAGATGCAGTCAAAATGTTGACAGGAATGACTCCATATTTCCCTGAACTTCTTTTACTCTGACTGTAACTTTTGGGACCAGTACTGGGTTTGTGTTTGTCACACATTCAGTATTTTAACTTTAATGTTGTTAAAACAAAAACACATTCATTTATAGTCTATCTTGCTGTTCTGGCTTTAAATTATCTTTACACATGTAACAAACTCTCCAATGTATTTCTCTTGGTTGCACTCCTAAAATTTCTATTTCTTTTTCACTTCTCATCGCTTCAACAACCGCCCCAAAAAGGATGTCAGGAGGCAGTTACAGTTGGTCGTTGGGGGCTTCAGCTACTGTACTATCGACAGCACTATACCACTGCTTTTCTCTCATAAGGGTTGAGATCCTATAGCCTCGAGGGACACGGGGCCTCTCTATAGCTCTGACCCCAGCTGGTACACTGAGCTCTCTTTAGCACTATCAGATAGATGATCAGGACTGGTTGGGGCGGAAGGTGAGGTGCGTAAAAGAGGAAACGGAAAAAGGAAATGGGACGTAATCAATAATAGCAAATTCTAGGTCAATGCATTTCATGTTCAAACACCCCGCCCCAACCCGCCCCCCCCACCCCACTGTAGATAGCATAGCTGGTAATATGAAAGCTGAAGACTGAATTCGCCGAAAAGGGAAGTGTTATGAATGTCAGATCAATCAAAGCCTTCAGTTCATGAGACACTAAATCACATTATCTAAACTGAGTTCTGACTTAATTTAGAAATATGGCTGAATTTAAGAGGCATGACAACATTTCCATATGAAGAACAGCTTACTTATCAGCCCACGAAAGCAAGCGTCCAACATGTTCTGTGGAAGTGGAAGGTGCTTCCTGTCCTTTGTGACATGCTTGAATTGTGACACGACATGTGATAGATACCAGACATCAGGCTCAGGTTTTACTTTATATGGCAGCTCAAGGGAAAAAATAAAAGGTAATAATAGATCACAAAGTCGAAGAAGGCTGGGAGGTTGTTGGAGGCATATAACCACAAACCTCCTCCATTCAGGAACCTAATCTTTGTCTCCCAACACAATCCAACAATACAAAATAGGCAAAATCATAATATATATTAGACTTATTCAACTTAATTTACCATTTGTCTTAACCTCGCCAGTGACTGTTGTGGTTTTGTCACCGCCATAATGATCTCAACCACTCATAAAGGACTGATAAGGAACAGAAGTTGTTCATGAATTTAGAGTTAAAATATTTAGGCGGGTGATTAAGAGTGAAAGGATATACCAAACCCCAAACTTCGTCTATGTCAGTGGTTACCTCGAAGAAAAGCTGTGGATCCCCTCTGAGCCAAAACAGCACAGTGACACCAAACACTAGTGAACACATCAACTCTAACCAACATACATGAAATGAAAGGACCAAACACTTTTCTCTAAATTCAAGAATGTGTCTCTAAAATTCTATCATTTCAATCAGCCTCAGAGTAAGCAAAGCCTCGAGTCACGCTATTGATTTCTGACATCTTGCCAAAGGTGGTCCTGGACCCCAGAGTGAGAACCACTGATCTAAGAAGACACCAATGAAAGCATGTGACAAGCAAGTTACGATATGAGCCACACGGCTTAAATATTTTAACCAGAAGAGCGTCATTTTTTTACAAATCCCAAAAGAGAGCCTGCAGGACACAGGGCACTGTTAGTTGTGTGCAATTAAATTGGGGAAGGCCTGGGACCCCAGATACACTGCAGAGGAGCAGACGCCTCAGAGCTCTGAAATAGTTGCATCTCAGTGGGAGTCCCTCTTACAAGACAGTCAGTATAATTAGCGCTGTTGAAGGAGGTCCCTCAACAAATGACACATTCCCGCCGATGCATGAGGTGAACACCACCACAAGGAGGAGAAAGGACTGGGTGGAGCTTATTCCGTGATGCATGGTATGAGGAATTTATTTTTGCTGAAGTCACAATCAGATGGACATAATAAGACTTTTCAGATCGAAATCAAGCTGAGAGAATCTGACTGTTCGGACATCAAGAGACAAAACAACAACGAAGCCATCTGAGGTAAAGGTGTGAGGGAGAAAGTCATGGTTGGGGTGGGGAACATCAAACCGTTTCCCCCACTCACCACTGAGCAGAACCAAACACCCCTGGTGGGCGAGGAGCAGAGAGAAAAGAGAAGTGGAGCCCCGGGCATTTTGTGGGTCACCCCATCACAGGCAGCTGATGCCTGCCTATAGGACTGCACCATGTCTGGGTTGGGTGGGGGCGGGGGTCCCACAACCTTTATTACTGTACCGCTCAGGGATTCACTGAAGCATGGAAAGCTAAGCTCACTGATAGCTCCAGAGGATTCTTTATCATGGAACCAATGCACCTGCAGCCATGCTTAATTGTAGCGAGGACTTAATAGGGAGGAATGCTGGATGATAAACTAAATGGGGCTTTATGGGTGCAGCTTTGATAAGCTTTCAAGGACAGGATTCGAAGAATGAGCTGCAGATGTGTCGAAATGTACTTTTCATTAGAGCAGAACATATATAAATGTTTTTTAATGCAGTCTCACACGTACACGGGCCAGCTAAGAATGAGCAGGCTTGGACAGAGTAGCTAATTACATGCGAGTCAGCAGTGCTGGATTTCCATCCACACACTCTGTAGCACCTCCAGTGAGATGACAGCAAGTTGGCAAGCCCTGCAGCTGGAGGCTCCTCTCCCTCGTCCCCTCTCCTTTCCATCTCTCCATCCTCCCAGGATTCCCTCTGTTAGATTACAGACTTCGACGTTTCAAATCGGCACTTTCCAGAAAAAGCCATCCAACCACACCGCTTGTGGGATTGGACCGTGACTGCGACAGCGCGGATTGCGTGAGCTATAGGCATTGGATGTTGCAGTGTGGGTGTTTGTTTCCGAGGGACACCGCTGGAAAACGCTGTGAACCATCTAATGACAAGTTAATCCGCTGCAGTTGTACCTATGTCAGGGCTGAGCATATTAACGCTGCTTCAGGACACGTTCTGCTGGTGTGATTCATAGGTAAAGAAAGTGGGGATTTACTGTTTTGATGACTCATGATGAGTCACCTCAGATGTATAGACAGAGCACGTTCGAACCTAAACCAATGTGATGTATCTCAATTAAAAAAAAACAGGAAGGAAAGCTCTACTATCAGGCCGTAAAATAGTTTAAACTGTCAGGATGTGTAGAGAAACAGCCTAAAGGTATGAGCCAGCTGATGCACTAATATAGTCCTGCCAATGAGACAAACCGCAAGGTAAAGTCATGCTGGAAACACATTCCGAAGCAAAATTGGATGCAAGCAATTGAAACAAAAGCCCCTTGACCCCCACCAACCCCTGCATTTTGTATCCTTCCTGCTTGCCTTGTCTGTAATCAGAGTTACCTAACATTATGGTGGGACAGTCAGTCACTCAGTCATATCTGTCGCAAAAGCACAGCCACTTCTGCACATGCTCTGTCATGACAAGCCTTTGACATCACCGTCAGACTAAAAGTGACTAAAAGTGACAATCTCCTTTTACCTCAGAGAAAGAGAAATGGGGGGAAACACGCTTCCATTGGGGAAGGCGGGAGGGTGTGTGTGTGGGGTTTTTTTTGGGGGGGGGGGGGGGAGAAAAGGCCTGGATGATTCACACAGCACCACACCGCAGCAGGCTGAGGTAGCCATGTCTTGGAGTACATGAGTCATGTTTATCATGCAGCAGCACTGGACAGGGATTGCACAACCTTCTCCCCATTAAGAATGCCGCCTCGGTGCAAATATTTAACCTGATGATGGGAAAAACAAAAGCCCTAATGCCTCTCAGAAAGCTCCGAGCAGTAGTATCCAGCAGGCACATGCAGCAGCTGCAGCAGCAGCAGCAGCAGTGAACCTGCTCTCCTGGCAGGAAGGTGGAGACACTGAAAGACTGAAACTGCAGCCTGGTGTGCGTGCTGCCTTCACATGACGTGGGAAAAGTGCCTTTTATCCAGCACTGCAAGCATGTGCGCCCGACAAGAAAAATCAACAGGACGGAAAAATTTAAGGCCACCGCCCCGAAAATCCCTCTCTGCTCATTAGCCCGGCTTCCCCGAGTGGCTCGAGTCCCGATTTTAATTAACAACACATCGACTGAGTGTGGATTTTTTTTTGTGTGTGTTTTATAACCAGGTCGAGATGGGACGGAAAGTGCACTTCTCTGCCATAAAGCAGATTTATGGCCCAAACAAACAAAAAAAAATAAAAAATTGAAAAAATAAAAAGAGGTTTAAACGATGTTGGCAGGAACTACTCCGGTCCACCTTAAAAACTAAAACCTCTACAGTGGACAGCGCCGTGGTGCTGAAACAGCTCCGAGCGACATCTGTACACAGGAGGGGGGTGGGGGGGGGGGGGGGGTTGTAAAGGGGGGGGGGGGGGTGGGGGGTATGTACTAAAATCACACACACACACACACACACACACAAATACACATGCAAAGCACCATCGCCGCAAAGGACACCTTAAATGATCTTTCCAGTGTCACATATTGTGTAATCTCGGTGACGCGCGCGGGGAAAGGTTAAGCAATTTGGCGTGCTTTTTTTTTTTTTTTTTCTTTTACGTGAAAATGGCGGCGGCTGCTCGCTCGCTCACCCAGCCCATTAATAGTAGAGTCAGAGCCACAACAAAGTGAGTGCCGCATTAGAAAAGAAGCACAAAATAAAGTAGTTTCTTTACAGTAGGAGGCTGAGGAGGGAGGGAGGATGAGGAAGGAGGGAGGGAGGGAGGGAGGAGGGAGGAGGGGGAGCTGGAGCTCACCTCAGCCCCTCCGTCAAAGCTCCGGATGTCAAGAGGCGACACGACCCCTCCACAAACCCCCACACCGACCCAGAAACAACCCCTTCTTACTTCAACATCGACTGTTCCTTCGCTTCCTCCTTCTTCTGTCGGTCCATGACGCCGAGGATGATCTTCCTCTCCTCCTCGGTGAGGTGGCTGAGGTCCGGCAGCTCCGGCATGGCGCCGGCCGCCGAGGGAGCAGCGGCGGCGGAGGCGGCGGCGGCGGCGGCAGGGCCGGGGCCGCCCCGGGGCCCGTGTGGAGCAGACATCTTTTACACACAGTGGCTGGAAAAAAACCCAAAACAAAACAAAACCATCAAGCAGCAACACAGTCTCGCCCAAACACACACACACACACACACACACACACACACACACACACACACACACACACACACACACACACACACACACACACACACACACACACACACACTGGTCCATGCTACATGTCCTGCTGTCTGTGGGAACCGGCGGCGGGGATTCGCACCGGCGGCTCACAGGCGGCTTGACATCCCGGCTCTCAGCGGCGTCGTGCACAAATCTGCACCGTGCAGCAGAAATAAGGGTGAAAACGTGCATTTCAGAGGCTCCATCGTCCGCCGGTTAAACGCTCATGACGAGCTTACGAAAGCCCACCGAGGGTGCAGGGAGCTGGGGGCGCTGGAGCAGCAGATGGAACAGAGAGGGGAGGGGGGGGGGTCTACAACCTTCAGGTACTTCCAAACACAGCTCCCCCCCCCCCCCCCCCCCCCCAAATCCATCCAGAACTATTAAAGAAAATAAAGGCTTTTTTAAAAAGAAAAGAAAAAGCACAACTCTTGCCTTTTATTTCGCAGTCATGGTAAATCCCGTCTAACCCATCGCTGCCATCCTTTAAAGCGGCTTCACGCGCATGTTTGGGAATAAAAGCTGGCCGCTCCGCTCCGTCCCGGTTTGTTTTCCTCAACCCTCCTCTGCCACGGCGGACAGCTCGCCTTCCTCCAGCTTGGTAATTCTTGGAGATTTCTTAAATGCACAAAAATGGATGCAATGAGAGAGTGAGAGAGAGAGAGAGAGTGAGAGAGATGAGGGGAGGGGGGGTGGTGGTGGCGAGAGGGAGGGAGGAGGAGAGAGTAGAGAGAGAGAGAGAGAGAGAGAGAGAGAGAGAGAGAGAGAGAGAGAGAAGAATCCAGCTCGGAAGAAGAGGCGGAGCGATGGAGACACGTAGAGGAATAAAGCAGCCGGGGAGGACGCTGGATGTTCATTGACAGCAGGCTGGATAGCGGCCGCAAAACGCGGAGTGGACGCAGCTGGAGCGCAGAGGGTGTGGGGGGGGGGGGGGGGGGGCATGCATATTTCATAAGCAGATCATGAGCACTGAGAGGAGAGAGAGAGAGAGAGAGAGAGAGAGAGAGAGAGAGAGAGAGAGAGAGGAGGATAAATAGGGAATATGACTGGTGCCGGTGGCCCGAACTGCAGGTGCGGCTGTGGTTAGGGTCATCGCGCTCAGGGAAGCCCTGAGGAAACACACTGGAGCAAAATGAGGCATGAGGCCGTCTGAACAGACAACACTACCTCAGTCCGGGTTTTGTCAAATGTAAAGCCGCATTGTACAAAGACCCCACCAACAATTTACTTTCAGTTGCTGAAAGTTTACTTAAATAACTCTGAATACTGTAAATAGCGTAAATTGAATACTGTTGAAAGAAAATACTACGACTATATTTTCCCTATCTGCGTCTCCTGTACTTCTATGCGTGTCTATCTATTTATATAGACAAAGTCTATTTTTATCCGAACTGTCTTTAACTGTTAGCTACTGTGATGATTTAATTTCCCCATGTGGGATTAATAAAGTCTGATCTAATCTGTGATCTAATCTAAAATGCGTGATCAATTACTACAACTGCTTGAGTTGTAATCTATTGCAACTGAACACACTGCAAATTATGTGGCATTATCCAAGATTTAAAATAGTATTATTAGACATGATGGATAATTTGGCTTGTTTTAAAAGTTATTTATTTATTAAGATTTCTTATCAAGTAAAACGTTCTCTTCAAATTTGTAACTAAGGAAAAAGTGTTTAAATGCATCAGTTCATATGATCCGTATAAAATATCTACATTCAGAACACACCCTTCACACAAAGTCAATTAAATACATTATTACCTTGGTTTAATAACGTACTAAATCTGCTTTGGTTAAAAATACTTGGTTTAAAGCCAAAATATAATTAATTTTCAGAGTCATTTGTTGTATTTAAGAATCTAACATTTTAAGAATTACAAAAGGCTATTTAAACATCCTGTAAAAATAAGTTCTTTTCAAGTCAAGAACAACACAAAAACTAAGAGAGACTTTTATCAATACACAACAAAACACTATCAGTATTGGTTTTGTAAAAGGTTAGATAAAATCATAAACATTCCCCAGTCAAACTAAGCTAATGAGACTTTATTAATCTCCTTGGGGAAATGACTTTTCCCCACATTGAGCCATTGTATTTCTCAGAGGCAGCGAGCAGCCACATTAGAGCGCTCTGGGGAGCTGACCGGGGTCAAAGGTCTTCCTCAGGTACCCCACAGTGCTGGAGCTGTCCTCTGCGGGAACCTTTTAACCCACCACTGCCCCAAAGAGAAAAAAAATTTTTTTTTGCAAGAAAACAATTACATTTAATTTACTCTATTAAAAATTCAAATGACTTGTCATCCACATTCATTCTTTTTTTTCTACATCTATTTCAACAAATGCCGTCCCGGTGATTAAAGATGCAAACGTTAAAAAAAGATTGACGTGAGCGTGTGTTCAGGACGATCACGTCTTTGTGTTAATCTGATAACCTGCCCAAGATTTATTGTACGTACCACCCTGGCTTTCAGTTGTTGGAGTAAATTTCAACACCTTTGCAACCCTAGTATGCATACTGGTGGATAATGTAAGATTAGAAAACAAAACCCTTCATTATTATGCGCCTCAACATAGTGTCAGGAGGGAATCGACATGGCGAGTTAAGCGTTTAGTTAAAAGTGTTTCAGAGTCTCCTCGTCCACACATGATCAGGATAGCTAAGGGCAAAAAATATTATCAATACGTTTCAACATTACTGCCCAAAAGGTACAATAGGTAAGATTTAAGTAATGCCACTTCTGTTCACTGTGTGGCAGTAGTGAGTTATCGTTCCTCTGAATTTCTGTTGCCAAAAATATATTTCCTATTCTCACTCCTGTGGCAATCTACTACTGCGTCTTCTGTTCTTAAAATCAATGCAGGGCGAGCTGCAGGGTGGCTAACGGCTGTCTGGTGGCAAAAAGCGACGGTACTAGTTTCTCGTTCATGTTTCAGAGAAAGGTTTTAGGGTTTTTTTCCCCCAGTTTTTGACTCAAGAAAATATCACATATGGTACTCATGTAAGACACGACCAAATAATCTCCAGAATAAAGACCGGATGATATTTTCACAAGAAATTTTGATTTGTTTAAAGAATTGAAAACATCGGAGGTGATTTAATAACTTTTATTGTGATCATAATGTGTTTGGATAACTTGTGCTGAACTAGATTGATCTTATTTCAAACTTTAGGAGCACTGACTGCTTTCTTTTCTTTGTATTTTTGATTGCATCGAGTGCTCGTGAATCATCAATGCATTACAACCTGGATGTTCAACAACTGTTGATTAGATCAGTTTTATAAAAAATACCACCATGCCCATTTTTGGAAAAGCCTCCCTGCATCCTCACTTCCCAAATATCCATTTCCAGAACAATACTGAGAGATTTCTAAGCTGTGACCCTGCACTTCTTGATCTTCACCCTCCCCACATGTCCCGGGCTGCAGTGTTGACGGGATTTGAAGGACGACATTAAGAGGATAGAGTCTTATGGCTTATTAGGGCGCAAAGTAAATTAGATGCAGTGCAGTGATCTGCACCACGAATGACAACGGTCTGATTTCTGATCGTTTAAGTTAACAATTCTATTTTAAATACACGTAACCCCCCCCCCCAAATGAAGTTCTACCGTCTGGATATGAACAAATAGTTTGAGTGAAACTGTTCGGTTGTAGGTCTGTGTGTACTGTTGTGGGTATATCTGCCGCAGAAATCACCCGTTCACCTCATTTGACTTATTGGTGCGAGTCACACTGTGAACACGAGACACATCAGGGTTCGATGGACTGAACGTGACGAATCCTGTTCAAAATACAAATGGCGAACAAGTTGAACTGCAATAATGGTTACCAGAAAAATACTGCGCAACGATGAAGGCCGCTGTTTATTAATGCCCTTACTTTGATTTGTTTTGTCAGTGCTTTTTTCCTATTACTTTAGCCCTTGGTCAGTATTTTAAGCTTCAGAGATAATTAGCTGAACATTTTCACCTTTAATATTTTAGGATCAATATAGAAAAGTAAAAAAAAAACAAACTTGATATTGATAGCAAATAACTATTAGGACCTAGAAAAGTGAAACAGTAGAACACCACAATCACTCCTTTTAAAACTTCAGTTAAGGGGACAAACCAACCAACTTGTGAAGTACATCCAAAATATTTGATTGACATAATGTCTTTTCATCCTTATTTTCTTGTTTGTTCATGTAATGAGAAATGCAAGCAATCAGAAGTGTGTGATTTTAATTCAGGACCAAATTCTAAAATGACATCAGAAATGTGTGTGTGTGTGTGTGTGTGTGTGTGTGTGTGTGTGTGTGTGTGTGTGTGTGTGTGTGTGTGAGACGACTCCTGTATTGACAACACAGAGGAAAAGCACAGCTGATCTTTATCCAAGACGGCAGACGGTCGATGTCGTTCTGCTCGTATTTACAATCTGTCCTTCAACTGCTCGCGATGCATATTTGGTCACTTTTCCTTCCCACGACAGGCGAGTTTTATTTTAAATTCTTCAGACTGAGCAGTCTGATTGTGTCAAAGGTCAGTGTCACTTAAGTCTCCAAATCGCCGCTTAACGCCAGTCTGTAGGTCTCCCCGCTTTCTTCTACTTCACCACCGTGACCACATGCTTCTCCTTCTCAGACACCAAGGGGACGGCTCCGGGTTTGCTGTGCTTGCGGACGTTGCGCTCCCTGGAAAACAACAGAGAGGAGGAAGTGTGAGCGACTCCAGCTGCAGGTGAAAACATTCAGGAGTGGAATGGAGGAGAGAGGGAGGAAGGGAAAAGCAAACAAGAGGAGGAGGAGGAGGAGGAGGAGGAGGAAGAGATTGAATGTGAGACTGTTGACCTAGCGCCTACGTCACGCGCTCCCCTAATGCACTCTGGAAATAATGCCGAAAGCTTCGAAAGTAAATCATTCACAGTTCAACAACAAGTCCGATGTCTCACAGACTGGCAGTAATTTACAAAGAAAAAAAGGAAGGAGTCAGAGGCCGATGTGTGAATCGGTGGACGACTGGGTGAGCTGGGACAATCAATCCTCCATACAAGTGTGTAAAGCCGACGGAGAGCGTGTCGTAGGGAGCAGTCCCATCTGTGAGATTTTTCCATCAGGCTGGTGTAGCTGCTGGGGTCAGAAATCTCCTGGCAGCCGTCCAGGTCACCGTCACCTCCACATGGACACACGGCCAGCCAAAAGCCTAAACCAGCCACTTCCAGTTCTGCGTAAGGGGGTGGAGGGGGGTTACTTACTTTCTGCGGCGAGCCTCCTTCATGATCCTCAGCTCCTTGGTCTGGTGGAAGATGTTCTTGGGGAGATGTCGGTGACGAGAGATGCGTTTGATCTGCGGGTGGTGCTGGAACTTCTCCTTCAGCTTCTGGTTGTAGTTCACTGCCTGCTTCTCTCTGGGGGACAGCTACATCACCGTGGAGAGGGAGAGAAGGTCACAGGAGATGAAGCCAAACGACGACAACTTAGCATAACTCATGTTATAGTCTTGAAGAAGCCCAGTAAACAACATGACGCCTCCAGGTTGTCCTACAGGAGAAGTTTCTGGTAGAACACACGTTTTGGAATGCTATCATCGTTTACAAATGTTGCCTATACCAAGAATGCAGTGAAAGTTTGAGCAAACGTAGATGTTTTTCGATGAAGCTGGGAACACTTTAGTTTCTTCTGTTTTGGTTTCACATACCGATTTCAAAGGTTTGAGAACAAAGGCCACACACACAGGAATGACGTGTGAACACTGCACTTTGCAAACCAGGCCACCAACTCGTGGCAGCCACACGCAAACACACAGAAATAATTACACTCTGGAATCCATCATTTTTATTATTGTCAACATACAATCTGGTAGTGAGACTTAAGGAAGTTTAAAACTATAACTACAATTCCAAAAAAAGATGTGAATTACAAGAAAAAGAAAAAAAAACTGATTGCAATGATTTGCAAATCTCAAATTCCAGATTCTGTTCCCATCAAAACATTTACATTAGATAGGGAAGAAATGAGAGGTATGACCGAGTATAAAGAGAGCATTTCATAAATACTGTCAGATTGACATCTTGATACTGATCAGTGGATAGATGGTATAAAAGTACCTACACCATGTTTGACACCCTTGAATGTGGTTTTCTGCTGTTTTACATAAGAACATACTCTGGTATTCTTCTGAATAATCCACTTTTCTTTAGTTTTTTTTAAACAAGATGAGATTAAAACTTCTTGGTCCACCATTCATTGAGGAGTGAAGGCAAAATGTATCTGCTCATAATGTGACGGATAATGTTGTGGGGAGATTCTATTTCCAAAGTCATTTATGCGGCACTAGTTTACAGCAGCTTCTACCTCCATGGTGTGAGAAAAGCTATCTAATCTGTTGACTACAGCGGCGTTATGAAGGACCTGGAGTTTGGTGTGGAGCCCATGAACAAACTCATACAGGGACGTGGTGTGTATTCAGCTGAGGTGGCGTTTCCTTCATTACTGACAGTTACTGTATGCAGCGCGACATCATAAAATGCCGGAGTGTGCAGTAACTTAATTTTGACGACATGCCCATTCAAAACCAAATCAATGTCGGTTAAAAAGTGAAGACACCAGCTCAAACAGCATTCCCTCCCTCTCCGTCTCGCTCATAAAAACTGCCGGCCAGCTGGTCCGGTGTTGGCCGGGATTGCTCTCCTGCGAGGCTTTTATTCTAATTAAAAGCAATGATTTGTCTCAGATTCAATTTGTGGGAGAAGAGCTGTTAGAGCTGATCCTACTGGTACTAATATCTCTGCACGCACACACCCTGAACGCTGTTTGCAGAGTCTGAGTGCACCAAGTGCACCAAGTCGAAAAGTTCTCTCTCATGAGCTACGCCAGAAACTCAAACCGAAAGAAATCAGAGAACCAACATACGAGGCGAACTGCGCCGCCGTAACAACGGATCTGAGAGGCACATGGAGACGGATCAGAAAGCAGCTGCTCAGACAGACTGCGTTTGTAAAAAAATAAAAAAATAAATCACTCTCACTGAAGCTGAACAGGTGACTGTACTCACTCACAATTGATGCTCCGTTAGACGGGGTCAGACAAACTAAGCTGTACACAGTCTACTGCCAGCAGCCATTCTGCCAACAACTCCCACGACTGTTAGACGGCAGGAACAACTCAGACCACAACCACATATTCTGATTTATTTTAACGATGTTCATGGATTTCTTTTATAAAACCTTTACCCGTGTTTATGATTAGATTAAATTGCCACTGTTGTCCATTCAGTGGCCGTGTTGAGTCACTTTAGTCGCGGTCTGTCCCCCTCTCAGGGGTGGTAGCGCCTCTTAGTGGGCGTTGGCAGGGGTGTGTGTGTGACTAGTCGGCTAAAGATCACACACGATAAACCAACAAATGAGCATAAAATTATGTAAACGTCACTTCCTTTGTACTTCCACGCATCAATTGCTTTGGAATAGGTAAAAGATAATTAATCCAGAGGACACCACTATTTACCCAAAAAACAGATGAAACCAATATGTTTTTTTATACAGTGAAGAGGAAAGAAATCAACGATCAGTATGATGTCATTATTGGAAAGGGAGGGTTTGTCTGTGAGGCTATTAAAACACCTCGGGGTGTCACACAGCCACTCTTCAAAACTGCTGCTTTTAATCCCACCAACTGCCGTTGGAACTGCACCGTTTGTCTGTATCCATATGCTTTCAGGAGACAGACAAAAACACTGACATTTATAAATATATCTAAATAACCTCGGAAACTGTCTTGGGTTTGAGATGATATTTGGATTGTTGCTCTGTCCCAGTGACGTGAATATTTTAGTTTAAGCTAAAACTTGCAGGTGAAGAGAGTTAAACTTGTTAATTCATCCATCTTTTACACACTCGCTTCATCCAAGAAAATGAAGGACAATGTAAATCACCAGTTACCCAGTTCAGATAGCCACAGTATCTGCAGGAAACCCACACAGGCAAACGGCGAACATGAAAACCCAAAACAGAAACGCTGCAACAAGGAAAGAAACCATGGTCACTTGAAGGGAGATGAAGGATTCATAACAAGTTATAGTATCTTATCCTATTTTTGCATATATTTGCTTTTTTCAATATACAACAGGCTTTCCCTGTGTCTCGAATATCCTTAAATACTCATCACTACATATGCAAAGTGTGGAAGACTTTCTAGATGCGTGCGTCTCAATGTGGATACAAACAAAGGAGTTTGTGTCAGAATAGTCTATTAGACGCCCACTCCTTCACTCAAAAACAGGTGCAGGAAACCCGATGTTTTCTTGTTGCGACGATGTGTTCAGTGCCATAGTGGTAATGGAAACTGTTCTATAGTAACTAATGGAATCAAATCGCAAACCTGCATCAACCATCTGTAGTACAGTACAATGATCCCTTTTATCCTGCAGCGCCATCACTTTGGTGAAGCACATGAGTGAAACATTTCAGTTTGCTTCGACGCTGTAGATCAATGAATGAATAGCTGGGATGAGTCAGAGCTTCCAGGACGGGCCAGATGAATTGTAACCGACTGAAAACGAGCGCAGGCCGACTCAATCAACAAGTTGAAAATGTGTCCTACTCAAGCTGATATTGGATGCTGCTCGAAGACAAAACTATGAGTGAGAAAATTGAGTGATGTTTATGAGAGGAGCAAAAAGCCAAGCGAAGCCGAGTGTGATGCCTCCAGACGCAGACTCGATTCAGCGTCTCAGCATTCCTCGATAATTAAAGACCCTCTCAGTACTAGTTGATTGTTAATGCTTCATTATGTTCCGAGTGGCCCCGTCTTTAAGTGATTGGCCGATTTAAACTGCTGATAGGAGCAGCCCTTGTCTGATCTCTTTAAGTGCAAAGCTTGCAAATAAATCTTCCCGTGCACAGTGACAGTCGAGCAAGTGCCAAAAGCGGGCCAATTTTCCACTCTGGAGCTGCATTAAGAGAATAAGCGCGGGTGAATCTGATCAGCGGTGAGAGGTGGCTGCTGGGAGACGACACGCGAGATGCTGAAGATATTCATACGGGGCTGGGATTTTAACTGAAGTCCCTTCAACATTTCAGGCGTTTCGTTTGATATAAAACAGGTGGACCTCGACTCCTGCGATGACATTATTTTAAATCGACACGTGTTGTTCACAAACACAGACACTACAAGTCAGAGCAGATTGCTCTTGATTCTTTTTTTCTTTTTTTCAGGCTTCCGTCCCGCTGTGCCAATTGGTACATCGTCCTTATTGAGAGTGATTCTACCCGAAGTCAGCATCCATCAGGGCTTTTGGCAACAGCGTTGTTGGGAAGCTCCTGGCACCATCGCCGGGTCCTTTCACTGCTGTGATGGGCGGCGAGCCACGGCCGCGTCGAGGAATGCAACTAACTCATAAAACAAGATCAGGTAATAAAACTGGAGCGAGATACAGCGAATTTGACGGCCGGGGGAAATACTGCAGCTGATGGCTGAGTAGACGTTGTGATGAGGAATTACACCCCCCAAAAAAACCTGCCCATAAGCAGCAACTTCTCTTTAATGTGATGTTGTGAAAGCAGGGATGATACTGAGCAGATGAAGCGGGCGGACTCACCACTCCTAGTTTATCAGCGGCGTTGGCTTTCCACAGTCGGATGTTCATTTCGTCGGAGCCACTCAGGATGTACCTGTTGTCCGCCGACCACTTGATGCAGATGACGTGCTGCATGCGCTTGGTGTGGTACACCTCTCTGAATTAAAAACAAAACAATGCAAAGTATATTGAATGCAAACAAAAAGCTTTTAATGGCCTTTGCTGCCCGGCAAAGACAAATTAAAAAAGAATAGAAAAAAAAAGAACAGCCGTTAAACAAAGCCAGACCAGCAATACTCTGCTGGTGTAAAACCTAATACATGACTGGCTGTGGTGTGTGAATATAAAACCAACTAATCCTCAAACTAAACATTGTGGGTTATGGTGTTATGTAGCTGCAAGGCTCAAGTCCTCAGGTTACCTCCAGATATAGCTAAATATAAGCACGCAAACAGCTTGATTAGTAAAAGGTGGCGTGAGTGGACAACAATACTTGTTTGTATGGTTACTATAAACTAGGGCTGAACGATTTTGGAAAATAATCTAATTGCAATTTTTTTCCTCAATATTGAGATTGTGATTTAATATGCGATAATTCTTTCAAGGTCCTCTTCTCATGTATTTTTCAACAAACACAAGCAATAAATGAATCTGTATTATAATAAACAATATCAGATTCATTATACATAAGTTGTTCTTTCTTATAGGCTAGACTTATGTTAAGATAAAGTCAAATGAAGCATGTATTAACATGAAAGACAGTTTATTCTTCTTCTACTTCAATTACAGTTGTAAACTTACTAAATACTGTGACTTGCAGTCTTGCAAGCGTTGACCACAACAAGCCAACCGCTTGTCCATTGTGCTTATCAAAGCCGTAAACCCAGGCTTGGTCACTATACTAATGCAGGGCTTGACATTAAGGACTTTGAGCGGTTTGCTCATCTACATAGCAGTAGGGAAGCACCGCCCCACGTTTTTTGCACTTTCGATCCGATCCGGATACTTAAATTTGTATATCTGCCGATACGATTCTGATAGCAGAGCTCTGTTTGCTTTAATATTATTATTATTATTATTGTTGACTTTAAATGAGGGTGTAATAATCTCCTCTCTACAGTAAAGTATGAATTGTACAAATGTATGCATGTATTCCCTCAGAAGACAACTAGAGGTTAGTATAAGGTCAGAAAAGGAAGCAGTACAAAGTATTTTTGTTCCATTTGGACAATGTGGGGGGTCTGCGTGACGTCATCATCTCATAACAAACTAGTTCTATCTTTAAAACCTCAGAATCACTTTATTAAATCCTGGGGAAATTATTTAGCAACGCAGCACAAACAGCAGTGCTTCCAGCTCGAACACAACACAAATGATTGGGACTATTTTCAGGGAGTTTAGTGCGGAGTAGGACGCAGCTTCACTGAGGTGTGAATCGATTGCTACAGCGGAGGAGCGAGCTGATCATTGTTTTGATGCCGCGGTCAGCGCCGTTCTCCTCGGCGAGCTGCCGTTTTAAAATGGTGACGTCTGTTGACAAAGCGGCCGCCTCACTGTACAACTGCTTTGCAAACATCCACCTTGCTGTTGCTTTGTGGTGATTTGAGTGTAAAATCCATCCAAACAGCAACATCTTGTCATGAAAGGTTGGATAGCCACAGCGCTACTTCCCGAGCCTGCTCGCTGGCTGCAAACTGTGGAATGGATTTCCTGACTCATTGCACCACGTCTCATTCCCATTTTATCATATTGCGATATCGCAAATGCAATTAATCGTTCAGCCCAACTATAAACAAACCTTTTTATGGTTTAAATGTGTGGACTTTAAATTTCATATCATCATGTAAATGCTGGGTGAGGGCTATGTTTTACTTTCAAAGGGTAAAAAAAAGAAGAAGAAAAAAAACCCGGTAAGAATAGCCAACCAGAAGAGAAAGAAATGATATAAATAAACGTTGGGCTTTTGCTGCAGTTGAAAGGTTTGTAATCCATCCACCTCCAACACCATTTTGACACTTTAGAGCGGCGGGGGGGCTGGACTTATCCCAGTCGACTGAGTGAAGGCAGAGCACACCCTGGACAGGTCAACCCGGGTAAACACAGAGATTCAGACTAGCAATCACACCCACGGGCAATTTCAGAGCCAGTTATCAACCTCAAGTGCATGTTTTTAGACTGTGGGATGAAAGTGGAATCACCGGAAATAATCTGACACAAGCACAGGGAGAACATCCAGAGTCAAGCCCAGTGGTATTTGCATTCGCTTCAGGTAGATTTCCTTTTGTTTAGGTTTTGAGATTATCATAGCCTCTCACTAAGTAAACACATCATCAGGCCTTTCTTTCTCTTCAAGTGGTGCACTCCACTTAATGTGTTGAAGCGAAATCACCAAAACTCCCGAGGCCCAAACCAGTTGTGTTACCCACAGACTGAGATCTACATGAAAGGAGTGACAAACGTACCAGTATTCGTCATCAATCACAACCTCTCCAAAGTTTAGACCTGGCACCTAATGAGGAAACTGGTTTTGAGGCCCTGAAACTGTCTCACACACAGTTTTGGGGTAGTCATAGCAGAGTTACTAGATATTAAGGCGAGCAAGTGTCTGTTTAAATACAAATGCTGTCCGTACTGGTACAATCTCTTGTTCTACCCTTTGTATCGTAGAGCAGAGATCTTCAATTCCAGGCTTTGATGACCAGTGTCATGCACATTTTAGCTCTCTACCCAGCTACAGCACACCTCAATCTAATGTTGATGTCATTACAAGTTTGTTAAAAAAGCCCAACAACCAGAACCTCAGGTGGGTTGCAACTGGGAGAGACCAATGACAGGCAGGACGCCGGCCCTCGAGGCCCGGAATTGAATACTCCTGTCTTCGGCCACATTTACACGTACCTGGGTTTTTACAAAAAAATTAATAAATCTTTATTTACATGGACCCACATATACATCTGGTTCAGAGCTACTACAAGCATGCCAAACCTGTAGGGGGCAGTGTAACGAGAAGCATGAAGCTAGGGCAGCCAATCAGAATCCTGGAAAAAAACATGACGCCAGGAATTCTGATGTAAATATCCGCCGACCCCCTTTTAGATGCAACCGGAGACAGAGTTTTCTAGAAACATCATTTGTGGTGAGTCGTAGCTGCGTTTATGTGTAAATGCCTCAAAGTAGCGTAACCTCCTAATTTACTGATAGAAAAAAATAAATTTTGCCAACTCAATGACATTTCTAAACATGGCTGTGCAATTTCCACATATTTCCCGAAACGACTGAGAGAGTTTGTGTGAAGTACGTTTAAACATAACAGTTTTCACTGAAGCCATGAAAGTGTTTTTGTTTTTTACCACTGAACTTCTCACTGCATGAAATACAGTACATACAGTACAAATGCATGGGGAGAACAGCCTCCTTTTGACCTGATCTCTACTCCATCACCGATACAGTTTACCCAGTCCAACTCTCATCCAATTTATCTTGTATAACGCTTTTGGATAAAGGGTCACTGGGTATAGAAGCCCATCCCAGCTAACAACGGGTGAGGGCAGTCCATCACAAAGCAAAGACTCGCATTCAATAATAATGAGTCATGACACCCTGGAGGCCGCCATTGTTGCTATTGTCCATTTACAGGCACATCTGCAGAAGAACTATTTACTACGGCCGTGGTGCGCTTGCACAGTAGCAGCATTTCAGAAAAGTTGTGTTTTCCTCTGTTTATACCGAGACGGAGCCAGAGCGTCTTCAAAAAGTTGTGTTTTCAGTGGCTTCAAGCACTGTTATCATTAACACCAAAAACACAACAAAGGTTGTTAAAATGTTGTTAACGGGGCCTGATTGGAGAAAGAGAAGAACTGTCAAATCAATTTGGATCAAGAACTACAGACTGGTTTTGATCTTTTATTCACACATGCTTTTTGACTAAAATAAAGCAACAAGTGTGATCAAATTCTCTGCACATAAATTGGGACAAATGATCTCATCGTAAGTTCCCTCCATTTGATGCTGCGAGTCTCACAAAGTGCGTCCTCCAACTGAACTCACATTTTTATTGTTTGGCTGAAGTCCAACAGGTGTCCTCGGCAGTGCCGCTGTGCTAGTTGGCACCGGGACCAAATCACTGATGTCAAAGTTAAACATTTCAAAATAAACAGCTGATGGTGTTGATCTCCATTAATGTGTCATCGACATATAGCTGCTAAGGCCACACAACCACACTTCATCATCAATAACAGTGGTTTTCAAATATGGCAATTTCTTCTAGAAATTCAGATCCATGTATTTGAAACAGCTATGATCAGCCACACTTCAAGCCATAACAAAGCCATATTTTATCTATAAAGTTCATCAACACCAGTTCCTAATGCCTCAGAATGTGACTGAACACGTACAGTAATTTTGATATATTTTACTTAACCGTGTGGCGGGTGTTCAAAACTATGAAACCATTTCAGTTTTGAGGTGAACCATTTCTTGAACTCTTAATGACTCATTTTAATACTAATGCATGATCCAAATAACTTGCTCTGACCAGAAAGAGCTGCAGTGGTATTTTTACTTCTTCTTTTTAATATAACCCTAACCCAGTGGCAGTACTGGATTAGATTACATCAGAGAGATGCACCTAAATGGCCAGTAAATACATAAGAACCCGTCTTATTTCTGTTCCTCTGAATGAGTTTTAAATTAAAAATTTACAGTCTGAATCACTGACCTGCTGTGTCCTGCACTCTTGGGGAAGATGCGAATGGTCTTGTCGAAGCTGGCGGACACAAACTCCGTCCCGGTGGGAGAGTAATCAACATCGAGCACTGCGGAGACGTGGTCCATGTGCACGGTGATGGGGTTGGTCAGGTACCTCATGTCGTACGTGTAGAGGCTTGTGAGACAAAGACAGACCGAGATGAGCTCTGTGAGCGACGCTGTGGGGGAGAAAAAAAAAAAAAACTCCACATGGGAACCGGCTGAGTTTTCACTCTTCGACTCACTTATAGTCTTCATTGGCAGATGTGAAGTAATACGCTTCCATTGGATTCCAGCACACTGTGTTGCTTCTCATTTTCATGATCACCTGAAGAGGAAAACAAAAATAGCAGCCGCTCAACTGTTTTCATGTGTTCATAAGGAAATGTGAAGCAAGTGCTTGGGAGTTTACCTTCCTGAGCGGTGTGGATTCTCTCATGTCATAAAGCACCACACTTCTGTCAGAAGCACAGCTGGCGAGAAGTTCAGTCTGCAGAGCGACAAACAGTGGGATATCAGCAGAGTGTCGGTTTTAAGTCAGTCTGACTGTCTGCACACAGGAGAACTGTTCTCAACATGTTGGCAAAGATCTGTAGATACACCACGTGCTGTTTTTTACCTCCACGGGGTTGAATCGGACTGAGCTGAAGCTGTCCACACCCCAGGTGAAGGAGCGGATTGGGCTGCTCCTCTGCTCGTCCCAGATGTCCACCTGCTGGCCACACGTTGCAAACACACCCTCCTTCTGGTGATGGTCCAGTCCTGTGAACACAGTCTAACCACAAAGTTCCTTTGTTTTTTAGCATGACAACATTGTGGACTATTGAGAATAATATTGCAATTGCTGTTCAGTGTTCACACCTTGCCCAGGATGGTATTGAGTGGCTCCTCCTCCTCTCCGTAACCCGGCGCCTGCATTTTCCACTGCTTGATTGTTTTGTCATCGCCGACCTGTTACAGCCAGTGAGCCCACAGTGAAAATATTGTTGGAGTTTCAAGCTTTAAAACTCTAAATCTCAGCAGAACAACTGTTACCGTAAAGAAGGAAGTTCCACAGAAGCGAACAACCATTCCCCGCACAAAGCCCTCGTGTGCTTGGAGCGTGCGCACACACTCGTGCTTGGCAAGGTCCCAAACTTTCACCTGGGGTTTTAAATAAGAAAACAAGAGAATGAATAAAAGTTAAAGAAAACTCTCCGGATGTACAGTTGGACCTGAACCCCTCAAAGTAGAACCTGTCACATTAAAAATGTACAAAACATCAGACAACAAAAGATTTTAGAGAGTAACAACGACATGTAGATTATGGTTTCAAATATGACATTTACCTCTCCAGTACTCAGTAGCACCTCATTAATTCTGTTTATTAAAAGGAAAATTACAGGAACAAAACAATAGACATTGTTGGGGAGCCACCCACCCAACAATGTCTATTATTACTTAGGAGATTGCGAGGTGAATCTTCTGTTTGCAACGATATCTCTGTTACTTGTTCATTTGAGTGATGTACAAGTGGCTTGAAGTGTGTTTAGGAATCAGACATGACTGACGGCTACTTTGATAAACTGGATGAAGCAGCTAATACACGCTGGAAGCTAAACATTATGACCTCAGACACGAGTGACTGTCCTTACAGGGTGCCTGCTGGCTCACAGACAAATGACCCCAAAAAATGTATATTATAATGAGATTACATGTCTTTACTGTTTGCAAAGTACGGTATGTGAATTAAACTTGTCTACTTACATTTTATACCTGCACTGAAAACAAAGTGACAGTGACTGTTTTTAACCTCATATTGTAACCTGCATGATGAAAATGAATATGCAAAAACTGAATGGAAAAAGCAACAGAACTGCAGGAACAGAAAGTCCCACTTGGTTGCTTTGCCCAACACTATAGTCGTTCACTGTTCTTTGGAAAGACGTGAAAGAAAATCTCCCCTCATTCTTCATATTGTGGTTTGAATTACAGCAACACAGGATTTCGGCATTTTCTTTCTCACCCATATCATTTTCTTGATCGAATCGGTGCAAAAAGCGACACGGCGCATTCGTTCACACTGAGTAGTTGTGAACCAGAAGTAGGTACAAAGTTGAGAATGGATTGACTTGCCAGTGTTCATATCTACATTATCTATTAGTCACCACTCAGAGAATCTTCCAAAAATTCTCAGATTTCTCTAATATAAGATTTTAGATCAATTACTCGCTTGCAGTGTGTACCAAATGCAAAACATTTGTTTGTTTGGTAACTTGAAAGGACGCAATAAAAATCCCAAACTTTCCCAAACGCCATAAAATGAAAACACTTTTTAGTTTGTGAGTGTCCTGCACCACCCTACCTCCCCATCGCAGGAAGCAGACAGCAGGGTGGAGAGGCTCTTGCAGTGCTTGGCTAGGCAGTTCACTCCATCTCTGTGGCCATCCAGGGAGGCCAGGAAGGGTTTGGCAAACACCCGCTCCAGCTTTGTGGCGTTCAGGGCCCGCGTGTACTCCCTCCCCACCTCGAACGGATGGAGGGACGGGTCATAGTTCCTGGGGACTGAGGAGAAGCAGCAGTCATGTAGTATTACAGTGAGAAGGCGCAACGCTGGCAACAGTCTGTCCTCCACCACTGCTGTTTTGAGAGAAACCCTGAATGCAGCGAACTGCAATCAGCCTCTCCCGCGTTTAAAAGTCATATTTCCACTTACCACGCTGAATGTCCAGCTTGGTCTCGCGGACATATTCGTCCGGATTCCTTGAGAGAACTTTAACTTTCATTTTGGACCTGTGTGGCGGTGCATGAATACCAGAAAATAAGTAAGATTCAGCGAGCAAAACATCAGCGAGGGATGCCTACGGCGGCCATGTGTCGACAAGAAGGAGAGTCGACGCTCCCGCGTGGCATTGTGGGATACACAGTCCTCCACCTTACGTCACGGACGAAAAGAAAATAACGACCAATCAAATCACAGACTATATATGAAACCGGAACATAAACACACCGGAGTGCTTTTCAAAGTAAATACTCTCTAGCCTCTCGGCTTCGACTGTCCACAAATACAAGGTGCACAGTATAAAATGATAAATCATACGCTGTATGAAGTAAAATATGCCCAGTATAAGATATGAATGCCTAATGCAGATAGTGAGAAATACAACAAAGGAAAGTGAATGAGTTTGCATGTTCTTCTCATTCTCTAAGTACTCTTACAGTCCAAAAACATGCGTGTGAGCTTAATTAGTCACCCTAAATTGCCCCTACATGTGAATGTGTGTGTGTGTGCGTGCGTGCGTGCGTGCGTGCGTGCGTGCGTGCGTGTGTGCGTGTGTGTGCGTGTGTGCGTGTGTGTGTGTGTGAGTGTGTGTGTGTGTGTGTGTGCATGCGTGTGTGGTTGTCTGTCTCTCTGTATTTGCCCTGTGATGAACTGGTGGCCAGGTGTACCATGCCTTCAACCACATACTGTACATAAGGCAATACAAACATTGTTATAAGTAGTGTTGTAGACTAGTCTATCTCGTAAGAATTTGTTCATAGCTGCTGCTCATTGTCATATAATGTCTGCTGCGTGATGTCAGCCACACTCACAGCCTGATTGTAGGCCTCGGAACAAGCATGTTTTCTCACCCTAGTTCTAAAAACAAACAAGACTGTTGAATGGTGCATCGGGGTGATTTAGAAGTGCGTATACACAATGCCGACTGAAGAATAAATGGGTATACACCATCACAAAGGCCTGTCTGTGACCTTGAATTTGATAAAGCTGTATAGAAGATGGATGCAATCATAATAAATGATGAACAGGCTGTCACACACACATATTCATAGGTTCCTGATCCTCTGTATGAGGATATATATACACATACATCAGATGTTCAGAAGCAGTGAGCAACCCTATATAGTCAGAACTGTGCGATTCTTATTTGATGGTAGACTATTCATATTTTTTGGGCAATATTTTCAATTTTACAGGAAATCACCAAGTAACCAAACATCCTCACATGTTTATGGACTATGGGAGGAATCTGGAGTGCAACGAGAAACCCCATAAACACATGGACAAGAAACAAATGATGTCCTAAACCTGCTGTCACATATCTGTCAAAAAAAAAAATCCAATCTTAAATCCGCTGTGTTTTATTTTAGAACCGGAAGTTCTGCTGTCAGCGTCCACCACCTGATTAACGTTAACTTTATTCTGCGCAACAAGGTCGAAAGTAAAGCTACACCGGAGACATGGACCAGACCCACATGTCTCCTCCTGAGTCCGGCTGCTGACATGCGGAGGTTGTGCGGGGCTTTGTGGCGTCTTCATCTTCCGCGGCAGTGACTTGTTGAGACATTAGCAGAAGTCGCGTGGTGACCAGCAGCCGCTAGCTGACAGCAGCAGCTAGCCGGTGATCATGAGCTCAGGTCCGGATACCGGTACCGGTACCGGTACCGATGCCCAGCTGGACAGCAGGTCCGGCTCCGCGGTGCCGCTGGCCGGACATATGCGGCAGTTGTTCAGCCACGTGAGGATAGAAAACCTGGTGGCGGGACTGAGTGGAGGAGTGGTGTCCACGCTGGTGCTGCATCCGCTGGACCTGGTCAAGATCCGGTTTGCAGGTAGAGATTGAGATTAAACTCTAAACTATAAAGTACTTTCACCGGAAACACGCGGATCAGAGACTATGTGGAAGTTGCAGGTTGGAGATGCTGTACTAATGGGGTGACTTTAATGTCGTGTTGCAGTGAGTGATGGTCTGGAGCTGAGACCCCGGTACACTGGCATCCTGCACTGTATGAGGAGCGTGTGGCAGCAGGAGGGCCTCCGAGGACTCTACCAGGGGGTCACACCCAATGTTTGGGGCGCGGGGGCCTCCTGGGGTCTCTACTTCTTCTTGTAAGTAACCCAACACTTCACAGCTGTCAGTCTGTGTCTGCGGGGTGACACTAGTGACATTTACACCGAATTCAACCATGGAGAACTCAGTCATGCCTTTATCTCGTCACTTAAAGGTCCCATGTTCTCCAAAATTCACTTTGTAATGGTTTTCCATCGATAATATGTCTCCATAGCCTGTGTATGAGGCCCCAGGAGTGAAGAAAGTCTGGAGTCTCCCTCGCTTGCTTCCCTTTTTAGCGATTCAGAGATTTTCCCTTCATGACATCATTCAGGGAAATAACCACTCCCTCTGGTAGTGGATGCTCACTTTGACCCTCCCGCAGGTAGATCAAATCATATGAAAATTACTGATATTCTGAATAAATCCAATATAATACAAAGAACCATAACAGTTATGTTCAGTTAGCGGGATCTAGCATTAGCTACTTGATAGTCACTGTAACGACACATACGACCAAGCTAAGTTACGTTTTCAGACATAAAATATTTCAAATAACCATTGTGAAACTATTTCCAATTTGGGCTGTTTCCAGCCCAAACACAACATTAAACCTGCACACCTCAATAAAACCCAGCCCAAATCTCAACCTCTGTAGAGACTCGTGTTAAAACCATAACGCTATTATATGCGTAATAAACAACACTTAACAAGTGAACAACTGCCTCTCCTTCTGATCAGTATATTACGTTTTAGCATAAATGACACAACATAAAGTTTAATACTGAGTGTGACGTTTTGAAATATCCTTAGATAAGGCTTGTGGTGTGGTATTATAATATGTGGCAAAACAGCGTCTGTACTCTTGTTTATGGTCTGTTCGAAGCATTGACAGTGAATAAGAAGTCAACATCAAGTGTAATCTGTTGAATTCGTATTGGAGTAAAATACTGAAAAAGGCTTTCAGAGTTGAATGTAAATGCTTACTAGTCATAAATAGGTTTGTGGACGTGTGTATTGCATGAATGTTTTCTGCTCATGTTTCAATCTCACATACTGTTCATTTAATGTTTAAATGACGTTACTTATTCCCCACCTCGTCTCTTCCCGCAGCTACAATGCAATCAAAGGATACACGAAGGAGGGCCGTCAGCGCGAGCTGAGCGCCACGGAGCACCTGGTGTCTGCCGCCGAAGCAGGTCAGTCCTGTAATCAGCACATGGTCAGAAACACCAGCCAGATCCTACCGCTGCCGGCCGGCCGGAACTCACCACGACCACGGGGACGGATTAGATTGCTAATTAGATCGCCATGAATCTTTTCATGTTAGTCTCACGAGAATGTGTTTAAAGTGAGTTTGAGAGGAATGCAGAGAAGGACATAGGAAGCAAAACCAGCCGCATTGTAATGAATGGACGATAGGAGAACATGAACAACAGCAATAAGGATTGATTAGGAAGTTTTCCCCTGTACTTGTCTCTGGTTACATGCGGCATTTACTTCGCTCTGATCAGAGTTAAACTGTAATTTTCATGCCGTGTTTGGATGGTACACGCAGGAACTTGCTATTAACGTTTTAAAGAAATGCGCCCTGATATGACTTGTTCTGAATGCAGTTTATGATACTTAATAGCTGACATATTTATTCACGCTGCAATAAACCGATCCAGTTTTCAACCATTAACAATAGGATTGTGTGATGGATGTCTCACCAGTATCTCCAATACTACAACGCTCACATCACCGTCACCCGAACTAAACCCGCGTTTCTTTTTATCTCTGGTTAATATGTAACTGAATTAGCTCAGCGCGCACCGCTGTTGCCGCTGCCGTCTGTATCTGATTTAATAAAGCTGCTGACGTTGTGCAAATATTTCCTCATCTCAGGCATCCTAACACTCACCATAACCAACCCCATCTGGGTGACCAAAACCCGGCTGGTGCTGCAGTACGACGCCGACAAGTCCAGTAAGCATTATAAGGGTATGGTGGACGCTCTGGTGAAGATCTACCGCACCGAGGGGGTGCCGGGACTGTACAAGGTGAGACATGAGGGCATTTTCAGGACGATGGTTGTGTGAATACTGATGACTGCAGGTTGTTTTCGGTAACTGGGCCACTCTGCTTTGAGTAAAGATGACCTTTGTCCTACTACTCTGTAAACATTGTTCTCCATGTGCCACTAGAGGGCAGTATTTCACTACTGCTATATTGTTCCAGTCCTTCCTTCCGAGTTGTAGCATAAAGATGGCCAGAAGCCTTTTTTATCTTTTTAATTATAGTTAAATAACTAAAGAGTATTTGCGGCCGCTGAGACTGTGACTTTCTGTCGACAGGGTTACGTTCCCGGCCTGTTGGGCACGTCTCACGGAGCGCTGCAGTTCATGGCCTACGAGGAGCTGAAGAGAGACTACAACAAGTACAAGAACGTGGCCTCCGATGCGAAGCTGGTGAGTCATTGCCGGAGGGCTGCGGACGGCAGCCTTCATCACACTCGCCCACAAGGCTCATAATTCATGGTTTCATTAAGGCCACGACTCGTGAGTTTCACCTCCTCCATTTGCGTTTAAACAGAACGCACTGGAATACATCACGATGGCGGCGTTGTCTAAAATATTTGCCGTGGCCACCACCTACCCCTATCAGGTGGTGCGGGCTCGCCTGCAGGACCAGCACAATAAATACATGGGTGTCATGGACGTCGTCAGTCGGACGTGGAGGTGTGGGTCGCTCTCTGAATTTGACCGCCCGTGTACGTTTTGACTATCGTTTCACCATTTCAACCACTTTTCCCCACAGGAACGAAGGAGCTGCTGGCTTCTACAAAGGCATCATCCCCAACTTGATACGCGTGACCCCCGCCTGCTGCATCACCTTCGTGGTTTACGAGAACGTTTCCCGCTTCCTTCTGGAACAAAACAATTAAGGGACAGAAAACACGGACAAACGATGGACTGCAGGCTCACTAGTGTCGGTGAGGAGACGCAGAGAGAAGCACGGACAGACGGAAGCAGAAGAATCAGAGTCAGCAGTGGATTGTTTTCAATATCGAATCACTTTAGTTAATGATTCCAGCGCACAATTAACACGCGGAGAATGTATGCCGCTGTTCATCCCCATGGACAGGATACTGCTGTGATGAGCTTTTTAAAAAAAGTAAAAAAGAAAAATGTGTTTTAAGCCATAGTCATGTTTACATGTTTTCTGTCCACAGAGAAAGAATCAAGGCTAAACTGCAAAACGCCTTTCATTATCAACCTTGAATTAAATTATTCAAACAGGAACAATTAAATCTCTCCCTACGTTGATACTTCAATGTGTTTCTTTATAACATTTTGTTATAAAATCTACTTGTTCCGTCATGCTCGATGTATGTAAATACATTAAATGTGATTTTTTTTTAATTATGGTGATGCATTCAGGAGTGAATGCTCTGTGGAATCAAATTCAACTGTTTGCTGCATTTGAGGAGCTGGAAAGTGGGAGAGTGACCTGTTAGGTTCCAGTTTACTGCATTCACAAAACAGTACAAGTCAAGCAGCACAGTGTCACAATTCATCAGTGTGATCAAAAATAAGATGGAAATGATCCATCAAAGGTACTGCTGTGTCAACTGACATCCAACCTGCTTCTTGTCCCTCTTTGAAACATCCCACCTTACTACCAGGAAGTTCCCAGTTTGTGTTAAAAATAAGTGGAACCTTTTGTCACGTTCCAACTGGCTCATGAATGCACTGTCAAGCAGGGAATTTCAAGGCTTTGAGAAATGTTCCATTGCTCAATATGGCATTAGTTTATTTAAAGAATGTTTTGTTTTTTTTAATGGATGCAGGATGTATTAAAGCAGTTCTCATCAGCCTAGCGTTTATAGACTACAGTATTTCCATACAGTGCCACCAGAAAGTATTCACAGTGCTTTACTTTTTCCACATGTCATGATGCAGCATTTTTTCCGAGCTCGTTGGGACCTTCAAAGCAGCTGAAAAACGATCCTGTCTCCGAGGACTACAGACGCTGATACTTGGTGTTCCGACATGCACTGTCTACTGTGTGACCTTAATATGTAGACGGCGTGTGCTCTTTCTAATCACCTGACTTCACCACAGGTGGACTCGGATGAAGCTGTTGAAACGTCTCAAGGATGATCAGAGAAAACAGGAAGCGCCTGATGTCACTTTTGAGTTTTTTTTTTCCACATTGTGATTGTAGAGTTATTGTGTGTAGAAGTTTGAGGTGGAAAAAAAATAACCATACAAATGCACAGTATGGGTGCTCGACTTTACAAGCATAAGAACATTGTCATATATGTGTGTATGTTTGTGGTGTTTTTAGTGGTTTCTTCCAACTCACCACTGGGATACTCCCACCTGGGAACTTTCCTGGCGCTCAGCTTCAATCACACGCCATACTGTATGCGTGTGTGTAAGTTTGGGAATTTCCAAAACATGACACATCATGCTTGTGTTAAATTCTTACAAAAAAAAACGCCCAACAACCTTTATTAACAGTAACACTGCTTTTGATCAGGTAACACGAGTACATAGGTGAAACATTGACGTAGTGAAAATACAGTAATTCTCACAGAATCCATGAAGAGGTACAGTACAAAATGTATTTTTGGCAGACTACTACACAGTACTCTTGTTTATAGGCTGGCGAGCCAGAATAGTACTTACAGAGAATTAAAAACATTCAAAGTTCCCATCGGGGATGTTGTGACGCCTGAGCAGGCCAGACCTGCTCATTTCTGAGGGCCAGATAACACACTGTCACACTCCCCAAACTCTGGCTGCTCCCTTTCATACCACTTCTCCTCTTTCTTATTTGGGCAGTTCCTCGATGATGATCCTGGATACAGAATTCCACCCCGTGGATGCGTCACCTCTCGGATAGTCAGCGCAGGTCCCCACCCACACCGCCACATCCACCAGCCCCGATTTGACGCCCTCACACAGCCCTTCAACTGGGGTGGGTGGGGGGGGACAAAACAAAACAAAACAGGGAGGACAGTGCAAATGAATTTCAGGGAACACCCTTACTGAGCGACAGGGTGGAAATGGTTAATTGCTTTGTTCTCTGACACAGCGGTGAACTTTATGGAAATACAACCACAGAGAGAGCTGCTTGAAAAGCCTTTTTAACGGAGCAAAGCTCTTCAGGCTCCACCGCAATCTGATAACCACTTAAAAGTCCTTTCTCGCCATACTTTGGAAAATGAGAAGCTCTGTCATGTCTTTGTTGTAAGCACTTGGCTGCAGTCAGCAACTTGGTGCAGCTTAGAAAATAAATACAAGAACTACAAATTTTTAATTCTAGTACTCACCTCTCCACTAGCTGACAACATATTTTAAACGTTCCTGCTGCTACTTATTTTTTCACTGCCTCTCAGTGGTGAAGTGGTGAGCACCCCTGTGTCACAGTGAAAAAAATCCCGGGTTGAGTCCTGGCATGGCCAGTGGTCCTGTTCTGTGCAGAGTTTGCATGTTCTTCTGTACCTGCGCAAGTTTTCAAGGGTACTCCTGACCGTTTCTACAGTCCAAGGATTCTTGTTTGAAGCTAATCATTGCCTGTAGGTGTGAATATGGTCTTTCCTCACTCCAACTTGTATTTTTTGGGACTTTTCAGTTAGTAGTTGCCATGAGCTTTATTCAAAGATTTCCTTCTATCTAATACCTGCTGTTGGCCTGCGGATAGACGAGAAGCTGGAAAGACTCATTGTACCATCTTGTGGCACAAATTGGTACTGGATAGGCTACATTTGGTCTTTTTTTCTGGTTAATTCTGTATATACACGTGTTGAATTGCAAAAATAATCTCTTCTAATGAGTATAGGTACAGTATTAGCAGCACAATCTTGATAGAATATTAAATAAATGCTGTCATTTTATTTGAGGCCTGACATTATATTAGTACTAGTGAAGCATTTATCAGCATGCTAAACAAGAATATAGAGGAAAAACAATGTTTAATGGAGCTAATGTCAACTTGTAGATTTTTTTTAAATGTGAGCCGAACCAACTGTATAGACATTTTGAAATATATCAAATGCCGACGAAAGAAATTAAGAGTTTAATATTCAACAACAGCTTATGGTTATTGAATTTATTACATTATCTATTTGATCGAACCTTGATTGAAGTTTAGGGTGTCAAATTAATATGCTAAGACAGAATCTTCCCAATCAAAATATATCAAATTCCAATCAACAAAAGCAGGAAATTTTTCCAGAATGTTCAACCCTTTGTCCCTGACTGTGTGTGCAGGCCAATTGCATTAAAGGAGTAGCAAAACCTCTATTATTCCACAGGAGCTAAAAGAATTGAGAATTTCTAGAAGCATACTGAAGAAAAATCCTACATCCCTTTTCCATTAACATCTGCAACAGCCATAATCCGGTGTGAACAGGCCTTTTGTGGTCATTCTCTCGACTGAGTTAAGGCTTTTCTGGCTTCTGCCTTTGAAGCGGTTCATTAATTGCAATCTTCTGGCTTCAGTTAGCTTTGGCTGATGTCATTAGGGTTAGACTTCACATACTTTACCCGACCTACACCATCTGAGTATTACATTATGTACAGAGAATAGTTTGGAATTGTAGCTTCTCTGAAAGCCTAATTGGCTACTTTTCCATATTTTATGTTTACTTGAACATTGAAAAAGGGATTCACATCTATTCCATTGCCTCAGAGTTTTACTGCTGAATCTGGAAAAACAGGCACAGCTGGATAGTTCGAGTCGTACCTGAGGACGTCCTGTGGATGTTGATAGTTGAGTTGAATTCTGGGCTTCCTTGGTCCAGATATATGATGGACTCTATGGGCAGCGGTCCTGTGCACTCTGCTCCATTGAATGTGAAGTACCACCGCTGGCAGCACGCGTTTTTACACTTGAGTCTGAGGGAACCGCTGAACAGGACCCTGAGAGCGCTGTCTGAACGCAGCTTGGTGAAGGTACAGTCCTGGGACACAGTGTACAATAAGATGTTTATCTGAGGAAGAATTGGATCTGTGATGACTGAAATAGCTCAGAGAAACCAAGAAATACTCACAGCCACTTTACCCAGGTCGATCCCATAGTTCAGAGAGTTCCAGGCACACTGCTTGTAGTTCGGCCTCCAGGGCTCCTCAAAGACCTCATTGATGCACTCTCCTTTCTCACCCTTGAGCCCGTCGCGGCCTGGGATGCCCGGCGTGCCCGGGATGCCGTTGGCACCGGGGTTACCCTCTCTGCCGGGGGTGCCTGCCGGGCCCTGCAAGCAACTGCCAAGCTGGAAAAGACACGATAAAACAAATGCATACTGCAACATCAGCAGAATCTATTGTAATCCACCTCCCGTATTTTAGACTGTCGTTCTGTCTTCTTGTGGGTTAAATCCACTGTTTGGACTGCATGCTACATAGACAGCTAAATGCTGAAACCCTTCCAACCATCACAGGCCCCAGGCCAGATCATACCTCAGTTACAAGTTATCCAAACAAAGAGTCTGACATTACTGTGAATAACGTGTGAAACCAGACTTTTACGAGAAGTTTTCAAAGTGTGGGAGAACGAGCCCCGCCTTGAGGAGCTCCAACCACATCGCCCCCCCCCCCCCCTTCTCCAACCCGTTCTTATTTTATTAAAGTGAAACCCAGCATGATCTGAATTAGGGGCTTCAAAGTGGACACCGTCATCAGCAATCAGACTGGACACCTCCTCATCAGGGCTAAATGGAGCACATTGCAATCATGCATTTAGTTTAGTTTCATGTCGATCTTGAAGGTTTTCAGTGAAGTACTACTCTAATCTGCACCCCTCTCTGGCACCCCCTCCCAGGAGAGGCCCGCCCCCACACTGTTAAAAACCACTGATCTATACCAAAGCAAAGCAATAAATGTGGAGCCACGAAGTGGATCATGTGTTAATGAGGAACCGAGAGCTTAAAATTAGTAGGTGTCTGACCAGACTTCTGATTCACTGTCCTGCTGAAGCCTGCTATGTTTAAACAGATGCCACATCTCTTGCTCAAGCTGAGTCAAGCGTACAAAGACACACACACACACACACACACACACACACACACACACACACTGGGGACACAGACGCTTGCCAAACCAGAAACAGAGATAGACACAATGAAGACCCATGTAGGCTTGCATATGGTGTTTGTTTATTGAAAGGGTTGTTTTGAGCAGCTGATTGCAGCGTGGAGGTCAACTGCTGGCGCGATCTGTTGGCCATTCTTCGGACCGGAGCAGAACTGACACGTAGAAGTGCGTCCTCGAGCTGAAGCGAACAGGGATGCCAAAAGCATTTTGAGTTTTTGTAGGGTCACTGCTGCCCTTTAGCTTAGCAGCATGCAGCTGTGGAGCAGTTATTGGGGGCACGTGGCCAAAAGGCAAAGGAATGAGAGGAGGACAAAGAGCTTCTGCACCCATTTCAACATCTTGAATCCCTGAGGTGAAATTTTCTAAACGTCTTTCAGATGACGGGAATCTGAAAAATGCTTTAAAATAGAGAATTATGGTATTCTAAAGTTAGCAGCTGTGAAACAGATGCGTGGCGGTCTGTTTTAGTCATTGAGGGGATAATTTTAGAGAGACCTGGAGATGCGAGAACTGATGTCATCCCAATGAGAAACTGAGAAGTCTGTGATGTAGAATACCGGATTGCGGGTTGGTGTGGATGTGACGCAACGCAGCTGGGATTTTTCTTTGCAGTGGGCAGAAGGGGGGGAGACCAGATTTCCAGGCCCCTGGCTTAGAGGTGGCAGAATGTGGAAATGATGCAAGTGATGCATGCGTCTTCGGGGCTTGGCTGATAGTCGGTGAGGAAAAGTCTCGTCGATTTGATTAGGGGGTTGGGTTTTATCCGGAGCTTTCAAAAAAAAAAAGCCGCCTAATGAATGGAGCCTCTGTGCAGTTTTTAGCCACACAGCCGACTTGTATATTAGCTTCCAGTCGACTGCTGCCGCCTTACCAGTGCTGCCTGCCTGCATGAATTACGCTCCGGCCCTGCTGAGAATCAGTGGCACACAGTCCGCGACTGTACCTGGAAGCATAAAGGCAGCCTTTTGCCTCACAGCGCTGTGGAATCGGTAGCATTTCATGCATTAAGTCAACACCAAAGCAGAAGGCCTGAAGCTCTCTCGGAGCATGCAGAGCGGGGATGTGAGGCTCAGCTGTGAGGCTTTATACACTCAGAGGATGCAAAGGAGGATTTTATGATTACCATGTTGTTCAAATAAGCAGCAGCTCGTCCTTCTCCAGAGTGTCTAGTGCAGTTGGGCTTTTCTGCATCATTTCCAGAGCACTAGATACAGACGTTACATGTTTATTATACGCTTCTGCTGTGGCGGAGTAATGAGGAGCTGTAGAGATCAGTGGTTTTCTAAGTCGGGACATGTAGACTTATAGGAGTCCCTGAGGGAGAGAGGAAGCAGGGGGGTGAGGAGGTGGGTGCAGTGGGGGTAAATAAACACTAGTTTCACTTTCATTGTAGGACAAAAATGTATGTCCACTCTGTTCCCTCATTCCTGATCCACCTCTAGAGAAGAGGGTTACATAAGTCTAAACAAAGATAGTCTATCATGTTATGATGGGGAATGAGAAAGCTGGTTGTGTGCTGGTTAGAATAAATGACATGACTGAAAAGTGTCTATGTTAAACAAACTGAAACTCACATGAACTTAGTTTAGATAACAAAAGGCAGGCAGGCAGACAGAATGTGCCAGACCCCAACATCCTGTTTTGGGAATTTTTAGTCTGCTGGAATAATAGAGGACCAGCTGACAATACAAAAGCTATAAAAATAGAGTTTTCCAAACAGGTAATTGTAAACTTCTGGGGTAAGAAAGTTAAGTGGTGACCACAAGTCCAAGTGAATAAATCTTTTTTTTTTCTGGGAAATCACTTCTAAAGATAGTAATGCATTTTCATAATATGTAAAACAACAAACAACAATTAAAGTCACTTTATGATAGTAAAATATATACATCCAAGCAAGCCTCAACTTAGTGAAAACTCTCCACAATTGTAAATCTCTTCCTCTTAATAACTTATAATCTACGTGTCATCTGATCTTTCTTACCTTGTCGGCGTCAGGATCCTTTCGGTATCCTCTATTTCTCACCTTTTCCACGCCATGGAGCGGTAAAGCCAAGCAGACAAGCAGCAGCAGACGCGCAACGAGAGGAGACATCCTAACCACCGGACTGAGGACTGAGTGCGCTCCTCCAGACCAGACTGAGGACTGGTGCGCTGCAGGTCCGAGGCGGAGCGCGTCTTTGCGCGCAGAGAGAGGAGGGAAGGGAAAGTTCCCCCGACACCCACCCCGGAGGACTGTCAGAGAAATCCACCAAGTATTAACTGCATTCAGACGCCAACGTTTTTTACATTTCTGTGTTTTATCAAAACAAAACTGCACCGATACATTTGCGGTTTTTTTTTCTTTCTTTTTTGGGGGGGAAAGTAAAGCTACTTAAAAAAAAAAAAAATTGAAAAGTTTCAGAGGCGGATGTATGAATAACGGGGTTTCAAAGTGTGAGCGGATGAGCCCCCCCCTCTCTCGTTTTGGCGGAAAAAAAGTCTCACGTCACGTCATGACTCAAAAAAAGAATTATGCAGG
The DNA here is from genome assembly GCF_963383615.2 of Lipophrys pholis. Classification (NCBI taxonomy): domain Eukaryota; kingdom Metazoa; phylum Chordata; class Actinopteri; order Blenniiformes; family Blenniidae; genus Lipophrys; species Lipophrys pholis. The sequence continues at coordinate 10,652,661 of NC_137639.1, read as the reverse complement.
GAAAAGGGCAAACCTGTTATGGTTTAGCATTAAAACTGATTCAATCATTTATCTCTATTAAAAAAGTTATATATATATATATATATATATATATATATATATATATATATGAGATTCTGCTTGGAAAAGGCAGCCCCCCTGCCCCCAGATGTTTCCAGCAGCTGTGCCCCCACTAAAGCTCTCTCGTGCCCTCTAGAGGAGACCCAGCCGACACTTTGAAACCCAGTAATGGAGCGTTTCTTGAACAATACACTAGATCTAGGTACATCAGAGTCAAACACTCCATCCACAAAGTTGGAATACAAAAATTACAAACGGTCAATGATTCCCTTTTAATTCATCCTGTTGGAACTGTGCTGTGGCTCTGGAGTACAAAAAAAAGTCAATAAACACACACTAAAAGAGACAGAGCAACAAGACACTTTTTCAAATCGATCACACAAAATGTTCTGGAAGTAAATGAAGTGGAGTTATGAGGTCTGTGATCCACATGTTATAAATAACCACTGAACAACCATCCCAATCCTCTTGTGTATTCATGAATGATTACGCATTAGTGGTTTGTGCTTTTAAATGACATGTAGTGCAAAACCTGTTTGATTTGTGTTGTGGCTTGGAGGAGTGGAAGTCCAGCATCCCACATGTGAAACATCTGTGGCCTCCTTTTTCACTCCAAGACCTTTGAAACGGAGGTGCATTCCTTTAAGACACTACAAAGCCGGACTGTCAGGAAACATCTTTGAAGACAGTGCAGCATAACTCACAGAAGTAAAAAAAAGATCATATAAAAATTTTTTAACAAGAAAATCCCATATTTATCATTCTCTGTGATTTAACTGTATCATGTTTAAGGTTGTGCCTTTTTGTCAGAGGAGTGGGAGAAGTGGCACATGATGCAGGAGTTTCCAGGAGGAACAATAAGACTTTCAGAAACAGTTCACCACAGGATGACTTCCTGGGGTTCAATTTTTTTGGCAACATCGTGAACCGTTTTGACAAAACTCCCAGTGTAACGACTCGTCCAGTGAGAAGCTTAATCTCGCCAGTAAAAACAGGATATTTACAAAAATATAGCTTTTGTTTGTAAGCAGGCATTACACCTCAGTCAACCTGACACATGCTTTGTAAATAAATGTGTCTGTGGGTGGTGGTGATACAGCTGGGTGGATTATCGAACTCTAAAATCTACTTAGTCTGGTCCAACATACCACATGTGAAATACTGGAGGCACCTTACGTTTTCTATAGAATGTAGCCAACGGCGCCACAGAAAGGTTCATATATCAGAAAGAGCCAGACTCTGTAAGAGCGCCATGCATGACGGATGAATGGATGAACTGGTGGATTTTGTAGGGTGGTCAGGTGTCTCAGCAGCTACTGTCCTTCGGCTCCTTGCTGTCCTCCGGCACCTTGTGCAGCGTCTGGTGGCCTGGGTCCTCTATGCTGCTGGTGTGCGATGGATTTAAAGCGGGATGCTGCAGCTGCGGTCCGATGGGAATTTGCCTGGCGTCGGAGAGCTCGCTCCTCGGAGTCATCCTAACCCAGACAGGTCACAGATCAGTGGCAGCTACAGACACTGTGGCAACATGATGCAATAGAAGCGTAGACGAGATGGGATCTCGTCTACTAAACCTTACCTCCCATCTGCAACTCGGTGCATGCTCCCCGAGCGGCTGCTGATCTTACTGGAGCTGCCGCCTTTGCTGCGTCTCTCTCCCCCCTCCCTCCTGGAGCTCCGGCTGGACGTGCCTCGGTCCAGGTGTTCGTGCACGTGGTTGCCCGTTGCAGAGGTGCCCTGGTTGGTGACGGTGGAGGCGTTGGTCGGCATGGCGCCAGTGCTTGTGCCCATGGACTTGGAGATGACCTTGAGCTTGTGCGAGCTGGGCTTGTAGTGCTGCTTCTTGTGCTGCACGCGGTCGTTGTGTTTGAGGAAGAACTCGCAGGACTCCTGCAGCACCCGCCGGCTCTCGCTGATGGGACTGAGGGTCACAGGACAAGAGAGGAAAGACATGAGCTCGGCGACTCAACCAGGGACTGTGGATCCATGCGGGGAATAGCGGCAGCTGATGCGGTCTTACTCTCTCTTGCGAGTCCTGTTGAAGAAGTAGGCCCACTCGGAGCAGGTCTTTTTGCTGCTGACCCAGAACACAGCAGATATTCCGACCACCAGCGTCATCAAGTATTTGACCAGAAAGAGTGTGAGGTCCGGGCGGTCGTGCTCCGTCGTCTAAAACAAAGACAGAGTTAGATGGGAATTTAGAGAGTGGGAATTCCCTATTTTAAATGTCACAATGAATTTCAGATGACTTACAGTTCACCCCCTTATGTCAATATATGTCTGGGAAATGTCATTTTATTTGACCTACATGCAGCACGGCCTACTTGTAATTTGACACCGGCCTCACTGTCTTTTTGGCTGCTGAACTGTGCATGAAGGAGATGAAAGCGCATGCAAACCCGGTTAAAACAGACTTCCCATGGCACTTTGGTGGATTTCTTTTCTCAGTGAAGTTACTTAAACATGAAGTTAACCTAATTGTTTGAAAATGTTGGGCAAGCTTAATATCAACATCCCAAATTGTTAACTTTACGTGGAAAATTAGATCTAAGACAAGGTTGACAATGGTCTCCGGTACAGACATTAATTTATGGACAAGTTTTTGTACTGCAGCACTCTTTAAAATACCTCTAGTTGTTTAACAGCTATGTAAAATCTAATTATCTACAATAAAATAAAAGAAGTCTCTTGTTGAACACGGGTATTTGTGTGCAAATATTTTTGCCATCTCACTATTCATTAAAAAATTTCTCAAAAGATCTTGAGCCTTGATTCGCTTGTCAAATATTTAAAGAATGCTTTCATTTTTCCATTTTCTTTCTTTAGCAGCATGTTATTTTTCAACTATAACAAGCCACAAACCTGGAATGAATCCTCCCAGACAAATCAGTACATTTATGTTATTAACAGTATGTTCACATGTCCTTAGCACATTCAGCACACAGACAAAGTGGCAGTACCTTATAGGAACAGGGAATGCTGTACTCCTGACAGCGATCGTTGATCCAGGTGTTCTCCCAGGTGCTGCGGTGGCTCTGTTCGTAGGTGTAACACGCTAACAGAGTGACAAGTGGGACCAGGTAGAGGCAGCTGAACACACCGATGCGGATCATGAACTTCTTGAGCTTCTCCTGGTTGCGCTCGTCGTGCTGGATCACCTGCCGGACGTGGTTGAGAGAAACGATCCCTGCCAGGATCAGAAAGAGGCCGACGATGACGCCCACGCATAGCGGAGCCAGGACAAAGTAGCGCAGGGCGTCCAGGTCGTAGAGCCCTACGAAGCAAACGCCGCTGATGTTGTCCCCTTCAACTTTGTTCAGCGCCAGCAGCATGACAGTGAGAGACCCGGGGATCCCCCAGGCTGCAGAGTGGAACCACACCTGAAGACACAACCATGACAATCATCACTCTTCAAGTCTTATCTGCATCTTCGTTCCTGCTCGTAAAATCATAAAGAAACCTACCGCCTTCTTTTCAATGGCCTCACAGCTCCATTTGGGTCCAGCGGCCAGGAACCAGGTGATGGTGAGTATGACCCACCAGACGATCCCAGCGATGGAGAAGAAATAGAGGAGCATGAAGAGCAGCGTGCAGCCTTTGCTCTGAGAGCCCATCACGACAGTGTCCACGCCGCTAGGAGCGCTGGCTTTGGTGCAGGCTGCGTTGTTCCCCAGCAGGAAACCAACGAAGTAGATGAGCGACACGAAGCTGTAGCAGACGGCGTAGAAGATGATGGGACGCTCGGGGTAACGGAAGCGCTTGACGTCGATGAGGAAAGTGAGGAAGGTGAACAGCGTGGCGCCCAGGCAGATGATGGAGCACACGCCGATGAAAGTCTTCGCAAATTCAATGTCGTGGGGCTTGAAGTACATGTTGGAGCAAGGTGGAGCGCAGTCCTGGGCACCGAGGAAGGAGGAGCCGTGACCTGGAGTGGTCTTCAGCTGCAGCGGGCACCAGAAACCAAGGTCTCTTTTAGCGGACGGGGAGATCATTGGAGTGGTTGCAGGGGGAAACAACCCATCAGGAGAATGACATGGGTCCAGTCTGGAGGAAAGACATAAAAGGTGAGGCATCAATAAAAGAATAATGTGTGATGTTCTGGTGTGTGATCAGTCGAGGTTTTCTTACTTGTCACACTGCAGCTCTGGAGGCCAGGTGACACCAAAGATGTGGATGTTCTCTTTGCAGTCGGAGAAAACGGTCTCGCACTGTTCTCTGCAAGGACGGATCACCTTGTTGTCCTCGGTGCATGCTGGGACAAAGGCTTGGCAGAGGAAGTCGTGGACGTCAGGAGAGCAGCGCAAGTTTGCCAAGGGCATGAATGGCTGGAACCAAAGTGGAGACAGTTTATTCTAAAATAGCTCTAATTGTAGTAAAACTGTTTTATGCAAACTCTGCACAAATTAAGAGCTTGTTTAAAGTGTTATGGGTTTGTTACATAAGCTTAGACACACCCAATTCTAGTTCAATTTATAAAAATGGAGTAGCTTGCAAAAACTATGAGATCAGGGGATTATTTTTAGATTTTCATTTTGTGATGTTCCCCAAACAAACATCTGCAGCAGGTGACTAACTAATGCAATTTCAATGACTTCAAGCGGAGGACTTAATCTAAAGACGCTACAAAATTAATACTAAATAATTTGTTTCGAGCAAATGGAGCTAAACATGATGTGAGATGATTAACATAGGAGCAAAGCAGTCATCAAAACACAAATCCAAATAAAATCCTGTTGATTTAACCTATCCAGCTGTTCTGTTATCATCTGAATAAATTGATCTCTTAATTCTGTAAAAATGAGCTCAAGCAAAGCAGAAGAAGAGGCCCATGACGTGTTACATGTCAAAACAGATTGAGATCTACTGCTCTACGCTAAGCCTTGACTCTATTTTGTTAAGCTGCAGCGCTCACACAAAGCTGCCCATTCACTGGCTGAAAACCATATTCTTCTGTTTCAACACCCTGGTCAGGAGCTGCAGGACTGAGAGAGGAGGGAGGGAGTACATATAGGTGGCAGGAAATGAGTGAAGACATTCGGAAACACACAGCGACAGCGAGGCCAAGAAGGCTGGAAGGATGGAGCACCAAATACAGGTGGATTTGTTAGCTGAAAATTATTTGATTAAATAAGCGCAGATCATGAGTCCACCATCTAATTTTTAGTATCTGTGCAGTTTTGCCGTTGTAGCATCTAATAACGCCACTTTTCCCACAGTATTCAAACCTTACCACTGAGGACTCCACAGTACCATCGAACTCCCAAGTCGAACTGCTGTCAGTCTAAACTGCTAATATTTGTACACAAAACACACACATTAAGACAGCACAGTCCACTATTCACCATTTCCTCTTTCTTCTGAAAGCCGGTCTGGCAATAGGCCCATACCTCAGGGGCCTGGGCTTTGCCCTCTCTGACAGTAAGCGCCCTTGTTCCTCTCCTGTGGAGGTCCAGGACTGCGAGCTCCCTGTGGCCCAACAATCTGACCTTTATTCACTCTGCAGCAGTTATTGTCAAAACTTTTAGCACTACAAAAAAAAAACCTACGCTTTCATTTTTACAAGTTTTACTTGGCCTTTTAAGACCCTTAAACACTGCCAAAATTCATCAACTAGCCTCTTCATTCCCTTTATATTATAACACGGTTTCAAAAACGGGCAAACACTCATGGAATCCAGGACCGAGGGTGGAAAAAGGTTAACCCTCCTCCGGAAAATCCTCCTGATATGCTGGCCTGAGCCTACAACAATGCAGGAGTCGGACTGATTTCCAGCGCCGGGGCTTTGTGATGAATCACTGCATGCTTTCAAAGACACCTATGCATGGTATGCTCAATGCAGGCCAAAGAGAGTGAACCTGTCACCTGGGAGACTGGACAGAGGAGGTGAGGGCATGAAAGAGAGTGGGGAAATGAGTGAGTGATTAACAGAGACAGAGAAGACTCCGTGTGGTATGCACGTCGTTCTTTGTGTGCGACTGGGTGTGTCCCTCCCCTTCCTCCAGAAATCAAAGGCCGCTCGCAACAGAGTCGCTGGAGTCGCCTGTGGCCAGCGTCGCTGTGAAATCAGAAGCCTCTACTTTTGGCAGATGAAGCACAAAAGACTCCTGCAACAGATCACTGTTCAAGCTCGACACACTGACACCAAATGTGTGTAACCCAAGCCCAGGCCCTGAGGAATGCCACGACACAGGAGGTAACGACCAGGGACACACAGTTCAGTGCTGAGGACAGACACAAGACGACACCTGGTCCGAAGGCCAATCTCTATGGGGAGCATTCATCAATATACACTGAACTTTCAAAGTCTTCAAAGTAGCGTTTTAATTAAAAACTGATATTGAGCCAGAGCAGAAAGTGTAACAATCAACCTAAGATCCGAATGCCCTAAAAAGTTAGCTATTAATGCAATGAAACACATTTAAAAAACCCACAAAGATAAGACTGTTTGACAAAGCCTGTTTTTGAAAACGATATCCACAATGTTTTTGCTTCCCATCGCAGCACTTGAGTGTCACCGGATAGCCTCAGTTGCTCAGAGACAGGCTGTCAACATCAGCGGCAGATTAGTGACTGGAGCATGTCGTAGTCCTGTTTAGCCTCCAAACGTTGACATGAGACACTTATCAACAAGCACATTAAACATTTGTGAGGACCCATTGTGTGTACAGTCCAACAAGATTCCTCTCGGAAAGCTGAGAGGCGACAGTAGAAAGTCACAATAGTTTCAAAGGATGTAAACACAGTTAGCGTATTTCAGTCACGACAGAAAATCTTGAAAACAGGAATTTAATTAAACTGAAAAATAATTAGCTTATGGTTAAGCGGCTATAAAATTTAACTTTTTATTGGACACAGATAGTCAGGTTCCAGGTTTTTTCCATACTTCACAGATATTTAACATCTGTGTATTTTTTGGGGGTTTCCTGCTCACAGGATGGAGACTGTATATTACACAATAATGGTGATTAGTTACAGTGACTTTTTTATTTTACATCGGTGCATTAATAGCCTTGCGGACAAAGACCCTTACAGTTCAGTTATTACTACGGTATTAAGGGTGCATTATTAAACTTCAAACTCTGTGCTCTCGCTATCTTTATTAAGATGATCAAGTTCCATTAAGTGTATCTCATTCCTTGATACTTGATACTGACGTTGGCTGATACACAGTCCAAGTATGCTAAAACTCATCCTGCAAAAAGAAACTAATACATAGCTATTAAAGTGAATAAAGATATCAGATCTCTGTTTTTCATGCCTCATTTTAGTAACTGATTTGGGACTGAAAACAGGCTCGCAGAATCAATCAATGATTGAGAAACAAAACACACTGTGTTAAGATAACCTGCAAAGATTACAGATCAATAAAATCCTACAAAGCTTCACCCAGTCAAAGTTAGACAGGTGCAAGAAATACAGCCACTGAAGTCGGACGATTACTGAAGTTACGATTATAAACTGAGAACTATTTTTTTCTTTGCTCTTGTATACCTGATATCAATAAAAAGGATCTGGAGAAGCCCTTTAACAACCCACTAAGACTAATTGTGTATATTTGAGCTGAGAAACATTCAGACATGAATCAAAGGAGCTGGAAAGATCTGCTCATGTCACGTTCAGTTCGATGTTCATCTCGAACTCTTGTTATATGTGAGTCTCTGAGTTAAGACTGAGACAATAGTTGATTTTCAAAGAGTTCACAATCGGAAAAATAGCCCACAATGGGACCCGGAGGCTGACTGCTCCCTGCAGTCATCTTTTCCTGGGTATCATGATTGAACTTGTTGATACTATTACTGTGTGTTCATGGTGTTTGTCAGTGAGTGGGGGTTAGAAGGAAAATGTATATGAGCAGTTCTCTGCTTTCATGACCCTGTAATGTTGATTATACAGTTTAGATCCTGTACGTATACTTTTGTTAGGAGTGGAAATCTATCTGCCAACAATGAAACCATTTCCAGTGCAGAATCTCTTGTTAATGTTACATACCTGGCGTGTATTTGTCATAGAAACAAGCTGGCTTTAAAAAGATAGCAATGATTCTTTTTTAGATATATATTATCATTTTGTGCAGGGGCTGTGGCGCGTTTCACCCCTACTGAAATGTGATGTTTTTGGACTCTTTTATTCTGTAAGTCTCATGATTGCTATGCGCTTCTCACTTGCAGGGTTGGGCTGGCAGAAGTCTATTAAAAATCGCACATCATAGTTACATCTAAACAACAATCTTTATAGGGATACGCTAAATATCTGAACAGGTCTAGGCAGATGGCCTACCATGTCTGGTTCTGTTGGAGTTTCTTCCTGTTCGAAGAGACTTTTTCTTCCTCGCTATCTTGTGAGTGCTTGTTCAAGGAGAAATTGTTGGGTTTGACTTAATAACATTACGAGGTCTTGACCTCCTGAGGTAAAATGCCCCGAGGTGACTTATGTTGGGCTTACACAGACTAAACGATATCAAATTGAATTATTGTGAAAACATGAACCTTGTTTCCTGTCATTTTGATGCTGGTACATCACTCTGAGTTGACACACAGGACACCCATCAATTGTTTTACTGCCAAACAATGATATTACTGCACCAACATCATTGCTCACTCCTGATTTGTCCCTATATCTTTTACCATAAATAACAATGTTCTTCTTTCTTAATTTACCTTTTCTAGTTAAAGGCTTTTTACTGTGGTTTTCCAATAGGAAGACTTTTAAAATCTTTGACTATGGCAGATGATGAATTATGTGAAAAGCACAAAATCAATTGTTTACAACAACACGGGGTTAATAATTTATTCACTAAATGCTACAAAACAATTGCCCGTGATTTGTAGATGAGCTGTGCTTGTTGACATCCATTACAAAGTGGTGATTATGGTCCAATCAATACAGGCAATCAAGTACAAGCATAGAGGCACAGCCATTTACAGACTGGAGCCATGAACAACACTAATGATAGCACGAATAATGGTATTATTTTGAGAAGATATTCATTATCTTTAAATATGTCTACAAGATTCATTTATTATTTATAAGCAGAAGAAGCAAAGTTTATCTCTCGCTGGCTAATTTAACATTGCTTCATGAAAACCCCAACTGATGTTAGGTCAGTATCTTTTTAAGGACATGATTCAGTTTATATTATTTTCTATGGCAGAAAAAAAGGTTTTAAAGGTGAGTGTGGTAACAACTACGCACCTTTGCAGCACCCTGTACAGATTTATCCTCATGGATTTAAAATGCTTTCCAAAAATCTAACTTTTTAGCATTTAAGCACCATGATTTTTCCTTGATTAGGAAATGTTTAACAAACTGTTTCAAATGCTGGATGTGATTTTGTACAAATTCAAAAGGATCTTTTAAATAAAAACATAAATAAAATCCCAAATGACAAACTTTCTCTGTGTGTGTGATCTCATGAGCGCTCACCTCCATGTTACTGGATGCGATATCCTGGTCGTAGTGCTCCATCATATTGGGGAAGAAGGTCATGTTGTAGGGCATCCCCAGGCACCGGTGCACCTTGATGGGCTCGCAGGTGAACAGGCTGTGGGCACTGCAGCATCCCACCCACGTCAGGAACAGGCACATCCACAGGGGTCCAGGCATCAGCATCGTGAGGGCGTGACAGAGGCAGGGTGTACGTTTCTGTGTTTTAACCAGATTGGGTTTCTTTAACTGGATCCGTGTGATGAGATTTTGGCCCAAGATTCGAGTTCCTCTGGCTCACACCGTCATCCACGTATCACTTCTCTCGGGAGCATCTCAGCCGAGACGGTGAGATTTGGAGCTGATAAAACTTTCTCATTGGTCACTGTGTACTTCTGGGTGACTGATGGAAATCCCAAATCCCCTGAAAGGAATAAAATCAAAGTCAACCAGGTTTCTTCTTTCAGATAAAGGAAGATATTTTGGAAAGCACCACGAGTCACTGTTTAGACTAGACCCATGAGTCAAATTCAAGTAAGAGTCCAACATCTGTGTGCAGAGTGAACACACGTTTACAGAACGTGGGGAATGTCAAAGAGCCAGGCTGATTCAATAGAATGAGTCTCAGCTTGTTGATGCGCATTAAACTTCTTATTAAGAACGTCATAGCTCCACCTACATACATTTGGAGCAAGTGAAAACCACGAACCTCAGGCAGAAAGTAATTCTTCTCTACTGGTGTTTTTCCTCTCCAGAAAACTAACAGTATGGTTCAGACTTACAGGAAGTAGGATATAATGGCCTTACGATCCTGTAATACAAATGTTAAGATGCTGTGTGAACATTTTAAGTAAACCAAGCAATTCAAAAATGTTCTCATCTTTCAGCCTCTGTATTACTGTAACAAAGTGTCTTTTATAGTAAATAAATAAGGGAGAAAAAACTACAAAACAACAGCTCAGTTAACCTCTCCATTTATGTTGGGTTCAAATAGTTTCCAGAGAGATTTACACTTTTTTTATAGAAATATGTATATGTATTTTTTTTTTACATATTAAATGCCCTGAAAACACTTTAACCATCAGTATTTTGTATTTTTTCTATGGTTTGAATGGCTACTTTCTATAGCACTTTTGGTCAAATAAAGAAATCTGTTCTTTTATATCACATACAAACATACACAAAAATGCATTAATGAACATGAGGCATGTTTCTGAAACGAGTTAAAGTTTGAAAAGTTCATTGTTTAATGTTACTGATCCATGCACGTGGATTCTGTTGTGTATTTAACATTTATAGACGATATGGTGATGATGTGGTGTTTATCTTCCTGATGCGGGTTTTACGGGTGGTTACCCAACACAACCACACTACTGTTTATTTACAGAGCTCATACAGAAGATCCCCAGGCTGCACGACCAAAACAAAAAGTGTAAACACAGCCTAAACAAAAAGTGTAAACAGCTGCTGTTATTAGCATTTGATTAGCATATTAGCGCTAATTAGACAACAAAAGTTGGGATATTTGATACAAAACGCGCTTTGTTGGGTTTAATAGGCCGACATGTTCACGTCTTAAAGTTTCTATTACGGTTTAATACCTCGCGTAAACCCTAAAATAAGTGTATTTGAGTATGAACCGGTGCACCGAGGGACAGGAAAGTGGTTTCCCATAAATTGGACACAAACTCCGGGAAGAGAGTTCAGTCAACATCCCTGCCTCGGCCGCTGCCACGGAGCGGGGGCCCGAAACAACTAACAGAGTAGAAACAAACCCCGAGGGGGAAAAACTCAAAGCATAAACACTCACCCTCAACTTATCTGGTGGCAGCAGAGCAGGTAAGTGCATGGATACAGGTCTGGGGAGCCCTGTTGGTGGTTCGGTGCGTGTTTCCTGCTGAAGTTGCAGCTTCTCCCCGAAGCTCCGTCTTTTCTTTATCGAAACAAAGCTGCCTTCAGGTGCAGCTGGAAGAGTGGGACTTTTTCATTTTGATCGACTGGAGTAAACTGTAAAAACTTCCACAAAACACCTGAATCAAAGTGTAAAAAGGTACACATGGACATGGCATCAAAAACCACTGCTAGGTTCGGAAATCAAGCAAGTAATGAGGTCAAAATATGTTTTCACTTTAATGTATATATGCCATAACAAGAATCAATGAATGAATTGACGTGGAGCCTTGAACGCAGCACGACAGAAAAGGGTTACAACAAATAGATCTTATTTGTCAATAATAAAACATTTCCATTCTTTACCTTGCAAAAACAAACTTTTGCATTGAACTTATCATAATTTTACATTTACAAATGAATTAACTTTGTCTACAGGTGGTGATCTGTGAGGGAAGAGGTGTTCCTGTGCCCTGAAGGGGTTAACAAGACAATTTCACCATGGTGATGTACGGACAAGGGGAAACATGTAATAAAAGTAAAAAAACATACTAAAAGAAAATCATTGAAAGATCTGCAAAACGTTATTGAATAAATTATACTTTCATAGAAACAGACCTAACAAAGAGGTCGAGGCAATGTGTACAACAATACATAAAAAGGGATTCGGATATTTTTTCTTATTGTCACAAGCCCATATTTCAGTCACAATAGAAATAAGTAAAGTAGCAGGTGTTATATGTCAGATATATGACCATTTCTTAAAAGGAAAAAAAAGATTGGAGTCAGCAACACATGGTTACTGATAGAAAATAAGTATGTAGCATAAAATGTGTTTTAAATTATTAGATTAACTGGAAACACTGCAAAGAACAAAAAAAGCTTTTTAGAGAGGTAGAGTCTTATGCGGAGTTCTTTCACCCCTTCAGTATTCCCTAAGAGGTTCACACTGTTACTTTCACAAATTCACACACACACGTAATGTGTTCAACCTCCATTAAAAGGTTCAATGTTTTGTTCAAGGACACTTCAACAGGATGAGATGGTGGTATGAAATTTGACATTGGAAGATGACTGCCTGAACCAAGTTTGCGAATATGCAAACACTGAATTGTGGAACAATTTCAGGAAAAGAACATCTGTAATGTAGAATTACAAATACTTTAGAAGATTACAACTCATCTACATTAATATTATCTGTCAAACGATTTAAAGAAATGTGACGATAAATAATCCTAAAGTAATGCAAGTAATGCTATTCAAACAAGTCTATGGCAAATGAAAAGCTGCATGAAAAGCTGCACCAAAAAGAATTAACTGGACCAATGCTCTATCGATCTAAACAGTGTGCAGTATAATGAAATACACTTTAGATCAGGTGATTTAAAATGTGAATTTATCTTTTTATAATGGAGCAATGAGAAGAAGAACCATGTGGGTCGTTATGAGCACACAGTTTAAAAAGCCTTAATCTCTAAGTAAATGGTGCAGCATTAGTTGTTAGTTTACACACGTGGAATAGCACTATCAGTGCTGAAAAAAACCTAAATAGAGGTTTTATAATACTATCTGCTTCGCTACAAAAATTTTCCTTTCATGGGCTGTCTTAAATATTTCAGTAAGACCATGTTTAATCCCACTGGATCCATCACAACAACATAGCTGCAGACAAGAAGAGCCAAGGAGCCAATGTGTCTGATTGCAATTGGCATTTTTCACCAATATATGATACCAGTATATGACATTAGACCCTGGACTGTTAAAATGGTTGAATGCTATACATTAGATAGGAATGGTACAATATTATTCTAAGTTCAGCATGTGGTCCTCTCATGTCAACAGAGACTGTTGTTTTTATAAGATGGGTAATTGTGGCACCCTCATAACTTTTCTTCAATGTATTTGGCTGTCTTTAATTTCACAATGAACTGCTGTTTACCAAAAATGTGACATCCACTTACTTTGACCATCTGATATGTTTTCTGTGCTCTATTGAAATATGGGTTCAGAAAATGTGCAGCCTGATTTCTTATGAAGCTACTTTTCACACATTGTTCCAACCTTTTTGGGACTCAAAATAATCAGAGTTAATTTACAAGTGACTGGAATTGAGTAGTACTATGAGATCTAGTAGCCTACTTTCATGAGTAGTCTATTGAAATATGTCATTTTACACATACAAGATTCACATTATGTCATCTACTATTACTACATATTTAATCTGCATTATTATTTAAACACTTAAAATGTGTTTTATAGGCATATATTTATTTGTTCATACACAAACTGCTATATTGTCATTTTTGCATCGCTACTTTATGGTGTGTCTGAAAATGTGGTTTAAATGTAGATATCTTATACAACTAAATCAAATTGACTGCCAGTAATTACATCCATTAAAAAGTATCTATTTTGATACTATTTTTAAGAAGAGCATTTTCACTTGGGTTCCTTTCAACACCTGCACTTTTACTTATATTGAGTACAATTTTAGCACAATGTAATAGTTGTACTTTGAGATTGTTGGCTGCTCTCTCCCCTCCCTGATGTACATTTACACTCCCTGATACCTCAGCAGAAAACATAATCAAGGACAGCTCACACCCTGGTTTCCACCTGTTTGACCTATTTCCCTCTGGCAGGAGCCACAGAGGTATCAAAGCAAAGACAATCAGACTCAGAAACAGTTCCTTTACCAGAGCCATAACCACTATACATTCACACATTCATTGATTCACACATATTATGCACATCATAAACAACATATTTCATCTACTGTGAATCAACTGTGAGCCAATTGCCATAGTGTACTATCCTTTGTTATACTGCACTGTTTTTGTTTTTGATCTTCAGTTCAGTTCAGTTCGGTTTAGTTCAGACAATTTTATTCATCCCACGAGAGGCAATTCATTTGTAGTTCCAAGTATACAATAGTTAGGCACAACATAAATATATAATTAATCAATCAAAATGTCAAGGAAACATATTCAAGTATGGGGCAGAGGGAAATGTCCAAACATTGTAAGTATCCCACATGTAAGTCATGAATCAAGATAAAACCAGACAAAATTAAAGATAAAGCATAAAAGGTAAAAACAAGATAATATATAAACAGCTAAATCAGTAAAAACAACAACAAATAGACCCCAAAAAATGTATGTCTTGTGAACGTCATCTTAATCATTTGCACTGTAAGAGTAGCAGCTGTCCAATTTAGTTGTACATTGTATAATGAAAATAAAGGCTATTCTATTCTATTCTATTCTATTCTATTCTCGTGTAAATTATCTAGTCTTCCTCCACTGAAAACAGAGAATAGGGAATGATAAGAACTTCATAGCTGCATATCTTCTGGTCTTTTAAGTGTCAATCAGTTAAATCTGCAAAATTGAAATAACCTCTATAGAGAACAACCGCCAGCAAATCTAACGAGGACCCCTGGTGTCCCACCAAGCGTCCATCACCACTACATCCTGGCGTTCATCATCACCTGCAATTCCCCAATTATCCACCTGGAGGCGCACTCTGCCGTCTGTGTCCACGTTCATGTGACCGCCCCGGAGAGGCGGGGTTACAGTGTAATAATTTAGGTGCTACAGTGTAACCAATAAAGTGTCCGCGGTAACCGGGGCGCATCTGCTCGCCGCTGCCGCTCCCTCCTGTCCTTTCCGTCGCGGACGCACGGGAGACCAGCCTCGGACAATCAAATGCCATTTGTAACGGAGGCACCGCCGGGAGGGACGGGACTGACTCATAACACATTCATATGAGGTGCGTAAGCTTGTGGCACACAAAGATAAGAGGGGACAGCCGAGTAGGGTAAATTCCTGCAAAGCCGTGAGGTGCTTTAAATAGAATTGGATGTGGATTGTTGCTGTTCGCGCGCTGCAATGGATGCAACAGGATTATGGAGCTGGTGCGTGGGGAGGAGAGGTTGTTCTCTTCTCCGTCCCCGTTGTTGTAGTTTGTGGACCGAGGCGCTGGCCTGTTGCTAGGAGACCTTTCGATTGCTGCGAGCTTTTTGGAAAGTGGCAGTTTTTAATGCTCTAATGCGGGGGTCTGTCTGGAAACTCAAACCTTCCTCCTCCTTCTCCGCTCCGCCGCTGCTCGCTGCATGCGCGCTGGTCGTGCGTAAATCCCAATTGTCTCCAGTGCGTAAAAGACAACATCTGCACTGTTGCTGATTTCAGTCAGGAGATTACAGCGTTTTGCAGGGGACAATGGCCTACTTGTTGTGATTATCAGATCCTAAATATATCTACATTCCGGAGATTTTCAGCCTTTTCTGACTCTCAGTTCTCAAATAGAAATGTAGGAAAAATGTATTTATTATGTTGTTATTGAATATAAAGGATTAAAACTTTGAATGATCTGTAAATACCACATATGTGCATCATATGGACCCTGTGGCACAGGTTAAGCTCCTTCAGTCCCTCATCGGTCAGCAGCAGGCGCCTGTGGTCATCCATCTGAAGGTCACTCATGAGCACTGCAGATCACTAGACATCAGGGGAGGACTTTCACCAGCAAGCCATTGCTCAAGAGCTCCATCCTGTTCGCACTTAATGTGAAATACATCCCCACACAGACTTTCCTCTAAAGAGCCGACATATAAGAGGACCCTGGGGCGACTTGTAATCGTACAGACAGTGAGTTGTGTTTTCAGGCGGAGTAGCCACATAGGCTTGGATTTCCCAGAGCATCTCTGCTGACCTCTTGTGCTGCAGGGTATTATCTGTGGGATATCAGATTCAGGTGTGTAGCACATTATGTCAAGGTTGTCGCTACACCGGAGGGACTCTGTGTAATTTGGACGCCCAGCTTGTTCTCAGAAGTGCTGAGCTTGTTTATTTCCTTCACCAAAAAGTGTGGCTGCCCGTGGCTCTCACAGGGTCCCGTGCTTCAGGTTGAGGAGGAGCCTTGAAAGAACTGCAAAAGTAAACGACAGCAGGAGCTGAGAGAAGGGAGAAGTCGGCATTGGGTACGACGTGAAGTAGCGTCCCTTCACACGTCTCGCAGCAGGTTGTCACGGTGCGGCTGGGTCAAGTGGATGGACTGAGTGAAGCTGACATGCTGTTCTGTCCTATCAGGCTGATGTATGCACCCAGAGAGGAGACCACAGTCCTCAGGAGCCACATAGCACCTCCCCTGCACCTCCACCTCCACTATCTTCTCTTCCCTTGTCTAGGGGCATGCCTTCGGAACCCGGTCTCAGGTAGGTGACCTAGCCGGTACTCTACATCCATGCTTAAGGTTCATGACAAAACCACAACTCATTTAGGACACACTAAATAACGGTGTCTTTATGTATACTAAGAATGACTGCTGCAGCGAATATAGACAAGGAACTGCTGACTTCTCGATTGTTGTTGTTGTTGTTTCTTTTTTTATTCCAACTTGAGGAAAGAGCCATGTTTGATCAATATTTTGTTCAATAAATGTGTTCTCAGGGTGGATGCGCTGCTCGCTTTCTCTAAACAAGCAATCCATTCAATCTTCTTGTTTGGATGGAGATGGGATTACCCAGAGGACTGCTCTGGATTTACTTCAAATTTTATAATAGCAATGCCAAAACAACCAACAACCAGCCTGTAAAATATTAAGTCCACATCTTCTGTAGTTCCCTAGAGTTTTTAACAATGAGTGATAGAATCAGTGAGAGATTAACCTGGAACAAACGATCACTGTGAGTGTACCTATAGGTATATTATTTAACTTGAATGACCATCTACACACATCTACACAATTCTCAATTCAGAAACATGTAACACCTTTAATGTCAAAACATTCAAGGTTGGCTAACTCATCACAAGTACATCCTCTGAAAGCATCAGTGTAACTAATTATCTAATATGGGGTTTGGATTAGCTTTTATTTTTTTGAAATAATATTTGCTAAATACACCACTTTGCTTTGAGCTTTGCTAGAAATAGAAACATTCAGCCATCACAATTAAGCATTATGTGAAATAAAAGACCTGTGGGATCAATTACAAGGACGTCATTTAGTTTATTTAATGTTCTGCTAATTCACTTTTGCTCCATTCTTTTAAAATGTTGCTGGTAGATGAAAGGAATGATTTTGTATTTCATGCTTCGCTTTAAAATGATGAGCGCACAAGACACTATTGTCATTATCATGCTATTATTTAATCACCATCATCATTGTCTTCATCAAGGACATCATGGCTCTTCAAGCATGTCAGTTCTCTTCCCCCTCTGTATTTTATTTTCCAGTAAATTGCCTTTCCTGTCATCCAACAAGGCAATTTTATTCTTTTCTCCCGTGGCTCTCCCTTTGGAATCCACCAAACAAACAACCTGAGTCGTCATCCACCAAACCTTAGGCCCAACACGCACATGCACACAAACACGCACAGACATATGCACGCACACACACACACACAACCTGTATTTCCTCTGTCTTACGCCCCAGCACCATGAAGGTGACAGAGCAGGCCTCCTGGCAGGAAGCAGCATTTAGAGTGACGGCCCACAGTGGAAGTGGACGTAGATGGATTTGGATGGCTGGGACAGTGTGCTGCTGATGGATGGGAACAAGCAGAAGGGGGGTTGGGGGGATGGGGGGCTAGGATGAGGATGGGGCGGAAAACAGGGGATATTTTCTGCTTCATGTACCCACAGCGTACAGTCAGTCAGTCAGCCGGCAGCTTAGTGACAGCTTCTGTAGTCGGTGTGTAAGTGCTGTCCACCACAGAGAATAAGAAATGGGAGACATGTCGCGATGGGCAGAAAATGTTCTCCTGTAAAGGTGGGCACACCGTGGAAATGTCACGTCGCTCACGGCGGCTGAGTCACCACATCGCAATTTCAAATATGTACGACTAAGAAAATTCAGGACTTTTATTTATTTCATTGGCTCCATATCCCTGTGAGAAATACCAGAGTACAACATGAATGTGATCATACAGTGTGTTGGTGTTGTTGGTCAACAATTTATTTGTGTTGGAAGAGACGAGAGAAATAATGAAAACATAAATCTTTAAAATCTTTATTGCTGTCAACCAATAAATAGCGACCTGGTGCGACAGTTTTCCCTCTGCCGCGATTTTGCTTAATTATCTGATACATGTATGAATAAAATAAACACTCACCTTTTCATCACAATTAATATATTTAAAAAAAACTAAATATTAACTATACAATGAGCTGAATACACCACTTGATTTCTAACAACACTTTCCTAATGTGTATTGCTACCATAGCAATGCTATCAATCAAATCTCAAGCTGATACTGTGTGGTAAGATCATGTTATAATATTGTAACAGCAGGGTCGATGGCAAGTTCTAGGTGAAGCGGATGGAAAAATCCTTTGCTTTTTCTTTTATTCTGTTATTTTATGCAGAAGAAAAGGTGCTGCCTTTCATGACTGCATGAAAATATATTGACAAATGTGATATAACAGCTATGCAAAAATGTCAAGGAGTTTAATTAAGAAATAGAGTTGAATGCTCACTGAATCTGACAAGTCATTGCCTTTTTACTTTTAGTATTTGGAGAAAAATGACATTAATAATTGTTGACATATTTTTTGGCAAAAATCTAAATACTGACATTGAATTTCATCAAGACAGTCTGAACAACAGTTGCGAGAGCTCGATAGTACTTGTAATGTTTCAAATTCTAGAAGAAAGTGAAACTGTTGCAAAAGAACAGTTTATTGAGTGTGTGTGTGTGTGTGTGTGTGTGTGTGTGTGTGTGTGTGTGTGTGTGTGTGTGTGTGTGTGTGTGTGTGTGTGTGTGTGTGTGTGTGTGTGTGTGTGTGTGTGTGTGTGCGTGTGTGTGTGTGTGTGTGTGTATGTGTGTGTGCGTGTGTGTTGCAGTAGTAAGGAGATGCTGACAGGACAGAGGCTCTGCCAGTCGAAGTCCCACCAGGACTCGGTGCTCTCTGCCCTCAACCAGCAGAGGAAGGACGGCCTGCTGTGTGATGTCACGCTGGTCGCCGGCGAGCAGAAGTTCCACGCACACAAGGCCGTCCTGGCGGCGTGCAGCGATTACTTCAGGGTGAGTCCAACAACACCACTTTTTTTTTTTTCCACCTCTGAAAATGACAATTTGAAGCTGGCAGTGCTGTTTAAATTACTTTATTAGTATGTGATGGAAGTTAGTTACTTACTATTTACTTCTTTACTTCCAGTCATTGGGAACACAAGTGAGCAGTTACTTTACAAAAAATTTCCTTCCACAATCAGGTTTATCTTTCTAATGTGGACTTAGTTATGTGATTGTAGTGTTGCTTTGCATTACCTGTTGTCACTATGTGTGTTCATCTAATGATTGAGTTATACCTTAAGTTCATCTGAAGGTAAAGGAGGAAGATGCTCTATAGTCTGAATATTAGCACTTCATGAAGAAACACTTAACAATTGACAACAAAAAGCATACATCTATTTTAAAAGACAAAGTAATGATTGTTTAAGCATGTTGATCAACACATGTAGAGTGTGCAAAGGTTAATGTTACTGATGGTTAGACACAGTGTTTCCGTCAGGACGGAGTCCGTTCAACATTAACTGACATACAGCCAACTGAAGTTTATTAGTTAGTTTAAATAGTTAAAGTTTGAAGATAAGAAATAGATAATCTGGATGTTAAAGTGAGGAGTTATTTCATTGGCCAGGTCAGTGAGCGAAAGCAGCTCTGTAGAACTGTCTCCATGTAGAAACAACGTGAGCAAATTCATTGAAACGTGCAACACATTCATTCATTCATTCATTCATTTTCTTCCGCTTATCCGTTTCCGGGTCGCGGGGGTGACAGTCTGAGCACCGTCACCCAGATCACATCGCACCATTTAAGAACCTTTCTGCAGGTGGTGAGCCCACGGGAAGGTGGCGCCCGGCGTGGGACACGAACCCACTACCCTGACACAGCTAAAACTAAATCACATTTTACTTTATAAAGTGTTAATTCTCATCACTGGTTAGTCAGAGTAACATAAAGGAAGAAGCAGCTTCAAATACACATAACTGCCTTTCTATCAAAAGAACTGAAATAAATGGAAGTTTCACAAGGTCCCAAAGTGGTATGAATGTGATTTAAGAAAAAAGAAAAAAGTCAAGCCAATAAAAAATGAGTTGAAGAAGATGTTAGCTTTTTGCTTAAAAATGTATTTAAAAAAAAAAAAAATGCCTGCACCATGCTCCCCTGCTACAGCAGCTCATCCCTCACCAGCCCACCTGGATCGAGCCCCAGTGTTTGCTTTCTGCTGTTTCTTCAGCTTGATTCCAGTTAAGCTCCAGACGTAGCTGCAGCTCGGCTCGTGCTGTCAGAGAGCCAGACAGGAGATTTCCTGAGATGGGCCGCACAGGGAAAAGTGCACCGATGAGATTTGATTTAGGGACACTGAGCAGATTAGAAGGTAGAAATTAATCTCTCTTGAAAATGAGAGGCAGATTAAATATGTCCAAGTTACCAAGGGATTATTCCTCCTTTGTGTGTGTGTGTGTGTGTGTGTATATGTGTGTGTGTGTGTGTGTGTGTGTGTGTGTGTGTGTGTGTGTGTGTGTGTGTGTGTGTGTGTGTGTGTGTGTGTGTGTGTGTGTGTGTGTGTGTGTCTGTGTCTGTGTGTGTGTGGGTTATTTTTACTTTTCCCTGCAGAGACTTGAGGGTGGGCGAGTCACACTCCTCTCCTCCTTTTGTTCATCCTCCTCTCTTTTGTTCTCTCCTTTTAAATGCTTTCTAAAGTCCCAAACGAGCCGAGCGGCACACCTGTTCTGCTTCTGGGATTATTAGATCAGCCTGTTACAGTAAGCAAGAAAAACTCACTCCGCTGTCGTGTTCCTGTGCAGCAGCTTAACAATATTATCTTCATTTTGTCATCTGACTCCTCTGCTGGCTTTAATTTGGCTCATTTACAGAGGAAATGAAGCTGCCTCGCGTGGAGAGCAGCAACTGTGTTTTCTCTCTTCTCTCCCTGTGGCTCCCTTTTTTTTTCTCGCACTCAGACGGACAAAACACCCGCACATTTAGCAGCGATTATAACACATTATCTAGTCCAGAGGACATGAGTGATTGCGATGAAATACCCAGCCAAGCGTGAGTTGTTTTACCTGGGACTTGTCCCTGAATGTGTCACCTGCCTCTTCCAGTCTCCATCACAGCAGTGGGGTGTCTGGGCAGAGGGGGGGGGGGGGGGGGGGGGGGGGGGGGGGGGACGTGGCATCACATGCCCTCCCTCAGCGAGAACACCCACACACACAAACATACACTCAGCCTCTCCTCACTTTTTTTTTTTGGTTTCTCCCCAGAGAGATTTCCTCTTTTTGCCCTGCAGGCAGGACAGAACTCAAATCAAAAGATCAAAATGAATATTTTACACCCTATACAACACTAAACAGTGATAGCTCTTGAACCTCCTCCAGTGTTTTTAAGACTGAACGATGTTTTCCTGTGGCCTACTCTGAGGAAAGTGACAAAGCATCACGGCGTCACTGATTCCTTTAGTTTCTGAGAAGAAATGACAACATCAACAGGAAGGATGTTGTGGGTAAAGCTTTTAATTATTTTCTACACACACTTACAGTAAAGACAAATGCAGACTATGTTTAGATTAAAAGCATCTCACTAGAACAAGAAGATTTTTATTGCCTCTGGATCCAAACAGTCATTAACAATAATATCTTACAATAGGAGAAACATTAGGAAGTCTGGCAATACTACAAAGTGTGTACAAGTGTGTTACAAAGTGAAACTTTTATGAAGCCTCATGTTTCTGGCTGGACATTGAGGCTTTGTGGACAGTGTTTGTCCAGAAAATGTTTGTTCCATGAGTCAGATGGAAAACAAAATGAGTGTCTTTTGAAGTCGTTCCAATAAATTTGGGATGGAGCTGAGGCCAGTTTTAAAAAGTGATTGAAGAATGTATTGATTTCTGTTCTTATCTGATTACTGCAAGGCACTTGGTGATGTCCTTGTTCTTAAAAGCACTATTTAATTCAACTTTCATTCATTCATTTGATGAAATAATATTCTAGTGCTATGAAGAGGGCTTATCCTCCCATCTTACTATATGCAGCTATGATGTCATAGTCATTCCATCCATCCATCCATTTTCTAGACCACTTTATCCGGTGCAGGGTCACAGTGTGATGGAGCCACATGCACACAAAGGGGCAATTTAGGGTCACCAATTAACCTCACCTGCATGTTTTCGGACCGTGAGATTAAACCAGAGTGCCCGGAGGAAACCCACTCACACGTGGAGAACATGCAAATTGTACACAGAAAGGCCCAGATTGGTATTTGAACCCAGGCGAGTGTGCTAACCACTGCATCACTGTACCACTGTGTGGCCTGGCTTGTCCTCCCACTCTCAGAAAACCCCTGCTTCAGTCACATCACATGTTTCACTTCAGATTTTTCTTGGTTTTATAACACATTCTTGCTGTTGATTGATTCCTGAGAGAAAACAGCTTTGTTGGGATTTGGTGTACTGCGTGGTGTTATTGTGCTCACCTCGTAGCAATCTGTAAATAAACAGAAAGACATCACTGCTCCATCCCAAATTGAAATGTTTTAGACTTGTTCTTACGTGAGTTCAGTTGAGTCACATCTGTCAAGCAGATAGCATTTCTCGGGTTCTATTGTTGCGTGTTCATGTGTGGACTGTATGTAGAGTCGGGTCTTATAAGACAGTAAAGAAGACAACCGTGACGGTGATAGTGCTGATGGCAAATTTTCAGTATACTTCTAGTTCTAAGATAAAAAAAAAAAAAAGATTGCTGAAAAAACCCGAACCCTTTTATAAGTAATGGGATTACATAATCTCACATTATGTAAATTAAAATTCCATTTGAATTCTTAATTTTATAAGATGTGGTTGCATGTAACCACAGATAATGTACTGTATAATTTTATGCAAATTGCCCTTCCAGTGAATGTGCTATACACAAGTATTTGACAAGCCCTGATTTTAGGAGTAGAATATTTGCAAACTAAAACACGGGATGTCTAATATTATGAAGGTCTGGCGAGAGAGTGAACCAACTAATGGTGCACGGTCCCATAGTTCACTCTGAATCACAACACAGCAATTGAACTGAAACGCAAACAGAATGAGTGCTCATTTCTATGAAATGTAATGCCATCTGATGCCATTCTCATGATCCAACCACAGCATCCATGTGCATGAGTGCTGATTAATAATGTACGTAAACATAATGTATCTGTGTATTTCTTCCACTTTCATACAACCTTTCATCCTATATACAAATTTAGGGGTGTAGGGAGGTTGGAGCCGACATTAGGTGAGGGGTTCGGTCACATCCTGAGCAGGATACCTGTTGATTAAAGGGTTTAAGATAAAGATGACCAACTGCACATGCGCATCCATATCTATTGGCAATTTAGAGTCTCAGATTATTTTAATAAGCAAGGAAGATAGAGTACACAGAAAGAAAAATACATGCAGGTACAGAAAGAACATGCAGAGTACATACAATTAGATCCCATCGACAAGTTAAATTCTTTACTGAGGAAAGAGTACAAACCACGACACAAGCGTTCTTCCCTCGTACTCATGTTACATACATTGAATAAGACTTAATTGTTTTTCAACTTAACCTAAGACTGAAGTCAATCCTCTAAAGAGTGATTCCCAACATGTGATGTGGAGGACTCTTTGAAGGGTTGTAAGAGGTTGTCAAAATTTGATTTGCACATGTCAAAGACGTATATAATAGATGTATTAAGTAATTAGAAACTTTCCATTTCTTTCTTGCCACCAAGATGTATAATTCACGGATCAGCTTGAATTAATTTAGTCAGTTTGAAGAACCCAGAGCTTGAAGTAGTACGGTTTTCATGACTACACACCAGCGCAGCAGAATAATATCCGTTCAGTCTCAGAAAGGTTCAGTGAACCGTGATCTTGGTATGTTTTCACACACTTTTCTCCACGTTCAAGTTCAAACACACATAGCTCTTGAAAATGTATTCCCATTTCTTGGCATGATTCAAGATGAAAAACACTGGAACAAAGTTTGACCAGTTGGCCGCCTCAGTCTTAAACCACTGACACACTCACACACACACACACACACACACACACACACACACACACACACACACACACACACACACACACACACACACACACACACACACACACACACACACACACACACACACACACACTGCTTTACAGCTGAGCCTCGGGCTCATTTCTCAGCGGTTCTCGAGGAAGCACTTCTATTATACTTTATCAGAGAGAAGGAGCAATACCACAGTAGAAATAAGCACAGTAAGAGGTCAAAATCACTTATTCACCCACTTCTTTATTCCAAAACACCCTGTGGAGTTTTTGACCACATTGTAGACGTGTCCATGAGTGAATCCCTGGTCTGCTCACCTGCACACCTGCAAGCTGGCGGCAGGCGGTGCAAATCGCTTTCCTGCTCGGGGTTTCTCACCATTACGCTGTTTCAGAGGGAGGGATGATGTGCCAGGAAAAGTGCAGTCATGTGCCAAAGAATCCACGCAGAAAGAGATAGTGGAATGAAGAAAAATAAAATATTTGCACATGAGCCAAAACATTGACTGGTGTGGCATGTGCCAGGACGACCCATTTTAGGAAGCTTCTTTTTCCTGTTCAGATAAAGAACAAAAACATTGAGTCAAAAAGCTGGAACTGTGTAAACAAAAAGCCAAAACACAATGTAGTTATACCATTTTCACAGGAATATATTGTAATACAAAGAGGGCTTTAATATGTTTAATTCTTTCATTTATTGGATCAGGCAATTCTTCCTTTGTCAGCAATAATATTAGGGTGGACAAGTCATTTTGTTTACATTGTTCTCCTTAACATCTCCCTCTACAGTTCAATCAATATGAATTTGAAAAGAGTCCTAAACAGTTTAAAGGGGACATATCATGCTAAATCCACTTTTTTAGCCCTTAAATGCATTTTGTTGTATATTTAGAGTGTTTAGAAGTACAGAAAAGTTCAAAGTAGTCTCTTCAGGTGCTCCGTTGATATCTTTATATTCTGTTTTGGTCATATTTTGCGATCGGTTTCGATTTTTCTATTCTCTATTACGTTTTTTGAACAATGACGTCACAGTATTCTCAGCGGAACTGCCAAATTAGGACATCGACATTTCGAGCAATCCGCCATTTTTGTTTCTCGCTGCGATTTTGTAGTCCAACCGAAGTTACGAGAGGATAAGTCGAAATGTTCGGTTGTTGGATGTAGTAACCCACAAGCTTCGTTACACCGTCTCCCAGCATCAGAACCTTTTCGAAGTGCCTGGTTGAGTTTTATTTTTCACAGAAATGTACCCACATCTGTGGGTAAGGTCATTTTTGTGTGCGCGAAGCACTTCAAGAATGACTGCTTCAGCAACCTCCGCCAGTATAAAGAAGGATTTGCCGAAAGACTTCGTCTGATTGAGCGGTCGGTTCCTTCTATCTATGGAGACGACGAACAGAGCACTTCGGTAAGCTGTATATAACGCTAAAATGTGTGATGATAAGACGTCCCTGTCATTGTTTTGTTAGCATTAGCAGTTGCACCGTCTTCATATGTTAGCGCTGTGTGCTCGTTTTAGATTATAATGTAACTTCTGTGTTAAATAGTCGTAATACAGGCAGTATTGTAGTAGTGGGCATGGATGGAGAAGTTAGTGTAAATATAGTAACACACCATTGCGTTACATCCATATGAAGACGTTGTTCTGTAGGTGCATCATCGTCATTTTCATCTCGCTCCGCCGGGTCCGACTCTGGCTCCAACATGTATGGCTGGATGGACAAATCTTCCGTTGTTGACATTTTGTAAATAATGTGTGAATATAAAGTTTCTGCGCCGCTAGATAATTGTATCTGTTCTATCAAACTACAAAGATGGCCAAACAGGGTGGCGTTGAACCGAGTATCACCTCTGCAACCTGGAGAGGAGGCGAGGTATGAAGTGTCTCATTTGCATTTGAAGAGACCGCCCCAAAACGAGTTGCTCTCAGAAGCACATCAGAAAAGGGGTTGAAAAGGGGCCTGTGGAGCTATAATAATGAGGAATTCAGACCCAAGCATTGCAGTTTCGCGTTGTATAGACCACAACTGTATGATTTATATGTAAAAAGGAAGGATTTAAAAGCATGATATGTCTCCTTTAAGTGGTGCCAAAAAAGAACAACACTATTTTATGCATTGTCAGTCAGCACAGTTTTACAGTGAACTCAAAGAGAAATGTTGGCCTTTAGCAGTCTAGTCCTATACTTCCTGTTCAAATTGCATTCAGGTTTCATCTTAATTTTTTTTTTCCATAGTAAATTGATGTGTGCAGGTTGGACAATCAGATTACAGCAGAAGCCACTATGGGCGCTCTTGTTTGTATCCAGTTGAGGCTGGAATAAAAGGGAAGCCATTGCAACTGCTTCATTCAGTAATTTATTTTGTTCTGTGCGTGGTCTTTTCGATATATTGTTATTGGATTTGTTGCAGGGACAGAGTTTGCCGAGAGGTGAAGTGTCACCGCTGCTGGCTCCCTGAGCAAACCCCTTAACCCCCACCCGCTCATGTTGGGTCAGGAATGGCATCCCACGGAAAAATTGTGCAGATTTAAAAGTGTGATTGCTATTGGATTTGTTTGTAAAATTGAAGTAAAAAAAAGAATATATCAACATTTTAATAAGGACAAGCTACATATGATCAGGCTCTTAACTGAGAGCCTGTTGTTTTTTTCTAGAAACCAAACAAATGTAGAATATTTGTTGTTTCACAAATGACTCCTGTCTTGGGTTTTATTTGAGATGAATGAAAAAGCATAAGTCAAAATGTTGATATTAGCTTTTTTAACACCAGGGTAAAACTACATGATCTGTTCAACTAGGGATGGAGGTAGTTGTACTAGAGGTGATCAGTGTCAATAAACCTTCATAAGCCAGTCGTTTAACTCTTTAGAAATTGCTCATTTCAACACTTTGATATTGTTAAATGTGATTTCAAGACTTACTCTTTATGTTTGGAACTTCTTTTGGTTCAGTCTTCAAAAACACTAATAAATGGTATGACATATTGGAAAAAAAATCTGTTGGAAAGTTCACAATTGTCAAACAAAATCTCTAAATATTTAAAATTCCCCAAACTTTCACCATCATGTTGTCTCATTCCAATCAGCACATTGTAGTGTAGTATGCAATAAAAGTGTTTGTAGCAACTAGGGAAAGAAAACCAAGAAAATGCTGGAAGTGAACATATATTGTTACTTGCCCCATAAATGGTTAGGATTTAAAAAACAAAACAAAACAACCAAAAAACTATTTTCATCAAAGAATGATTGAGGCCATAAGTAACCCAATGATGCCCTCAAACATCCTCACTGAAAGCTGCAGTACTTCACTGGCGGCGTGAGGGAGTCACGAGTCGTCTTCGTTATGATCACGCCGAGCAGACGCACATAAATCTGTGCCGGCAGGCACCAAACTGCAGCATCGTGTGAAAGGACAGCTTTGATGAGCATGACTCTGTTAGCGCAACGTGTCTCTGCGACTGATCTATACCGTGAGTCAGAGGAGCCATCCATCACCACAACCACCGGCACTCCTTTGCGCTCCTCCGCCAAGGTCAGGAGCTTTCACACAGGGGGCGAACACTCTTAGGGTGCCCTCGTTTCTCCACATCATTCTATTCACACTCAGCAGCATGAGGGGATAGACCGCGCTCTTATCACGTGTATCTATGCACAACATTTTACCCTTGTGCACACACTGGCCACAGTTCAGCCACCATGACACCCCGGGTTTCACCATGGGCCCTCCTGTGCTCGGTGGACCGGTAGCGTTTTAATTAGCACAGCGGTAAATCAACAGGAGAGACCGCCTAGGTTTAAAATTCAACGTGGCCTGAGGTCGACCCTGTCTTGCACATCAAGCTCACAGTACAGAGGAGAGGGGAGGAGATTGGTGAATGCTTAAAGTTCATGTGTCTTATGAATCAGCGTGGATTAGATTGAGTTTTGTGGAGGACTGAATGTCGTTTTCGTGACAGAAGAAGATGCTACGATAGTGGGCCAGCCTGAGGGCCTTTGAAGCTTCTAATGCTGATAGAGACAAGTCTCTCAGTCGAGATAGAGTGAGGAAACGGTACGGCATACTGCTACTGTGATTAAAAAGATCCTTTAACGTGGCTTGGTCATTACATACCAAGGCAATAAAACTGTGTGGAAAGTAGCAGCCTACAACAGATCCAATAACTTATCAAAAGCAATGTATGGTTATGCATTATAATCCAGATGAAAATATCCAACACAGGCTCACAGGTTTTAAACCCTTGCTGTGCAGGATGACGGGTAGTGGAAGTGATCTTCATCATGGCCACGTTTGACCCTTATCTCTCTCCCCTTCGGCGCTGCTGCGCTCTGCTGGTTTGCCCTGATCAATGACCCTGTCATCCTCTCACGGTGTGACTCCGGTCAATAGCTTTGATCAGCGAGCAGCAGGCTGGACTCACACACGGCGGGCCCAGACTGCAGACGCTGCGTCCGCGGCTTTGATTTCAAGCATGCACGTGTGTGTGTGTGTGGTGTGTGTGTGTGTGTGTGTGTGTGTGTGTGTGTGTGTGTGTGTGTGTGTGTGTGTGTGTGTGTGTGTGTGTGTGTGTGTGTGTGTGTGTGTGTGTGTGTGTGCATGACAGGGTGAGGGAAAGACAGAGAGGTGTAACAGAAAGTACTGATTGTGCTATTTATTTCTGCTGACCTCCAGAGCCAAGGCAGACAAAATCAATACAGAAAGGTTCTTGGATGTTTACATCTGGCTGGTCTTGATAAGCTACTGTGTGTGTTTTTTACCTCTACATGCGTACACACAAAACCCATTTTTCACCATGTTAGTGCTGCAACAACATAAATATATGATATGATGACTCTACAGGGTTAACACTGAAGGACTGGAGGAGCAAAGCTGGATTAATTTCGCTGTCAGCGCTCATGACTATTGGATTTTCTCTAATGTGGTGTCCCATGGCTGGCTCCCTGCTTGTTTGTTTCTTTTTTTAACTGAAGACAGGAGAATGCCAGATGAAATATTGGTGATGCAGAGTTTTCCTCAGCTGACCGCCAGTGTTTTTCTGCTGTGTGTCATCAGGCCATGTTCAGCCTGTGCATGGTGGAGAGCGAGGCGGATGAAGTGACTCTGCAGGGAGTGACCAGCGTCGGACTGAAGCACGCTTTGGACTTTGCCTACACTGGACAGGTGAGCAGCAGCCACGGTGACTATCACAACTGAACATACAGGAAAACTGAGTACGGAGGAATGTAAAGGAAAGGATTCCTTAACTATGACCTAATAGACCCTTTAGCAAGCAAACTGCCTATTTTCCGCTGCTTAATCATCCTTTCTGTCTGCACCATAGCAGATTTTATTCTTCTATAGTGCCTTGTCTCATCTGCTTTGTAAGCAATTCCATTTGAAGGCAATGGACTGCTCAGTTGTCTCCTTCGCCACTAATTAGCAGCTCCTCTGAGACACTTTTCTACACATGAGGCATCCCATATCTGTACCTCTGTATCATAAAAGCAAGAAACATTTAAAAAAGGAGATGAGCATATACTGAGAGAACAAGCAGGAGAACAAGCCACTGGCTAAATAACTGGTGTTACTGGAAATACTCAGATTGTTTACGCAGGTAAAAGTACTAATACCACAAAATGAAAACATTCCAATTCAGTCAAATGCTCAAATATTCTACAGTAAGTACAATTAGGTACATTTGCTATAGTAACAAAAGGTGCAAAAATTATGAAAGATTAAACAAAAAAAGAATATATCTGTTCTATTCTCCTATAAAACCTGCAGGGACAGTTCTCTGTGTCATGTCGAATGGGACCAAATGCATTTTAAATAAAAGGCACTGGTAAATGCGCTATGATGCACAGGAGTAGAAGTGAAAGGACTTAAAATAGCAGGGGTGAGAGGTATACAATTGAAACAAGCAATTGTGCAGGGTTTCATGCACAGATCTAAGTGCATCAATAGGCTACTTTGCATTTCATGGAGGTACATTGATTACAATGGACAAGAAAAGTATGAATAACCTTGAAAGTAAGCTATAAATAAGGATGTTGATCAAATGTAGTGAATGGCATAAGAAAGTGGACCTACAAATAGAATAAAAATGCCTTAACTTTGTATGTTGTCAACACAATCAAGTAAAAAGGAACACCAGAGTATGAGACCTCTGAGATTCAAGACCTCTGCCAACAACAAATCCACAAACCCTTCTTCACTGATATTGACACGGCTCAGGGAACTGATACAGCCAAATCAACTGAGCACAGTTAATTAACCCACAGATCACGAGAGTTCTAGAACAAAATACAAGGTTACACTTTCTTGTTTTGTATTAAAGCATCTGCGAAATGAAACTGTAATCTGCTGCCAGTATGCAGCAGGCAGAATTCAGTGTAACTGTTCACTGCTGCTAGAGAAAAGAAAATAACATAACGAGAAAATAACAAATATTCTATATCTTCCATTTATATGTGAGCTTTAATAATGTTGTAGGAAACAGGCGACTATTTTTATTAATTTTATTTCTAACATACGTTGTGTTTAATAAAATCTGTAAAATGCTAAATCTACTGTACAAGCAGTACATTTGTAGCTCATTCTAAAAAGTTTATTCAAAATCAAAAAAAAAACTCCACTCCACAGTTATTTCAAATATACCTTAAACAAATCCTGGATTTTAAAGACTCTGTGTTTAATTCCAGCTTTTATCAGAGGACATGTGCAGGCATAGTTCAACATTTCACTCGCGTAAACTGCTCACTTCTCTGCCTGCAGCGGTCAAAGTGCGGAACATTATTCAGAGAAAAACACATTTAAATTCCCATTTGAAAAGGGCACAGCTTTTTACTTCAACACGAAAGCTGCACGAGGGTCATGTGAGTGGCGCCGGTGTATGTCCGTGCCTCGTCACCCCATCAGTAAGAAGAGCGGGCTAAGTGTGTGCGATCATTTCTAATAACCTTCCTTGACCTCTTTTTTTTTTTTTTTTTTTTAAACACCAGCAATTCTCGCTACACTAAGCAGCCTAGCGGCTTATTTTGTATACCGAGAGGCCAAGAACTTTGTGATTACTCCTAATTTTATTTCCGCAGTGGAAATGAGCAACGAGCGAGTTGGTTAGCGGTTTAAGTGGGTCAACAGCAGGCTTGCAAGCCGCCCTGCTTTGGTAGGCTCAGCTCCTGCCTGCCCAGAGGAGATGATAGCAGATGAGACGAGGGACGTATACTTATCCCCACATCGTAAATAACGACCCACTAAAAATCCTTCAGCCACACGTCATAGGCCAGGAGGGTGAGTGCGAAGAACATGCCACCACAGGACGCTCCAAGGCCGAAGTCCGTTAGCAACCTCACCGATGTCTCTCTCAATTAAACATCCTGCAGTGTAGCAGCTTTATTACAAAGACCATATAACCATTGTTTTATGGTCTGAGAGCATGCAGCGAGCGCACATGGATGCTGATCCCGAGGCCAAAGACGTAATCTTCCAGCCCTCCATGTATTTTGTCTTGTCCTCCAGGTGAAAGCTCGCAAGAAAGCAAGTGCAATAAATGTTGGTTTACACAAGAGCTCATCGTACTCCCACACTGAGCCAGGTGCGGTGTTATAAAACGGACTTCTGCTGTGCGAGGTTGAAGTGCCCGCGCTGTAGTGAGCCTCTGGAGTGGAGCAGGATATGAAGAGCGTTCACTTACTGTTATTACAGCCATTATTTTTCAGCTTGTTGCCGGTCGTCTGCTGCCTCACAGGACGCTGGGATAAATATGTATCATGCAGGTGGGGAAGTAACAAATTACAAATACTTCCATTACTGTAATCAAGTACTTGTACTTTTACAGGTGTGTAATTTTACTCACACTCAAATACAATATGCACCATCTAGTATACTTACTTTTAAAATCATTGCGGGTAGACCCACAATTTGAATAGATGTTCAAACCATTTTTGTATCACCGTTATCATTTTAACTGAGAAAAATTCTCCTTTATATGTACATCACAATATGTACATACATAATGTACATGCATAATGTAGTTTTATGCACCTTCTGTCTGTGAAATTAGCTTTAAACATAGATATTTCATACCAGTAAATTGAATTGACTCCCTAACAGGACAATTAAACATGTTCAAAAAGTAACTAATGCTCTAAATAATACCTAAGATATATACTTTCTCCTATTACTGGTAATGAAAGTTGAATTTAAATATCAGTACTTGTTGAATACTAATCCTTTGGAGGCTAATTTTTTTTCCAGATCATGTATATCTTTGTTTATATTCACAGAACACAAAAAAAACAGAAAAAAAACTTGTTGCCAAGGTTTCCTGAAAAATCTAGATTCCACATTAGTGTCGCTTTGCTCTCTCACCTCAGATCATCACATATCCAGCTAATATCCAGCTAATTAAAGAAAATAGCCGACTTGTAGATTGTGTGCATGGTTAACTGGAGCGCTGCCCAGGCCTGGGCAGGAAACCATACTGTGATAAATAGCAGTTTGCACATGCAGCTAATTGCAGAGAATGAGAAAAAATACTTATCAGAAAAGCTTGCTGGGAAAGTAGCTGAGTGTTGTTTAGTGGAGAACGTTTAACTTTCCCAAACAAATTGCTAAATTAACCCAAATAAACAGTTTACACAAATCCTTAAGTGGTCACATTATGTACGTGTATGTTTTTGTTTTTTTGTTATCAGCACACACACTGACTGAAATGTTTTCCACATCACTCACAATAACTAAGGAAGCAAGTACCGGAAACAAGCTGCGCATTTGTATTCGGATGCATTCGATCCGCTTTCAAATCCATAAATTATGAGTGGGCAGGAGGGACAATGGTCCCAGTAAGTGCTGCTAAACCATGGTCAGCCCACTACTGTATGAAGAGACGTGAGAGACGGGGGAGACAAATGATGAAGTCGTTTCTCTCACTTTCACTACTGAGGCAGTCATGGATGTGTGGCTATGTGGGGCAGCGATGAATGGATTACAGAGGTTTGTTCCAGCCTGTTAGGCGCAAACCGAATTGTGCTTGGAAGAGGAGAGTGTAAGAGGTATCACAGGGCACGGTCGGCCTCTCCGGGTTATTATTCTCAATGATTAATGGAACACTTATTTTTATCCACTCATGTCAGCGTGCTTGGAATAGATAGTTGACCCGATCGTGATGCTTCCAGTGTTACCTGGCTCCGCTCGTGGGAGCTCAGCGGTACAACCGGCCGTATGGGAGAGATTTATGTCGTGTATGAAGGAAACAGAAGGATCATTTCAGCCGCTCATTCGGCTAAACAGGAAGCGTTTTGGCCGAATCAGGGCTGTAAGGATTGTCTGGATATGCTGCTGTGGTGGTAGGAGGATAATGGTCAATCAAGGACGCCAGCAGATCAATTCTCAGTTGCTTTCACTGAATCAATAGAGGCTTGGTGAATATCATTTGTAATCCGCAGCTGAAATAAAACACATTTCAACAGAAATCGTGTACGCGCCTGAACAATTGGGTGCACTCAATGTTTTATTTAAATTTTTTGTAGATATGAACCATTGTACACATTTTGACATTATCTTTTCAATGACATACATGCTGGATGGCCGTCCACCACTTTTACGGATCAGATTACAAATCAGATTGCAGATATTTTACAGAAACTCTGCCAGTACCTTGGTTTTGACACTTTGACATATCTGTAACACTGCAATATTGTTAAATAAATGTGACATTATCCACTAAATGACACATAAAACAAACGTTTTAATTATTCATATAAATTGTTAAACAGAATAGAAGATGGAAGAAAAATATCATAAAAACTCAAAAGCATCAAAATATGATTTTTTATTTTATTTTACATTAGTGGAAACAGATTAAAATGATCTGAAAAGCTTAATACCATTGTAATAAGATGACGAACTGTAGAGGGTGAACGTTGAAAGATGATTTGTATGTAGGGATGATTAAAAATACCCCAGTAACATGCCAGTAAAACAAAGTATACAGGAGCCTGGAGATACATTTAGACATGATAAAGAGAGAAGTGTATGATCCCTGCATTAAATCAGA
This sequence comes from Lipophrys pholis, assembly GCF_963383615.2. Lineage (NCBI taxonomy): Eukaryota > Metazoa > Chordata > Actinopteri > Blenniiformes > Blenniidae > Lipophrys > Lipophrys pholis. The sequence goes on along the minus strand of NC_137639.1, from coordinate 10,618,202 downwards.
CTCACATTATGCACAAACCACTCCAGAATACTGTTAATTATTTACTACAGACATGGGCTACATGTGGCTCCCCGTCCCTATACTTAAGTACATATGAACAAGGTACCGCACATTTTGATAATTCTCATTGAATCGGCTGTTCTATATCATCAGAGATCATTTGGGTAAATATTCACAGTCACTTTTTGCCACCTCTCATATTGAGGATAACATTTTGGTGGCACTCACAATGATTTAAGTTGTCTAGCTGAGATCTACAGTAACTTCACATATGAATAATAAGCAGATGTGACCTCGTGTCATTAAGTGAAAAATTAGAACATCCATAAAAATACATTTATGGTAGAACAAGTACTGCATTGTACTGTAATACACTATATGGTTTACACAATAATGTGGTGAAAAAAAGTGTTGTACTCAACCTGATGAACAAACAAAGATTTTATTTGACGTACATATTATTTAAAAAAAACGCATTCGAATATTTTGAAGCTCAATGTCTGTCAACAATCTGCAGTGACACTGGATGTCAGGAGAGGACAGAGGAAAGTCGAAACCCTAATGACCTTGTTTATTTCTTCTGTCCAGATTTTGCTGGAGCCAGCGGTGATCCAGGACGTCCTGTCTGCAGGCAGTCACCTCCAGCTGCTGGAGCTCCTCAGCCTCTGCTCACACTACCTCATCCAGGTGCAGCACGCACACACACACACACACACACACACACACACACACACACACACACACACACACACACACACACACACACACACACACACACACACACACACACACACACACACACACACACACACACACACACACACACACACACACACACAAATGTAAAACTGGTTCCTCACTGTGCAGAAATATCCTCACTGCAATGATTTTAAAGCAGTTGTACTCTGAATACTGATGGAAACCAATGTGTTCACATGCACATGTGTAGTTGGTCCACTGTGTGAGCTGTATGGGCTATTACATGAATCACAAAAACAGTAGATGCACCTATCAGGCTCATGGAAACCCTATAAAGCCATTGACTTTTATGTGGTGTGCATGTTGCAGTCCCTGAAACAGACCCTGTAATTTTCCTCTTTTGGTTTGTCTTTAGTGGTTGACAGTGCAGACTGTCATGGATGGAGGGTGGACTCAAAGGCCAGACAAAGCAGGTTGAAATGCAGGAACCCCGGCAAAACGGCAATGCAGAGAATCATAACAGAGAGCACAGTCGATATAAAGTAAACAGAGAGCGCGGGCAAAATGTCCCAGAGAAACACAGTCAATGCAGACAAACTGGCAACAAGATACAGAACGTATAGTGCAGCCACCAGGTGCAGACAATCACATCGGCTCCAGGTGAAACACATCAGGGTCGGGGAGCAGCAATCAGACACAGCAGAGGGCAACTCAAGGAGCATGGAATCTGAGACAGCATGAGACTTCAAACTGAAACAGGAAACACACAAGACAGAAAATGTACACTGTGATACTGAAGTATGCCAATTAACATTGTATGAAGGTCCTACAAAATGAGTGTGTAACCTCTAATCAAGAGGTAGTTCAAGACTTTGAGTAATACACTCACAGCATTTGAGGTTAATTAGTGACCCAAAGTTAAATGTATGCTATTGAATGACCTGTTCATCGTATAACCTGCCTTCACCTGTTGTTCACGATCCCTCGACCATGATCTCGATAGAGTGTTTGAGAAGATGGATCATCCACATACACTTTATTCTATTTTCGCATCCCATGCTCTTCCACACAGTAAAGAGAACAAAGAATATATATATATATATATGTTTTATACACTACTTCAATACATTTTTCATATGTTTATAAAGTTAGCAACATGTCCTTTGAATATGCACTTTGGGAAAAGAAAATTTTGCCTCACACCAAGTTGGTCCATGTTTGAGTCCAGGCCCCGTCTGTTTTGAGTTTACATGATCTCCTGTATTTACCCTCTCTGTGATGATGACTTTCAAACAGTGTCAGCTAAGATGGGCTCCAGCTTCTTGCTACTCGAGCCAGAATAAATGGCAGATGGATTGATACTGGAAATAGCTTAGACAAGTATTTTCCAGTGCTGGTGTCTACTGTCCAGTGTGTTTTTTTTGGTTTTTGTATTCTGCATCTGATTCGTATGGGTTGGATGTTTTCAGTCTTCATTCTAGACCACCGTTTTAACATAAACACAGTAAACAAGGAAATGGAGTCAGCCTCACTTGGCCTGCACACCTCTACAGCATAGTAATTGCTTTTCATTAAAACTTTACTAATGAAATCCACACAAACAACGAAGCATCAAATTTAGCATTTCAGCAAATGTTGTAAGTTTGGTGCTGAATTTATAAACATATCATGTGCGCAGTCCTAACCTCTTGAGTTCTTATTTTTGCACATGATGTCTCTATCAGTGAGCTCTGGAGGTGCTGTAGATGGCTCTTTATGTTGTTTTGACAGAGCCTGACTCTGGTTCAGATTTTTCTGCTGAGCTAAAACAACTGTCTCCCAGTGTTTGCTTTATATGTTGTACACAACAATGGGATTGGCATCGGTTTTTTCTCATCTTGGCAATATATAATAAAAAATGCTTCTCCTATAATGAGCTGCTCTTTCGAGCTATGTCAACAATCAGTCATGTACTGAAACACAGCTGTAATTCTACTGCAGTAATATGCAATGAGCGGTCTATAATCAGGCCTCTCGTGTTGACTCCAGGACCTGGACCGAGAAGAATTACAGCACAGAAGCCCTTGAAGCTGGTAAACACACCGTGTGATGTTCAGGGACACATCTGCAAGGTTTATACTTACCATCTACTGTCAGGTACCTGGGTCTAAGACCTCCCGAGCAACTGGGCCAACACGCTGCTGCTTCATGCATTTTATCACAAGATCAAGTTGTTGAAACAGAGGCAGTGTCAGCCCACTGTCCTCGGGGTATAAAGGATATCACTGCTGCCGATGGAAACAAATGATGCCTATAGGTTGCTGTCAAACAGAAAAAAGAAATATGAAGAAACAGCAACCTTTTTTTTTTATTGTTCGTAAATTAAGGAGATCCCTTTGTAGCTCTGATTTCTTTGCTTGGACTAGCACATTGTTCTTTAATCTATTGAAAATAAACATTCAAATGCTATAGTAAAAACAGCACCTCAAAGAAAGAAAAAAAAATCAGTTATACAACCACATCAATCCAATATGACCTAACAAATGAACTACATGTGTTTTGTAAATTGATAAGACTGATCACACATAGGTATTGCCTGAATTCAAAACACAAAGGCTGCCATTTTTGTCCCTTGGCCCAATTTCAGCCTTTTACAATGGATTTGGACTCATCAAGTACCCAATCACACTTTCCGCATCTTATTTTGTGCCTCATGCGGCTGTCCTCAAATCCCCTCCAGGACAGTGTAATCTTTCATGCCACAATTTACTGTTTAAGTCTTCACAGTTACATCACAGGCGTAAACACAGCTCTAATGTGCCATCTGGTGGTCGTAAAAGACTCATCTCCACTGTTTTGGATGAGTTATTCGACCATACTTCACTTTGAAAGAAAACAACTCCCTCATGACGAAATGATGGCCTTTTTTTGTTTTGTTTTGTTTTTTTGTTTTGCTTTTTCCATTTCATTTCACTGCCACCATCCATCAGCACATCAGCAGCCGGTGATGATCAGCTGACTGATCTGTGTGCACACTGAATGTGCTGAATGTCTGAAGAGGGGCAATACCACTAAGATTGATTACCTGGTACAGGTAGATTGAAAATCCGATATAGCCACACAGTTTCCTGCCTATGATATGATGGACTCTGATGAAGTTAATTGAATTGGTATTGAATAGATGTTCAGCTCTGCACTTGAAGTGTATTGCATTGGAACTTCAACTTGTCTTAAGTAGCAATTGTCTCTATGATTGATTAGATAAATCATAATCACTCAGTTTTTTGTTTTTTTTTGCCCAGGCGTTTATTTACTTTGCCACTACTTGTAAAAAAAAAAAAAAAAAGAGCTGCAATTAACCTTTCCTGTAAGACAGTTGCATATTTGATTTGTTTAAGTTAAAAAAATCGGATGCACAATGATCTGGGTAGGTGACACATGAAGTAAGTGCATTATGGCACCGTGGCAGAGGAGGGAGGAGGTGATTGTTCATGTGTGATGCACGACAGCCAGAAGATGGCAGTGTTATTCCACCAGTAAGACCTCTTTGTCTTTCATCATGCCCATTTATTCCCCCCCCCCTGACTGTCCACACATTTGGCATCTGCAGTGTTGTCACGAAACTGACATCATCTGGAAGTTAAAGCATTTATACACGTGCAGTTTGTGTTATTTATGTATGTATGCATGTATAGTGGATCAGCACAACATTTCTACATTCATAATTTGTGAATATGGCACACTCTGTATTCAACACAAAAGAGAACTGCAACACATTTTACTGAACACATTATAAACAAGTGATGTCAGACGCAAAGATGCAATGTTTTGAATTTCTTTGGGAGGGGGAAACTGCAAAAGTACAATAAGTAACATCCAAATACATGAACACATTTTAAGGAAACAGCTTTTATGCCATTTTAGATGCTTACATGTAGTGTTGTTGGAGTATGTCTGCTTAATTACTCTCACCAGTTCTGGTCCGTCTCATCTCTTGACACCACAAGATTGTGTAGGTCTGGAGTCTCTCAAGATTCTTATATGTACTATGTAAAACACAAGTAAAAGAAGCTGATGGTTACAAAGAAAGTAGGCAAACATAATTTAGCCTATTTCGAAGGCTTTGCTCCCTGAAGACTGCCAAAACACCAATCATGAACTTGAGGACAGACTGGACGCTGCAGTGACTCACCGTCTCCACCAACCACACACAAGGGACGGGATCTTTTTCTACTTGGAGAGACAGATCTCCTCCTCATTGGTTTCTGCAGGGTATTTTAAGGGTCGTGAACTGACAGCTGCCTCTAAAGCCCTCCAACATGCTGGATAACCCTTTATACATCCGCAATGTCATGTCAAGATGTCTTGTTAGATGTTTACGGGTGGTATTGGAGATGTTATTGGAGCATATCGACAAACTAAATGGAACAGCCCTTTGCACCACAAGATGGTGTAGTGAGTCTCTCTATAGCTTGGAGAGTGTATTGATTCCAATCAGGGGAAAGGAAGCAGCAAGTAAATAAAATAGTACACAAACATCTTTAAGACACTGTAGGAAGTTTTCCTAACTGTCAACATATTCAGAGCTAGAATAAGAACAGACTGGGTGTTACAACGACTCAACTTCTCCAACAAACAACAGGTGGATCGCTCACATCGCCACATATTGTACCTTTAAATTTCTTCCTCAGGATTTAGAATGGACTCCCCCCCCCCCCCCCCTTTTTACTTGGAGAGACAGAGTTCCTCCTCATTGGTTACTGCGGGGTATTTTAAGGGTCACATGATCTGACAGCTGTCTCTAAAGCCCTCTAACGTTGCTGTATAACTCACCCTTTACATCTCGGTTCCTGCAGGAGCTGAGCAGCGTGAACTACCTAGAGCTGTACCGCGTGGCCGACCTGTTCCACCTCCCCGCCTTGGAGGAGGCCGTGGTGGGCTTCCTGGTGGAGCATCTGTCGGAGCTGAGCCAGAGCCAACAGGACGAGGCCCTGCAGCTGCCCTACCGCCTCCTCAGGGAGGTGCTGAAGAGTGACCGCCTCACCTCCCTGAGCGAGGAGGAGATATGGAAGGTAACCCTGCTGGAAGTTAGTGTGCGTTTGTGTTGCTGTGACTTTCTCTTTCTCATTTTTTTTTTCCCCACACAGTGCAGTGTTAAAGTGTTGAAGCCGAGTGTTATGGTAATATTTAGATGAAAACAAAAGTGAGAAACAATCATCTCTGCTTGTAAATTTGAACAAATTGCATCCTGGCACTAAACTTGTGTGTATATATAGCACAAACACATAAACAAACACACACACACATAGAAATGTACTGCATGCACACAGACCGATGCACAACAAATTAAACACTGCCATCTGCACCTCACATACTGTTTGTTTATATTAATGAGGATATGCAATAGAAAGGACCGGTTCTGAGCGTGCATGCACACGGGTGTGATAGACTGTCAGTCCGTGCATCCGTATAGGCACGTGTGTGTGTGTGTGTGGTTGTGTGTGTGTGTGTGTGTGTGTGTGTGTGTGTGTGTGTGTGCTTGATGAACTGCCGGGGATGGTGAAGTGAAGCAGCGACTGGCCGTTTTGACTGTTCATTTGCACCAATCAGCCCCACCTCTCCTCCGCCGCCCCCTCAGCCCTTTCTCCCTGTCTTTCTTTCTCTCCCCCCTTCCTCTCCTCTGATTAGGCCCACCGCGGCTCCATCAGGGCCCCAATCCCCCAGCTGTCACTCGGCCGCCCGTCTGATTGAAAACAATCAGGCCTCTGATGGCACAATTACCCTGACCCTTTAGCCAGCCGCCGCCACCATAATCAGCCTCTGATTAGGCTGCTTTGGGCCTCCTTCACTTCGCCCAGAAGGTTAATTTGGGCATCAGACGGAAGCGAACGGCAAGCGGGGGCCGGCGTCCGAAAGGGTTGGCGGCTGGGGGGGGGGGGGCTTGGGGGGGCCGGGGCGGTGGGTGCACGCCAATACAGGACAGATATAGCTTGGGCCGTCAATCACCGTCACTCAGAGTTTTCTTAGTCTCTCACGCTCTGGAAATCACATTTTCTCTGCCTTTGTTTTTCTTCTTCCTCCCTCCTTCTCTTTCTTGCCATCTTTTGCTCTGCCTCTCTGTAGCTTCCCCTTCTCCCCTCACCTCTCTCCCTCCCTCACTATCTCTTCCCCTCGCTCTCCCCTTTTCACACACACACACACACACACACACACACACACACACACACACACACACACACACACACACACACACACACACACACACACACACACACACACACACACACACTCGCACTTTCTCTTTCAGAGGGGAAGGAGGGAAAAGGAGTTGATTTATTCTGTGCCCCGAGGAAGTTGTGTGATGCAGCGTGACCTTCACAGTCAGCTGCCGTAGTGTGCGCACACATACACGCACACACACATGCACGCACTCACTGTCACTTCAGAGCGATGAGGAGGAGAGAGGCGGGGTGAGCGATAGAAAGGGAAAGGGAGGAAGAGACAGCAGAGTGGCACAGATACTACAAAGAGACTGAAGACTGACTTGCATGTTTGTTGCATATTTACACCTTTAGAGCCAGACTGAAGGGGAAATAACGGAAAGGCAGTTTTGCATGTGTGGAAAACTCAAAATATCCATATCCTGTGTTATTTATGGTGCAAAAACAGGCTCTATCTGTGATTAATTCCTCTTCTCTTGTGTCCGTTACCAGCCCCAAAAAACTTGCCTTTATTCCTCTGTGATAAGTTCTCAGTCTCAGCACAAATTGCACTTTGTTCCGCTGATAATGGTATCAGTGATCTCCAGTCATCTACCCACATTCAGACCTTGTCGAAGCTAAATAACCTTCCACCGTTCTCAAGTTCAATTAAATCCCTTCTCAGCTACCCGGTTTGCCAGCATTAAACAAAGGAGGGTGCCTGTGGATATTTACAGTCTGTATATTGAATGCTGCTGATTAATAATTCGTGTGTGTGTGTGTGTGTGTGTGTGTGTGTGTGTGTGTGTGTGTGTGTGTGTGTGTGTGTGTGTGTGTGTGTGTGTGTGTGTGTGTGTGTGTGTTTTGGCAACCATCGCTGTAGCGCTGGCTTGCCTCAATCTTGCCATAATAGCTCATAGCTATCTAGAAAAATAATTCTGATTAGCAGGCCTTCAGTCATATTTTCCCCCTCACGCCATCTTTTTTTCATTCCTTAGTTTTTGCCTGATTTTTCATCTATTTTCTTGCTGAGTTTTTTTCTTTTGCACCCTTTTATTCTGTTTTACTCCTCTCTTGTTTCCTAGCATCGTGTCTAGTTGCAATAAACCCTAACTTCGTTATCCTACCCATTTCCTCTTTGAAGAAGCCGTTTGTTGAAATAGAAAGAAGAAAGAAAATCAAGGCTCTCCTTAGAGTCGCTATCATTCCCCTTAGACTATCCTCCTTGACTTTGAAATGAACTGTGTCAGGATTGAATCAATAATATATAAAAGAAAGCAACACATGATAAACTCAATATTATGCATCATAAATAAACTGTCATATCTGAGCAGCACGATAACTTGACGGTTATCACACTGGTGGACCTGTGAAGAACTGGTAAACAGAAAGATATCACAAGAAATGGTGTCGTGACTCGAAAGAAGTGAATGATTACTCAGTTTTTTTTTCAAAAGATATCAATGTTGTTGCTGTAGTTTTGCTGTTAATGACTTTATAATACCTGACCTGAAGTTCTCATACATACAATGCCATCACATAACACCAGTTTATAGCACTACAAGTGTGATACAAACATGCATATTAGTTCATTAATGCATCTTGTGAAAGTCTAGAAGATAATATTTGTGCTTCGTGCAACATTGTGGTGGAACACAAAAAAAAATAGTCCTCCCAGGACAACCTCCTCCGAGTAGCACCAGATAATGGTTTGATTTCCTCAGCTTGGGTGCAGGAAATAACCTTCTCTAAAGCTTTGTTCATTCATGTTGTCTAGTTTGAGAAGTACAACACTAAGTGATATATCAGTAAATGTACTCTTGTTATAAAAAACTACTGAGAATAGTTACCTTTTAAGTATAGTTTTTTTTAATTACATTGTCAGTAGCAGGGATTCAAACGTAATCTGCTTTTGTAAAATAGCTACACTCAAAGTAATTATCCATCCATCCATCCATCCATTCATCCATCCATCCATCCATTCATCCATCCATCCATCCATCCATCCATCCATCCATCCATCCATCCATCCATCCATAAATACTGGGGTTACTCAGTGGGGATTTATAGATTACATAATGTTAGTTGTACTTGAATATTGAGTAAATCCATATACTTGAAAGGAGCACTTATAAAAGTATGCACAATTACCACCTAATTACAGTTATATCAGTATTTGTAATCAGTTGCATCCACCATCATGAATGATTTCAGGAGACAGACAAACAAACAAACCAATAATGCAACATAATATTTGAGCAATTTTCTTGCAAAATCAACTTCTTCAGTACTCTGTAATTGACTGAGTATTTAGTTCATAAGAATGTGTTTCTTTTCGTGGTTAATTTATATAAAAAGTATTTTTTACACTCCTTCTTGCATTGCATTTTTATTTATAATAATTGCCATTTATTCCCTACATGCACAGATATCAACAATGTGATGAGGAGAATATGCTGTATACAACATCTTTTCTGCTCCAACAGAAATAACTTTAAGATGTAACAAAAAATCAGACAGGAACAAGACTCAATTGAATTCCAATGTGGGTCTTTGCTGTCATATTTTGTTGCTATAGGTCAATTCATTCATTCAAAGTATCCACATGTCTATACTCAAAATTTGAAGATAACTGCAATGTTATTGTCATGTCTACATGAATTCATGTAAAAGGCAATTGTGCACAATAGCCATGCATGAAAGAAAGGTTGATCAATTATCTGTACATAAACACAACACTGAGAGAATAAACTGGACCCTCTGTGACAGAGCTACGGAGCTGGTTCAGGTAGTAACTGCTCTTGTCTTTCCTGCTTCCAGTTGGTTGTTCTGTGGTTGGAGCACGACTGTCGTTACCAGTACACAGAGGATCTGCTCCAACACGTCCGCTATGGGCTGATGGACGTCGCCACCCTGCATCACCTCGCCCGCAGCCACCCTCTGGTCCAGTCCAACCCCACCGCTGCCGCCCTGGTGGACGAAGCCCTGGATTACCACCACTCCACCTTCGCCCAGCCCCTCCGCCAGTCGGCCCGCACCAGGCCCCGCTTCCAGTCACTCACCCTGTATATAGTCGGCGGGAGGAAGCGTGAGGTGAGCAGGGTCAGGGAGCTGCGGTACTTCAACCCCGCCGTGCAGGAGCATGTGCGCGTGGCAGGGGGCTCGAACTGGAGTGACCTGGCACCCATGGCCACTGGACGCAGCCACCACTGCATGGCTATGATGGGGAACTTTCTGTTTGTCGTGGGTGGCGAAGTGGAGCACGCCACTGGGAGGACGTGCGCGGTCAGAACTGCGTGTAGGTATGACCCCAGGGGCAACCGGTGGACGGAGATAGCCCCGATGAAGGCATGCAGAGAACACTTTGTCCTGGGAGTGCTGGGTCAATACTTGTATGCAGTGGGGGGCAGGAACGAGCTGAGGCAGGTGCTGCCGTCTGTAGAGCGCTACTGTCCCAAGAGGAACAAATGGATGTTCGTCCAGCCGTTCGACCGCTCGCTATCCTGCCACGCCGGCTGTGTGGCTGACAGTCTGCTGTGGGTCTCAGGTACAGGACAAACTCCAGAAGGACGGAGCGTGCATGACTTTTATCTTAATGCGTCTCGTACTTGTACGTGCACACGGACGCACTTAGTTGAAGCACACTGATGAAATGCAGGGGTGTTGTGCCTTTGTGTTGCAGGTGGGGTGACGAACACAGCTCAGTACCAGAATCGGCTGATGGTCTACGACCCAGAACAGGTAACTGTGAAGTACCTAAACATTATATGCTGCTCAGGTCAATATTACGTGAGAGTGACTGTTTGTGGAGACAAACTATTCAAGATTTCTCATCAGACTTCAGTTGTCTTCCTATAAATGTAGTTGGTTTTGTATGTAAACCAAAAGTCTCACCTAAAGTTTGGATTTTACAGCCTTTAATAGAGCTATTTCTGTTCACTTTGCCTGTTGGACACTCAGACAACATCTACAACAGTGCAGCATTTAGAAAACTGAGAAAGCGTTGTGCTTTTCATCTTGTGTTTGTGGAGAAGATTGGAGATTATGGAGTGAGTATTGGATGTAGATTTGTAGAATAATCAAACATGGGGGACCAGTTGAAAGTCAGGGTTGTGCCATGTTGGCTCTTAGGCCCCATAACAATCCATTTAATAAGGGTGTAAATGTTTTGTTCCATTTAACCAGTGACTTTAGGTCAGTTCTACACATAAAGGGACAAAACCATAGCATCACTTGTGTCTTGTGTTTGATGGATCAACGTTTGGTCGAATGGAATCGCTCTCACTTCTACTCATCTACGTTTTCTCTTATTAGTCTGGTGTCATCAAACCAATAGTAACTGATTATGAAATCAACAATGCATTTACAACTGTTGGAAGTTACATAAGCCAATTCTAGGGTACTTTTGTCATAGATGGACAGTTGTAGAGCTGCTGTTTCTCCCTGAGGCGGCTTTTTGCTTCAGCCGTCAGTCAAACTGCCAGAAATGTATTCTCAGATGAATGAATAACAAACCATGCACCTCAAATGAGTGGATCATCACAAACATTTGCAGAAGTCTGATAATAACTGATTGATTTGAATCATCAGTGATTCTTTTGGCGCACATAAGAGAAGTTCATCCAAGAAAATGTGTCTAGTAAGTCAAGATATGTTCATCGGTCATTTGGCAGATTTCTGACATAATAGAAGCAATAGTAACTAGTGGGTTTACTCTATTTTGATGGGACATTTTGTATTAGTATCTGAAGTGACAAGCACACTAACCCATGGTTATAGATGGTGATGTACTAATTGGAACAGTTTTGTATTCTCTCTACTTTTTGTAATAGAGCTCTTCATTCTGGAACTGATGTTTTAGTTTGTCTGGCTCTAGTCAGGAATTATAAAACTTATTAAGTTTCTTATTATCAATGTGTAAGATCCATCTGAATCACAAGTGTTGTACACTTTTGAATGGAGCTTTTGGTTTTTTAGGGAACGTGGAATCTGTAGTACTCAGAAAAACAAAAAGAAAAGCATATCTATACATAACAAGTGTAACAATAATAAAATAAAAATCAACACAGGCCTTATGTTCATGGTGATGGATTACACAACAGGCAGGTGTCAAGCATCTACTAATTGATTTTCACATCATATGAAAATTCATAGAAACCATCAGCATCTTGGAAATTCTGACATTTTTCAGGATGCCGGGCTTGGTAACTCTAAAGCTGAGCTCTGTATTAGTGATGCGTGGTCAAATATCTAAGTTTGGATACAAAACCCCCCCCAAACAAACACATTTTGGTCCTTTAATGTAAATCTTCTGAGTTTTGCTTTCAACACCTGATGCATCCCTTTATCCTAAATACAAAACAAACATTCATGACACACTTTTTTTTTAAGGTTGCTGTGCTCTTTCAGTGCATCGTGCCTAAGAAAAAAATTCGGCTTAACTGTTAATTCTGCGTGTGTTTACTTGCAAACAGCTCACGATGCTGGAATGTAGTAATCTTCCATTTCTGTTTGTGTATGTATATGAAGCAGCTGTTGCAGAGGCCCGGATCTCGGTGAGGCTGTATATAGTGTGGAGGTATGCGGTGTGTATATGTGTAAGGTGCATATCCATATGGGCCCGTGTTTGTACACGTCTGCGAGGAAGCGAGGGAACGAAGGAGCGAGGGAAAGAGAGAGGGAGAGAGTCTCATTTGTATTCACCATGAATCTACATTCACCTGCCAGAGCAACAGCAACCCCCCACCCACTCTACCCTCAACAGATGGCCACCCGTCAGCTCCCAGCAGACACACACACACACACACACACACACACACACACACACACACACACACACACACACACACACACACACACACACACACACACACACACACACACACACACACACACACACACACACACACACAAAATAAGCTTCCACACACTTAGTGAAATGAGCAGGGATCCTTGGTGTAAAATGGAGTGGCTGAAACATATGATTAGAAATAGGGAGGGAAGTCATTAGTACAAACCAGAGCTCCAGTGTCACGTTATTTATCTAGCACTGAGCATACATCAATTACCCATGCATGGATATGCTTAAATATTAATCTTCTTATTCATCCTCCTTCCCTTTTCACCCTGTTTCTCTCTCTCTGCCTCCCTCCCTCTTTGTGCTCCATCTCTCATTTTCTCCCTTCTTCCGTCAAATCCATCCGCCTTTCTTACCTCCTTCTCTCGTCCTCCTCCTCCTCCTCCAACCTCCTCCACTCTCCAACCACCTCCACCTCCTCTCCAGGACCAGTGGTTGGCCCGCAGTCCCATGCTGCAGAGGCGAGTGTACCACGTCATGGCGGCGGTGAGGAGGCAGCTCTACGTGCTCGGTGGGAACGACCTGGATTTCAACAACGACCGCATCCTGGTCCGTCACATCGACTCCTACAACATGGACCAGGACCAGTGGACGCGCTGCTCCTTCAGCCTCCTCACAGGTGGGAAGAGCGTTGAAACACGGTCAAAACATGCATTACCGCTTACATTTGTACAGGTGGTAATACGTCTGGCAGTACATGACGAGGTATGAATAATATCCCTTCTTCCCATTATAATAAATCAATTGAATTATTACATTGGCTTTATTTAGTCAGAAAGATTATTTTCCTAACTGAACAGTTTTTCTTTCTTCAAACATACCTTTGAAGCTATGTTGAAGAAATTCTGAAGATGTGTTATAAAGAATTCACTGGACTTGAGAATGGGCCATTGAGTTTATTACAGATGAAGTTGAGATTAGAGAATTCAGGGGGAGGAGAGGTACACAGAGGACTCACTATCCCTATTCTGAGGAGCCGACCTTCACAGAACCGTATTTATTCATGAAGAGACTGAAAATAGGTGGACTCCAGATAAGGATGGGCATTGGACACCTTAGGAAATTTTTTTTTGTCTCAAGAGTATGAGGAGCTTTTTTTCCTTTTTATTTTGTCATAGATTTGAGTGGCCAATCTGTCTTCTCAGATCTCTGATGAACTAACTTACCGAGAAATGGAGCCTTTGGGTGACACAGGTGGAATGACGCCTTCGTAGCTGAGTGACAGAGATCAATTCTTCCCTGTCAGGTCTGAACACAATATAAAAAAGAGATGTACAACCACAGTTGTGGGACTGAAACATCTCCACACAACATTAGCTTGTTTTTGGATTTCTATAAGTTTCCTTCTTCTGTTTTTGGAGATACAATTCAAGGTTTTTCAAACATTATTGAATAAAACAGCATATATTCTTGAATAAGTGACAAACCTCTTGTGAATCTGGCAGTAAAAGCCACCGAATTCTACATTTTCACCTCACTATTTTGAATTTCTAGTCCATTAAATTACCATTGTGGCAGGCAGCCAGCGAACGTTTTCACACCACAACAGTGTCTGGCCTTACCCGTAATACAGGCAAAGCATGAGCCAGATAACTTCACTGTTTTGGCTGCTAAAAAAGTGTAAAGCCACAACATTTTCCCAACAAGTTCTCGATGTGGGTGAAGATTCATAATAATGCTCTCACAACCTCCTTTTTTCTTTCATCGTTTGGAAGGTCACCGTCATTCAAAAGTGACCCACCTTCTTTCAGACTTACACTTATAATTGTTTATATAGTCATGAATATTTATTACAAAAAAAAAAAGTTTATTTTTTTATCCCTTATGATGTTTAGTACTAATCTAAATAAACTGTATATTTTCATGTTCTGGTTATATTCTGCATTTTGTGTTGCTGAGAAACGTAGGTTGTGTAAAGCGTCGCTTCATCCACCTCTCATTAGATCTGGAAACATAACACATAATGTCTCTCTGCTGGTTGTGAGTAGGCGGTAGGATGATATGCAATTAAAACATATATGTCTATACTAAGGACCTGTAAGTATACAGAGAATCTAGCCTCCGGGGTGGTGGTGGGATGGAGTGCAGGCACGTTAAACACAAGCTATCGAGCACGCGGCTGCGGGATCATCTTCTATCAATTCACGTTGGAGACTTGCGGGTTTTAAAGTTCAGGCGACTCCTCCTGGATGACTTTCCTCATTTGTTCTCGCATCCACTGCTCCTACTGTATCTCTGAAAGTTTGAAGACAAAGTCACAGAAAGAGAACAGCAGCTCAATCTCTCCCGCCCATGCCCCATCTTTCTCTATTTATCTGCCTCTGTCTCCTGGGGGGCAGGCAAGTCATTTTGTCATCGTGCCCTCTGCTCGGCACGGTGAAACATGGTGTCGGCTCTGTTCTCCTCAGGTCAAAACGAGTCCGGAGTAGCCGTCCATGATGACAGGATCTATGTGGTTGGAGGATACTCCATTTGGACCAACGAGCCTCTGGCATGCATTCAGGTGAGCGGTGTGGATTTTACGAGGTTCGCAATCATCAGGTCATATGAAATACTCAATGGTCGATTAATAAAATTTCATCACAGATTGTTATAGAATTGCACACACATAGCATTAGCATCAAAGCCACAACATTAGGAGGAGTTTGTGCTGAAGGCTGCAGATGAGTCTGAAGCACAAACACTGGGGCAGTTAAACTGAACTAATCATACTTTATTAATTCCTTCTGGGAAATTTCTTCTTTTTCCACATTGATCAATCCTATTTCTAGGATGCGGAGGTGCAGCTGATGGGGGTCAAAGGTCTTGCTCAGGAACCCCCAGTGGTGACACGTCAGCTGTGGGATTCAAACCTGTGAACTCCCGATCCTAAGTCCACCTCTCAAAACCTCTAAGCCACCACGCAATTTTAGACAGTAGTTAATGCTCTTAAGAACATTTTCTGGTTGGTTGTACATTTAGTAAGGAGGTCTACTCTTATTTCTTTGTTTTAAAGGACGGTGGTCTGTATGTGACCCCTGAACTGAGCGTGAAACTACTGGTTTTCTAAAGTTCCCCAAAATGCTGCTCGTGAAGTAACAGAGGGCATCCAAAGTATAAACGCTAACTCAGTGATCAGTAAAGTATCGTTAAACAATATCAAGTTCAGTTCTGCTCAAAATAAACCAGCCGCATGAATGTGACGTGGCGTTGCTTGTTATCATTTCGAAACAAATACAGAAATGAAGTTTAGGCTTCAGGCTCGTCACGACAGCCATCTGCTCCTTTTAGAATCACATTTTAGACATACCAGGAGATAAAAAACAACAACAAGGCTGGTATTAAATTACAATAATGTGATGCAGTCCATTAAATAGTGGTAGTTCACTATAATCAAAACAATCCAGAGATTAAATCTAAAAGACATCATGAATTATAAAGTATTAACTATTGAGGATGCGGTTTGAGAGTATAACATTAAACCTAATTTAATCACAATTATGTGTTCAGAATGACTCTTTCCAGCTATGATGGCCCACTGGGGCTAAGAGCTGTGCATCCTCACTGTTCTAAGTAAAAGTAAATAAAGTTAGGGACTCTAACCCTGCTGTGCTGTTACCCTGATTAGAAATGTCTCACACAACTATGTCAGAGTTCCAGCTGGTGTAAACTAAAGATGTTCTACTGTGCGAATCTCTTTCTTTTTCTCCAGGTGCTGGATCTAAGTTCAGAGGGGAAGGAGGAGGTTTTCTACGGACCAACACTGCCATTCGCCTCCAACGGGATTGCAACCTGTTTCCTTCCTGCTCCTTACTTCACCTGTCCAAATCTCCAGACTTTACAAGTACCTCATCACAGGATAGGAGCCGTTTAAACAGACCGTCACAAGGACACAAAGATTCAACTCGAGGATTGATGGCCTGCAGCTAAACTCAGCGCCTGGTGAAACTTGACTGTCAAAAACTGTACTGGATCATAGTAATCATGCAGGACTGAAACCAGGAATTCTCTCAACGCGCAAATATAATAGTAGTACTTATCCTGATCTCCAAGAGCCATGTTATTCTTTAAGCTTCTAGGAACGGTGCTGTCACACTGGCGCAGCACATTTGTTGTATTTACCCAAAGACTGAGACGCATGTCATCAGGTCCAGTGAAGACACGGTAGTCAAGTCAAGCAAAGAGGAAGAGCTTCCTGTGGAAAGCGGATAATACATCGGTCCACAGCAGTTTCCAGCTGAAACCACAATGTGACAAAGTTTTTCAAAATATAAAAGGGAGCGCTTGTTTTTTCTTATAAACTCGCATGTACTTTGGGGTCACAGGTGTCAACCGCCCCCGACGGAAGCTCATCGGTGCAATACATTAAAAGACTTTTTTCTTTCTTTTTTTTTTTTAAGTTGCAAAAAAAGCTAACCAATGACCTGGATGAATGATTCTATTGTAACGCTGACAGACCACTGAACATATGAGTGTGAAATTTTCAATACGCTCAGGATCTATGACTGTTAATGTTCACATGGACGCGTGGTCATCATTCAGTGAATATTTGTGTCATCCGAGTGTGTACATGTCCGATAACATGAGATGTTCCTGCACTTCCCGTCGTTGGCCCGAAGCCATTGCGTCTGAGAGAATATGTGGTACATTTGCAGAATAAACACGCTACATGACTAAACAGTGGTGGAACGCATTTCATGTCGACCGTCGCGAGCTGTGAGAGCGCGAGGAGGGAAGAGTGAGTGTTCTGTGAGAATTCTTTAGCGGCCGGAGATAATTGCGCGCTAATTTAAAGCATCACCTCGGCTGCTATCTTTCTGCGTGGATTCCCCGACCGCCTCCGATACTGCTGGAGCAAGAGGAATGCAATGCAGCAAAAAGTCGCACTGATGAAGGAGATGCATTGCAGTTTGATGAGGCTGGAAAATGACTAGCAATGACAGAAAATGGGACTTGGTGATTGTGGTAGACAGGAGCGAGACTTCATGTGATTAGGTGCAAACTAAAGCCGGGATTGCGAGAGATTGCTGCGACTTGGAAAGGCGAGAGAGTCAGGGAGAAAGAATTGGAACAAACAGTACTTCTCTCTTTTACTCACTTTTTTTGGGGGGTTGGGGGGGGGGGGGTGTGGGGGGGGTACTGAACTCTTTCGGCTCGCCCACGACTGTCATCAAATCTGTAATTCAATGTGCCAACTGAGTAGAGAAAGATCCAGCACCTGATGGTATAAGCACAAATAGTCTGCGCTCACTTCACTACTCGCATTCCTCAGTCCTCTCAGCATAGAAAGGAAATGAAAAGATGAAAAGGCAAATGAGCAAATTCAAACAATTTTATTACATTATTGATGCATCCGCTGATGTGAGGGTCCTTTTTTTTTTTTTTTACATTTATACATCCTATACTGCCTCGTGGTATTAGGCTTACAGTCCATAATTGGATCATTTTCATTAGAAGTGTAATGAAGCATGCCCTGAAATGCACTGCAGTTTATTGTGCTTTTCCAGGATATTACACCTGTAATTGAGGTTGTAGCATTATTACAGCTAATGCTAAATGCATTGAACACTCATATTTTCTGAGGCAGCCTCAAAGGCAGAACTCCAACACATTTCCCTGATGACCGCGATGAGAAGCTTGCCAAAAAACTATTAGACTTGTAAGACTAACAAGTGATTCTTGGGGTTTCAATAACATCCTGGAGCTGGTCCCTTGTTTTTTTTTTTTTTGTTGTTCTTTTTGGGGAGGAAAAGCTTCTCAGTCGCCTTCCAGACTGGTTATTTCAGCCTGCCCACTCTCCCCGAGGAGTTGCAGCAACTTCGTATATGCGCTCCTGTTACACAGAGAGATGTGTTACATTCAGTAAAGCACACAGATAAAGAACATTTCCAGTTCTATATGTAAAACCTGGTTATTGTCTAGACAATTTAAAAATAGTTTGAAGGCGCTGTGTGCAGTCTACATGGTGCCCTGGATGTGATTCATGTACATGTTCACCTTAAGGCGATGTTCTTGCCCAGTCCTCTTTTGTGCTCGGTGTTTCTCAAGCTGAGGGAAAGGTCGGGGATCAGAGCCTGGACCACAGGGGGATCTAAAACGGCTACCGTCTCCAGGACGCCGTATACCTGTCTGTCGTACACTCCCTCGTTCTCCCCCACAAACGACCTGAGACCAAAGGATGACACAGGCAGTGATTGTATATCCGTGCATCCTGTGTGGAGTCCCAAGTGTTCAAGCTCCTGGAGGCAAACGCAGCTCTAATAATACAGGTGCACATGCTTATTGCTTCGCATTACAGTTAAATTACCTTAAAACAGTGATCATCTGCTCGCATGGTCCCTGTGCAGACGCAGCAGCACATCTCTCCACCACAAGCTGTATGGCATCTGTGCCCGTTTTCCTCACTGGAAACAAAAACAAAAAAAAGGCTCTTATATTAGAGACATCATTAGACAAGCAAGGACTGATGAAAGCTGTGAAAATCAACAATATGTTTACAAAAATAAACTGCAACGTCGCCCACATCCCCACACTGTCCTTCTTAAATGGCGCTATGTATTTGGGGCTGTAAGCTCAGTGACTCAGCACGGTGGCCCCCACGAGGGTGAAACTGTTCATCTCACCTTGCGGCTCGTTGACCAGCATCACGCAGCGCAGCAGCGAGGGGAGTGGCAGGGTGAGGAGGGCGGGGTCCGAGTCACCGTTTCGTCTCAGGAGCTCCAACAGGAACATGAGCACCGGTGCTAGGCGAGGAGGAGGCGCGTGACCTTTGAACTGCAGGAAGCTCTCGCTGTAAAATCAGAGCGGGACACATCCAAGTACTTTAGAGTCTGAGGGATTACTTTTTTTTTTAGGGACAGCAAAAAAAAAAATAAAAATAAAATAAAATAAAATAAAAATAAATAAATTATATATATACACACACACAGATGTGTTTACATGTTTTATGAAAAGCCAAAATGATAACATGGGATTTAGGTTGGATTTGCAGTTTTCTGTTTCTCTAATTTGACAAAAGTCATATTCAAACACAATTTGCATGTGAAATTCATACTGAAGCCAGGTCGTGGGCCGCGACATTTAAACCACAGCTTGGTCTGAGAGACCTACCACAGCACCTCCAGGATGGTCCTTCTCAGAGCAGCTCCCCGGATCGTCGCGCTGGCCTCGCAGGCGCCCAGGAGCACCGGGTGGTTGGCAACGATGCCGACGGATGGAGACGCAGGAAGGAAGTGGTCCAGGTATCTGCGGGTGACGGAGCGCAGCTGCTGCTTGATGTAGACCCCCTGGGACTGAGACACACTGGAAGCCACCGAGAGACCCTGAGAGAGAGAGAGAGAGAGAGAGAGAGAGAGAGAGAGAGAGAGAGAGAGAGAGAGAAGAGAGAAAGAGAGAGGGAGGGAATCAGTATTTCAAGAGGGGATCAACGCTGGACGAGCAGCTGAGCAATGAGTGATGAGTGCTTTCTTTTATGACGCTGAACACTGAGTGAGGTCCAACAGGTTTGTGAAGAAGCTGTCCAAAGCAGTGTGTGCTTGTCCTAACCTGGAGGAACAGAGGCAGGCTGTCCCTGAGAGCTTTGTCCTGTTGGGTGAGGTGGTGTGGGAGCAGCAGACCGTCCACAATGCGGAACAACAGCTGTTGGGCTTTGGAAGTGGCCAGCAGGGGGCTCCAGTGCTTCACCAAGCAGCCTCCATCATGTGGAGGGACAGCCACAGAGTCAGATACAGTGAAGCTAAACGGAGCCACAACTTTGTGAACTGTATGATGAGGAATATGGAATCTCCACCTACCGACAGCCCAGTACGCCAACTGTACTCCTTCTTGGTTTTTGCTGACCAGAGATGGTTTGATGTGTTTCAGGACGTCGCCGATGTAGTCCATTGCTTTGGTCACCATGGACGAACGCTCGGACAACAGTTGCAGTCCACTGTAGACGATGCCTACAGCCTGACACCACAAAGACCACAGATAAAAAGAGATTAATTTAATAAAACACCACATGTAAGTCTTCATGTAAAGGTTTAGGGATGCTTTTCGCTCAGATATGCAGACTAGTTCTTCTGCCGTCGTTTTTTAATCAGCTTTATCTTTGAGCTGCTCCCTACTGAATATGGGCAAAGGCAGATCACACCTGATATTATACCCAACGCACTCATATTTACATCTGGGGCAATTCAGTGGCATAGGAAACTCATTATGACTTTAACTGGGAGATATTCTTTCTCTGGCACGAGACAATCACTACACCATTGTACAACCTCTGCTCGCTACTAAATATTTCAAATGTACAAAGTAAAGAAAAGCACCACCTCAGGGCGGAAATCACAGCTCAAATCTAGAGTTCTCCCGAAGCAAACCAGTTGTAGGTTGTCTAAATATTCAAATATATGAGTGGCTGAAATCACCACTGTTACTGCTGAGTGTTACCCTGATGAACATCTCCAGAGCTGGAGTGGGATCTGGCCTGTTGGATGCCAACTGGAGGCCGGCTCTTTGCAGAAGACTGAAGACCTCAGGGAGCCTCAGCACAAGCCGGGTCAGTTCACACAACTGCTCCTCTGCAGCCCGGCCTGGAAGAAGGCAGACACAAACAATAACGATGTATTGTTAATCTCTCGATAGATACCAACAGGAAAAGCGGAAGGTTTTACAGTTAAATCAGAGCAGAGATAGGTCAAAGGTGTTTTTCTCTAAATCTTTATGATAATAACAGCGTAGCTTAAAAATGGACTTTTAAGTTCAAAGCTGTCTGATCGAGCAGCCAAAGCTCCACTGCTGAGTGGGATCACCTGTTCTGCTCTCCGTTCCGTCTTGGTTCTTGTGAAGGTGTTGCTGCAGAACGCATCTGAACCAGGCCCTCACTGACAGGCTCTGTGCTGAACCTGGAACAGTGACACTGGAATCTCCGCTGAGTGACGACACTAGTTCGCTGGAAGAGAGAGAGAGAGAGAGACGGGGATTCATCATGAATGAAAGCACCACCTCACTTAAAAAGCTCAGATTGTAGTAAATGGAGGTACGGTGGAATGGAATGATATTTCAAAAAGAGCAAGACAATAGTTTACGTTCAGGCATAACGGATCAAATTAGTCGAACACTGTCTGAATGGGAACTTTGAGGCGGAAAAAAATCACCTTGTTCTGACCCTCGAGTGTAATAATCCCAATACCAAGGACTTTCTCTGCTCTCACTTGATAATCAGAGACAATGTAGCTACAGGACTGGAATAAACACAACCAAGTGTTGTGTACTTTAGGTTTGGTGGAAGATGTGAACAGAAGAGCACGTCACCTGCCTCAGGTTTTCATATCAGGAGTGTTGAGGTGAGGGTGTCGGGGAAGGCAGATCTACCTGTTTTGGAGCAGGTGGGGGAGGTAGCGCGTCACCAGTCGTGGGTGAACCATGTCGTCCCAGCCGAAGCACTGCAGGATGGATTGGACCGGATTGGGCTGGAGGTCCTGGGGGGCCGATGAGGGCAGATCGAAGGCCAACAGAGTGAAACCTGAAAGTGAAAAGTCTGAACTGGTTAGATGCTGAAGTGTAGTTCCCAGCTTTATTGTCTGTTATTTAGAGCTTTGGTTCACCAATAAAGCTAAATATTATTTCATAATGCTTAACAGATGATCCGCGACTCCCGGTTGCTGCATCATCAACACAACTTATCACTTATACAACATAAACTTGAAACAATGAGATGGAGGCTGCACAGTGGTGTAGTGGAGAGCATTGTCATATCAAAGCCCTGGTTTGAGTGACTTTCTGGGTGGGGTTTGCATGTTTTCCCTGTGCTTTTTTCCTCTTTCTCAGGTTTCTTCCCAAAGTGCTAAATTGTTTCAGGTGAACTGGCTTCAATATTTCCACTGGGTATGAATGTAAGTGTATGGGATTGCACTGGTATACTCTGCCTTCGCTCGTAGTCAGCTGGGATCGGCTCCAGCACCCCTAATTTGGATAAAGTGGTTTAGGAGATGGCTGGAATATGAGTTGCCATTGAAGGACTTTCACTAAATATTGAAAATAAATTTTTTTTATGATGTACATGACAGTAAAGTTCACTTGATTTCAATCTCTTCTTTCACGTCATCTCAAATGGCGACACCTGTTTTCATAATGTGAAACATTACAGGTAATACTTAAGTGTTTATCTACACGTTTATCTCTTTCTGTAAATGTCCCGCCCCCCCCCCCCAAGTGAGTCACTGACCTGCAGCAGCATCTGCCAGCTGTGGCGGCGGGGTCTGAGACAGGCGTAGGCTACGCAGGAAGGGGAAGAAGTGAGCCCAGAGAGCTGCTGCTACCGCTAGGTGGCGCTCTTTCGCTGCACTGCTGGCGGCAGCAGGAGCCCAGGCCGGAGCGGGCGCAGACTGGCCACCGCGCTGATGGACCCGTCTGGAAAGGAAGGACACAGACATGCGTACATAAAACAGATAAACAAATCTATCTGATGCAAGACTCACAACCCAGCACTCCCTCTCCAGACTCCTCAGCTCCGCCTTCCACTTTCTCAAATCCTCCTGCGCCCCTGTTTCTCTCTTCACTCTTCCTTCATGTGCTTGCCCCCCTCTCTCCTCTCCGGGGGGATTACTGGGTGTGGCGGTGCGCGGCAGTGTGGAGGTAGATGTCAGGAAGGAGAGGCGGCGGGATATTATGAGCATAGAGTGGAGCCTAATGCTGATCCCCTGTACACACGACTATACTTTGGCTCTTTCTGGCTCATCCTTGGCCCTGGCCCCAGCCGCTACGGCAGCCCCACAGTGGCTGGCATTAGCCCAGATAAGCAGCTGAAGGAGCTGTAATCTCATTTAGAGGGGAGATGATCCCTCTGTCCCCCTCGTTCACCCGGACGAGGGTGTGCGGATGGAGGGGCGGCTGGGGAGGAAAGGGAGGAGAGAGGAACAAGCAGCAACCCCCCCCCCCCCATCCCATCCTCAACCTCACATTCTCATCTTCTGCTATCATGTACACACACACACATACACACACCTCAGTGGTGCCTTCCCTTCCAGCAAGGTTGCATCTAATCCAGAGAGAGCTGAGACAATCGATTAGAGTCTGAATTCATTAGCCTCGTTACTACTGCGGAATAGGCCTTTCACACCCATCAACCCTCATTGTACAAGACATCGTCAGAGACCCCACTTAATCCTCCTCACTGTGGCTTCTGATGCTCTACACACAAACACACACATACACACACACACATCAAGCGGCAGCATATCATTAGGGAGCACGGTTAACCCTTTCCTCAGCTGCATCCACTGGAAAGACACATGAAACCAAAACACAGCATCCTGATAACTCCAGACAGAGAGAGACTCATCAAAACCACACGGGGGTTTAATTTCCACAGAGCTCGATGTAACGCTACTCACTAATCACATTACAGCAACAAATTAATGCATTATGAGGGAAGGTTGAGTAATTACATTACAACTACAATAATCAAATAAATATGGTGTTACATTCACTCCTTCAATTATGTGCTCTATTGGTGGATCAAACCTCCCTTTTATGCATGCTCATAGCGCACGCTGACCCAACAATAGATTGACCTCTCATCACTCGATTTTAGCGCGCGGTCATGTGAGACGCAACAGAAGAAATGCAGAGTCCTTGACAACTGCTGCAATTGGATTTAGTGTTTCTTTTTCCAACGTGTTGATCAAAAGGACGCCAACTTTTTTCATGAAATGTTGAAGGGTTGTTGTTATATTGTTAATCCATTTATTTTCTATGCTTTTTTATTAAATCCAATCGTTTTTGGACTGTGGGAGGAGAAAAGTACCCAAACAAGAACCCACCCATGCACAGGGAGAACATGCACAGGTAAGCCCTTAAGCCCAGAGTCAAACCAGTGATCCTTTCGGTATGAAGTGAGAGTGTTGACCACGACGACACTGTGCGACCGTTTTATCGGTACTGATGTGACAATACATCTCAGGGACTGAACTGCTTGAAAAGCCAGAACAGGTTACAGAAGTGAGCTTGAGTCCAAATGTTTGCTGGTTCGAATCAAACTGCCAAAGGTTCAACACAATGGGTTAATGTGTGTATAGTTGAATTGAAACAGAAGACAATGTGTTGAATACAGAGAAATAACTTCCCCAAGATAAATAAATGGATCATAAATCTTAATGTTAAATTGAACATACTCCAAATTCTCTTTATTCTTAATTTATCAACTTTTATCCATCTTACATTTAAGTGTTTCGCTACACCAAAGATCTCCAAAATGGAAAAGAACAAGTGTCAGTGTCGGATAAGATGCCCTAATTCCCGCGAAGGGAAACACCTCACAAAAAAGTCCTCAAGTCCAAAAGTATCCTAATTGTTTCAATGAAAACCGGTCCAACAGTGTGTGCCAGCGTCGACTCACCTCATCAGCCGGCATTGCGCACCCCTCCGTCCCAAAAGCAGAGGGTCATGGAGGGAAATCAGCCCGAGGAATTATGCCTGCTCCTGGCTTCCTGCCTCAGCACCGATTCGATGGCTATCGCTCGGACCCTACGCCGTCAACCATTGGCAGGATAATTGTCTTAATGTGTGCAGATTCCACATGCCTCTTAATAGACATAATGACACGCAGGCTAAATTTGCCAGGCTACATAATTACCCATTAATTGTGTCACAGAAAAGGCATTAATCACAAAAAAGATACCGAGAATTGCCAGGCTGAAGAATTATGTTTAATTTGGCGGGACGAATTGGAAAGAGAGAACACGGCGATTTTCTTCTCGTTTTTATTTGGTTAAATGGGTCAGAGCGGTCCAGGCCGTAACACAGAGGGCCTCTGGGACTTCTCCTCTTCTCCTCCTCTCCCTGCTTGGCCATTAATGTGCAAATGTGTGCCCTCCAACCCCGAGATCCGAGATGGGAAGTTTGGGAATTAGGGAAGCTAACGAGTTACCGTGTAATGGGAGCCCGGCACTGAAATAAGAAAGGAGTGTACTTAGGTCAGTGTGTCACTTTCAGTGTGCGGCCTTCTGTGGAGGTTCATGTGTGTGCGGAGTGGAGAGCGTGGAACGTGTACACTGGAGGATTGAAGCAATCACACACCTGCATGAAGCAGTAAGAGGTGCTTGCTAACACTTAATTTTACAATGTCCTTATTCTAATGTTTCATCTCATTTAACCTTTTCAAAGTAATGCAAGTATAAAGTGGTGCTACAACAATTTAAGGGACGGTGTGCATACTGAGAAATGGGATATGCTTTGCGAAATGGTTAGGTACTGAACTTCAATACTTTTCTAAAGTGAATGTATGAAGCAAAATGTCAAGTACGACATATGGCACAGGCCTTTTTTTTTGGTTTCTGATTTAGCTGCCCTAATGAATGATTTTGTACTCGGGCTCTGCGGAGCATTTTATCTTCTCACCGTTTTGCTTATTCTGGCACAAACTACACTGTTTTGGTTGATTCTCCTGGCTCTCATCAATAAATGGATATCACGCTGCCTGCTCAGTAGTGAATGACAGAAAGACCACAGAGCAAAAGGGGGAGAGCCAGTGAGGAGCCATTATTTCCCCCCGGAGTTTGTAGAGACTGATGGTGCGTTCATGAGCAACAGGAAAGTCTGGAGGTTTGACTTCAAATAAAAGTCTGTCGAACGCAAGCGTATCCCACTTTGAAAGTTTTAAAACATTTGAGAAAGAGACTTTATATCACTGGGTATTTATTGCACTGTGTATGAATACCTACAAGAGATTTGTTAGTGATGCATTTAGTATTAAATCATCCATGACATGGAAATAATCATTGACATAATGCCACATAATTCACTGGCTGCGTCGATACAGCAAGGCATCAGAAATGTGTACAAATAAGAGTGACCCCACAGTGTTGATCGATCCCTATGATTAGGTTGTTTAGAACTTCTTTGCATTTGACTGTTTGTTGCTGCTCTGCTCAGGGACCATCCTGAATTAAGCTTTTCCCAGTTCCCAGCTGCCTCAAAGCACAACACAACATAACTTATAGAAAGCTGCTTGTTAAAGGCAGCATGGTAAGGGCCAGAAATGTTTTTGTGTCTTTCACATCAAGTTCCCTCCCTTTCTCTTCCAACAAAACACCAGCTCCCATTTTTAGTTGCATGCATTCACTAATTCTGCATCCAATAAAAACATAGGGCAATGCAAACTCGTCAGACACCATTACATACAGTGCAAGTGGCTCCTGAAATGGGAAATTAGTTAAATTAGTCTCAAGTGTACTGCATATCATAAAATCTCCTCTTGCCTGGTTTCACTTTACTGATGATCACACGTAAAGGTGATAAGACGGCACACGAGATGCCACCCGACTTCTTAACACAGAGTTTACCTGAGACTCCACAGTGAGAGACTCACATCATCCCTTGCTCCGTAACCTGCAGCTCTCACCTGATTTTCTCTCTGTTCTCGCCTTTACCTTCCCACATAAACAGACACTGTTTCAGCCTGGGCTTTGTGACCTTCAGCCGGGGTCGTTCATGTAACCTACACCCGTGTCCCTCAGCTGAACCTGCTCCGATGCCCTACTGACCAGACGCTCTCCACACACCCACAGCACTCTGCCGTCCTCACCGACAGGAGGGTCCACGGAGGCTCCCGTGGGCCCGTAACTCTAATCAGGGCTTCAGTAACACCTGGCGTGGTCGATCTGGAGGCCATCGGACCTCCTGAGACTAACGGGGGCCTCAAACCAACACAGGTTCTTTATGGACGCTCATTGCTGCTGACAGCACAATCGTCCTATTGTCAGTGTGAGAAGTGAGTGGACTGTGGAGCTGGGCTGGGAGAAGCAGAACAGATCACTCCTCGCTGCTGTAGCAACTTATCAGATTTTAATAAAAGCTTCGCTTGGCCTTTGCCAGAAAACATTTGTCTGAATGTGACTATTATCTGTGTGGGTGCAGCCATCAGTGAGCGATGAAAGAAACAGAGAAAGAGAGGAAACCAAAGAGCTAGAGTACCTGCGAGCTGGTGAATATCTTTACACCGGCTTTCTCTCACCTGAGCTGTGCGAGGACGATCTGCAGAAAGCCCAGAGCTGAATTCAGCTCCGACTGGCGGCAGGCGGGCAGCAGCCAGCCGAACCCCTCATTGAGCAGCCTCTCCTCCGACAGGCTGAGGGTGGCGCTCGTCTCAAACACCTCGGCCACTCCCTCCAGGTAGGAGCCGAGCGGACCCCAGAGGGCGATCTTCCGGGAAACCTCCGTGGTCTTATCGTAGAACTCCTTGGCTGTCTCCTTGAAAGAGGAAGCCAACCAGCTGGCCTGGGCACCGACGTCCAGACCCCGCTCCTGATACAGACATCAAATGAAGAAAAATACAAGGGAAATCTTCAGAACTACTACAGTCACAATTTGCCCAATTTTCTTTCTCAAACAAAAAACTATGCTTGTAAAGTAGATCCAATGAAAAGGATGAGAGTGTGAGAGAGAATGTGAGAGGTTTTAAAGTATTTCATACTCTTAATCGCTGAAGATCAAAATTCTTAATTGCTTACTTTGATGTCTTTCTTTTACTTATTTGTAAAGCTTTATTATTCTTCTTTTCTTTCTTTGTGAAGCACTTTGAACTGCCTTGTGTCTGAAAAGTGCTCTACAAATAAATTTGCCTTAACAAGGACAAAGACTATTTAATCCTGAAAATGTTATTGAATTTAAAATCCAATATTTTTAAAACTGCAACAATGAATCAAAAATATTCTATTAGTTATCTCTTTTTATAATTCTTATTTATTTCATTTCAGTTTGATTTTCTGACTTAGTAAGTACAAATGAAGCATATACGTTTATACATTCTACATCCATTTAATATCATTTCGAACTACTTATTCTCTAACTAAAACTATCTGTTAATTTCATTCATTCATTTAGTGACATTTAACTCTAACTAGTAAAAACAAGCAACAGATGATCTTAAAATGTTTAAACTGATGCTCAAGTTAGTCTGCTCAATGTAACGGTACTCATATGCACCAGGGATGCCTTTCGAGAATTTCTGAATGAATACAGTATAAATAATATTGACATTATACACACAATGTTAAAGCCTAAAACATGTGAAAGCCAAAGTGATTTTTCTATATCAATTTTGAGAAACATTAAGTTTGAGTCGAAAAAAAGGGGATTCACGCCCACTATGTGTGACACTTTGACTTGCTGTGTCGTCCTCGTGCTTTGTGACGATGTGGAGACGTACCTGGAAAAGCAGCAGCAGTGCCAGCTGCCCTCTCCAGACCAGTGTACGGGACGCAGGGGGGCAGTTCGAGGGCAGGAAGCCGAGCAGCTCACACGCTCTGCTGGCCACGTCCTCCAACTCCGCCTGCCTGGCTACCACTAAGAACAGCAGCAGGAAGTTCATCAAGCCCGCCTCAGACAACTCCTGCATCTTCTTTGGGGAGAACTTTGAGTAAATCCTGCAAACCACAGAGAAAGTGAAAGAAAAGAGGAAGACATGATCAGCTGAAAGATTGAAAGATTACACTATCTGCACTTTGCATTATCATTTAGTGCGCAGCAGTCGAATTTAAAGTCTTTTACAACTGTTTATTTACTTGGACTGACCCAACTCGTCAGAAGACATTTGCTCGAATGAAACCTCCAACTTTAAATGCTGAGTAACAGAACTTTCCACCCCCACTGTGCACCCCAACCACCTGCCTCCACCACCCTCCTGGCTCCAGGGGAGAAGGCTGGGCTGCCCAGCCTTTAGTGTGTGTATGTGGGTGTGGGAGAGATTGAGGGAGAAAGAAAAAACTGGAGAGGCGAGTAAGAATAGAGAACCACCCAGCACGCTGTTAGATCCTGCGGGCACTGTGGAGAAATGCCTTTAAAGATCATGTTAAATGTCAGAGACACTCAGACACACAGCAGTAGGCGCCGGTCCCTCTCTCTACAGCCAAACCAATTTACTGCAACACCAGTGAGAGATCAATAAAACCACACGCACACACACATCCACTGCCACACATCCAGCTCGCTGTTTGCTCGGCTGGCAGGAAAACACAGAAGGCTGGAGGCCCCCCCCCCTCACCCCTCACCCCCCTCCTTACTTCCCTCTCATCCTCCCTTTCTCTCCCCTTTCCACTCCTCTTCCCGACCACAGATGCAGCCCACACAGGTGAGTAGAGCTGCTGTTTGGGTCAAAACACAAACAGCAAGCATCCCAAGACAAACTCAGCGTAAGAAGTATGACTGATACCAAAGGACTTGAGACAAACGGGAGGGGAGTTGGGAGAGACCAGGTTAACACTGAAAACCAGCTTGCAACGCCCACAGAGGCCTCGAAAAGGAGGAAGTGGCCAAGCATGCAGTTGAGAGAGCGAGGGGAGGGAGATTTAAATAGATGAATGGGTAATATGTAATAGGGATATAAGCAGCACGCTGGGAGGCAGCAGTGGGGATTTGCTGTATTCTCCCAACCTGTCTGTCTGTTTGTTTATTCCGGACAGCTTTTTTTTCCGGAGGCGAGCAGATGCTTCTAACTCCCGGCGTTGGAGATCAACATGCTCGCAGTCGATCCCATTAATGTGGTCGTCGCGGGTGTCCCGCAGAGCCTGGCCAGGAGTGGGAATGCTGCCGAAACCGTGTAGTGATACAGTCGGCACGCCTCGCGCCTGGTGATGGTTTTTGGTGGAGGGTGGGTGGGTGGGGGGGAGTAATCTGGATCCGTCCCAGCCCAGCCAAGCTGTTGCCAGACTGCCTCCCACCAACATCTCTCTCCTCCCGCTCCCCTCCACCCAAGCTCCCCTCTCTATCCGTGTTGGAAACCAACACAGCTTCGTTAAGGCGAATTAACCGCCACGCTCGTTAGCTAATTAGCCCCCATGTCTGCAGTGCTACTGAGCACATTCCAGACAGAGGGAAGTCATTAGGCGGATTTATCTACGGCTGCCTCTCTCTGGCACCCAGCCGGCCCGGGGATATAGGATGGTCCAGCGATCGGTTCCGATACGCGCACCAGCTTGCATCTTCCCCACCTCCCCCCTTCCTAATTTCCTTCCCAAAGATGCACATCCTCTCTCCGTTCAGCGTCCTCACACACCCCAAAACCGTGTCACTGCTCTGGGGAGCAGGTGCACAGTGTGTGTGTGTGTGTGTGTGAGAGTGTGTGTGTGTGTGTGTTTTGTGTGTGCTCCGGTTGGAGGCTTTCCGGGTCTGGTCTGTGCAGAAGAGCAGGTGGTTGACTCCTGAGACACCTGCTCCATTGGTGGGTCTGCGTAAATATCAAAGACCCGCTGGGAGACTGTGATGCACCTGGCACGGACACAAACAAGCCTGAAACGCATGAGAGTTTGCAAACACACGCGCTGCGAGGGAGTATTCATAGGGGTTTGCACAACACACGGGCACAGAAAACCACACAGCACTTGAACGCAGCAGACATATGAAGACCTGGAGAAACTTCCTTATTAGTAATCAATCGTGAAAGCCTCTAATCCCAAAACCCAATGTGTACTGTATCTCGTGTTGACATGGCTGCCTTTGTGCAAGGC
Source organism: Lipophrys pholis (assembly GCF_963383615.2). Lineage (NCBI taxonomy): Eukaryota > Metazoa > Chordata > Actinopteri > Blenniiformes > Blenniidae > Lipophrys > Lipophrys pholis. Next base: position 10,587,003 of record NC_137639.1, on the reverse strand, counting down.
CTGTATTTTCAAGGTGGAGGCGAACATGCAGGAGGAAGAACTACAATGCTTCCCCGGGCCCACTCTCTCCATCCTTACCTCCCTTTGATCTGCCTCTGTGGGACTCCGCCGGCCCTGTCCTGGGAGAGGCACAGGGCCAGCACTCGGAGGAAGATGTGGAAGGAGCTGGCAGAGCGGTAGAGCTGGGTGTGTCCCTGAGAGCCAAGGGGAGGGGGGGAGCAGCAGCTGTGGGCCTGCTCCAACAGAGCGAGAGGAGTCTTGCACAAAGTTCCAAGGCCAGATATCCCCAGCCAGGGCACGGTGAAGGAGGCACTCTGGAGAGGAGCAAACAACAGAATTATACACACACCTTGGAACAAATTGAATATACGGAAATGTAGGCTCAAAGATGACGAACGATTAATTCAAATGGATCGGAATATGTTTGAGAAAGCTTTATTGATAGAGGCTGCATGTTCTCACCAGATTCTTGCTGTAGTAGTCCCAGAGGGTGGAGACAGCGCTGGTGCTCGGCTCCCACAGCAGACACAGACTGAGACTGCAATGGACGTGCATCCTGATGTGCTCTTCTGCTAGACCTCCCTTGTATAACACACACAGGTTTAAATGACAAAAATCTAAGAAAATGTTACGAATTCAACAGGAGAGGCAATAATGTGTGACTGAAAGCAGCGCTGACCTTGGGGTTGCAGGTTAATTTATGTAGCTCCTCCACAAAGGTCCAGTTATCCCCCAGATGATTCTACAAGTGCGAACAAAGTAGGTTATAAGCGGAACATCTAACACACTTCACTGGTCATTAATCTGGCTCTTAGGGAGGGGATATGGTTAGAATTCAAACTACACTGGCATGGTGCGGCACCTGGTTGCAGAGGCCGCTCACACACCATTTATGTAAATCAGAGTATTTGTCTCCGTTTTAATTTGCAGTCCGCTCACAAACCAAGTGGATGTACATGTGTTGAGAGGTTTCTGGGTATGTTGAATAATAGGGAATCTATCTCGACAAGATAGCACCGGTGGAGATTACAGTGACTTCAGCTGTAGGGCCCGGAGGCCTGGGCTTCATCTCAGTTCATATTCAATAGGAGGAAAATCATGATGAGTGATATGAAAGAGGCCAGAATAGAAGTAAGAAGAGAGGTATCCTTTATAGCTCGAAGCTAGAAACACAGCTCTCACTTGCTCTATGGAAAGAACGTTTTCTCAAGACAACACGACTGTTCACTTTCATTAACATAATGTTATACATATAAGACCGACTGTTTTGCCTGGAAATCGATCTGAAGAAGTGTGATTGTACTGAGTGTACTGCATGGGGGATTCAGAGCCAAGAGGAGCATGCTGGATGTGATCCACGGATGTCTGACTGAACCGGTGAAATGTCAGGTACAGTATTTGAAGAGAATGATGGCCTGGCGAAGCCAGCTACAGATGCTGGATAATGATGTTTACAAGTAAATGTTGTGGACGACAGCAAGGATGATGGACTGTGGGAGGAGCAGGTGGAACCGGAGCACTCCAATAACGACAGCTGGAGTGAAACCAGTGAGCAGGAGATCTGCGTGAGGGATAGGTTCGAGGACGAGAGGCATTGTAATGCCCGTGTGACGGTCTGCGTTACATCGTCACTATTTAAAAGTGTTTACAACAAATGTTCACAGATTGAGCTTGTAAAAGAAATTTTTCAAATATGAGGCTGGTAAAAGAGAGGATTTTTATAATCGAGGTATATATGTCTTAATGGCCGAGTTATTTTTTACACCGGAATTCCTTCCTACTGCAAAAATAATTCGAACCCAGGTGCTCAACATTTACGATGGACTATCACAAATATAGAAACTTATGTCGGAGAGCATTTGGATATTGTATCCTGAGTCTTCGCCTTGGTGCAAAACATCCGTTCCTTGTGCAGTCTTGTTCGCATGCTGTGGTTGTCTGTACTGTGGTACTCATGTACTGAAAAAACAGGTCATATTCTCAAAGACATGTCTCCTGAAGTAAAACCTCAGTCAAATGTAATCTTTCAAGACATAAGCAAGACATGTACAGATGTGCACATTTTTAAATGCGTTTTAATCTCTTACCTCATTCTGAACCACTCCATTTCGACTGTACTGGCCTAACATTGCTAAGTGAGTGACCAGCCACCAAGTGAATCCCAGAGGGTCTTTACAGTGTGTGGGCAAACGGGTGAACTGCTCGGCTGCAGGCTTCCCCGACACCAGCGGCCTCAGCAACGTGTTCATGTAACTCCAGAAGGACTGAAGGGAGAAAAACGCCTCGGTTAGTCAAATGTGGAGTGTCACCCGTTTAATGGGCGACTATTGAGATGTGTGCATTCGTGCTACCTGTGTGTGTAACGCTTTCTGCCTGTGCTCCAGAAGGAACATGAGAGAGACCCACAGCTCTTTGGTGCAGGTGCAAAGATAATGATGGCTGCTCAGCGCCTCCGTGGGCCTCACCTGGAAATCATCGGGAACCATTTAGCGCAGTCAGCTCTATTCTACACTCACATATCTGTTATATAGTGTTTATTATCCAGTTTTAGCTAACCAGCTACTCAGTTTATTAGAATAAGTTTTGTGTCTGCAGAAGGAAAAATAACGCTGCTGGCACATCTGGTGCGATGCGGTGAGCCACCCACCTTGCTGTATTTGCCTATGGCCAGACCGGTGAGGTCGCAGAGCAGACCGCACAGGTGTTCGTCAAACAGGCTGCTATCAGTCAGGTTTTCTCCCGTCAGATTAACAAACTGGTGGGCGTACACCACCTGGCCTGGAGAGGGGAACAAGCAAAATTACAGAAAGAAAAAAGTCTCTTTTTCCAGTGTAATGGCACAAGATCATGCACACATCAAGCCACATCTAACAGCCCCAAAATCCTTCCCGCTCGTTTCCTGCTTCGGCGTTGCGCTACCTTGCATCTTGTGACGAAGCAGGTGAAGGATCTCCAAAACTGACCAGTGGATGTCAAGATGAAGGTGCAACAAATGACAGGAGGGAGGAAGAATCTGTGGGAGGAATGCAAAGTTTGATGTCAGGAGAGGGAAAGTAAAACGGATGGTGGGAGCTCTGAAAAAGCCCCAGAGTGGTTATATAAGTCACTCCTCGGCTGAATTCCTTTCATTGGCTCTATGAAGCTTAGCTACCATCCTCATTTATAATGCACCTGTTTTTAAAGCCTTCTCCCCCTCTGGTGTCTGATCTACGCGTACCTTTCCCTGGTTCGGTATCGTGAAGGCGCTTTGAACATTGGCAGGCAGGTCTTTGAGCCTTCCGATGAGGAGGGTGACGCCGAACAGCTCCTCCACTAGAACAGACGGCAACAGCGCCTCCAGCTCCTCGAAGGGATGTGACTGACCCGCATCTAGGGACGGGCAAGGACCCAGGAATCTGCAGAGACACACAGAGACGAGCACAATCTAACTGGAAATCTAGATAAAAGCTCTGTTGACCATAACACGCTGGTCTACTGATTTTTGTTGTGGCACTAGCTCGGACAATAAAGTCAAAGGGATTTAATCCGGAATTTATTGTACGTGTTAGATTACCGCAGAAATTATGTTAAAGGTCTTAGAACCACCAAATATTAGAGGTGAATCTAAAAGATAGTGGTTTTAAAAGTTTCGTCGGTTATTTCTTCAGTAATAATTTCACATAATGAGTAAAAAATAAAAAAAAAACATGGATGTCTTAATTTTGTATTAGATGGACCTAAACTATACTTCTGAAATTTGGCCTTTGAATTATTTTTCAAAACAGATAGTGACGACGAGCATACATTCACCAAGACCTTCAAGGTTCTACGTTTCCCCAGATTGGCTTTGACTTATTCAAAAGAAAAATAATCTAAACGATCAAATCACTGAGGATTATAACATAGAAAGTAAATGTTCTCCAAGTATAGTTATCTTCTTGTTATAGTCAGTAAATTGAAACTCTTCCTTCAATGCGACGATACACTTTCACATTACTGGGTTTTAGTCATCAGCTATCTCGCCCCCCTCGTGGATTCAAAAGAGAAAATACAGCTGATTAATGAGTCAACTTGAGACTAGATTTATTATATTTCCTTTTTAAAATCACTCAAATTTTGCTTGACTGTCACTCAAAACATTATTCTGTATCATGACAAACTCACATATTTGACACATGCATACATACATGTGTTTCAAATACTGACTTACCGGTACATAAAGACTTTGACATACTGAAGGAAGGACACACACTGCTGTCGGAGGTCTTCTGCTTCATGGTGCAGATTACCTGCTTGTCCTGAAGCAAACAGATGATATAAATAACTACTCCACTACATCGGATGTCACACGATTCAAACAAACAAAAATGAGCTATTTCACTGATGGCAAACTCATATTTCATTTGACTCTTTTTCTAAGTCATGTTAACTGGTGAATTTACAAATTTAGAAGTTTAGCAGGGACTCAAACTCGGACCTCCTAATTCCCAAGTAATGGGAGCAAAATAAAATGATAAATTGTTGCATATGCTGCATTATGCTGTAGGTGAATATTTGTGGGCTAATTGGCTCTAATTCCCACGAGGGAACTGCAGTCTTGCGCCATGAAATATCCGAGCCTGATAATGTTGTTTGCTTGCAATGTAAAAATATCGCCATGTGTCTACTTATAATTTAAGACATAATAAGGCTGTATTTGCTGAAGACATGAGTTGTTGTTATATAAGCAAACAATTCTGTGTGCAAAAAAAAAATTATCCGCCTGAAAACTGAAAGACTGGCAGGCTCACCGAAGTCATGAGATGCAGACTGTGCCAACGTTTCCAACCTGTAAACCGTCTGTCTGAAACACACAAAATAGAGCAAATAAGAGCAGAGATTAATTTGTCAGTGAACTGTGGACATTTCTTTGCTGTACCCAAATAGAATCTTATTAAAAAATCGAATCAAAGTGGTGGTCGGAAGTGAAATGATCTCAAATGGAAAAGGAATTTATCGGGGGAGCGGTTTTACATCTCAACTTACCGGAGCAGACCAAAGAGGAGCTTGGTAGATTCCACCAGCGCTGTCTCCGTCACCCAGGTGAAGCCGAAGATGTCCACTGTGTCTGTCTCATACTCTGCAGGGGCTGGATCAAGGCACAACAGCAGCCTACAAAGGGCATAGATAACGTAGCATGACTTGTACTCTGCAGAAGTGTGTATTCTGGAATCTCTTTTTTTTTGCTGCTAAAATTAACAGAAAAAAATTAGAAAACAAAGGATAATTTGATGCCATGAGCATTTTTATTCACCAGGACAACGTCTTTGGCATGAAATAAGGCAAAAATGGTTGACGTCCATGCGAGGACGCACGGAATTACAGACAAACACTTTACCGTTTCAGGGAGCCTCTTGCGATGTACCCGTCTGCAGAAAGTGGTCCAGCAGGGTCGTCCTTCACTTCGGAGCAGCAGAAGCACGGCGGCCGTGCCGGAGTCAGCTCGTACGGGCTGTCGTCCACAAACGGTGAAACTGGAGGGGTGAGGGAATCACCGAAGCTGTCTGCCATGCTCTCACTGCAGGGATCACATAACAAATATAGTACGGACACAAGATAAACTTTTTGACATTTTGTGAGCAATACAAACATTTTTTTAAACATCGTTCGATAGCAATAACTACGCGTGTGTTGTACTGAGGCTGGTTAGTGTTTTAAAAACTACAGCAGGTTCAGATATTCATTCCACTTTATCAGTTATTACCAGTTTTCCGTTTAACAACGAAACATTGCTTTGGACAAAAATTTACTTGATTTATTCACGTGAGGATGCTTGACAGGTAAATCAATAATAAAGGTCAATTTTGCGTAGTACACCACAAGAACGTATTAAAAATAAATAGTCAAAGCACTGCATTGTTTATTATCTATCAAACTCAACAATGACAGAATACATCGTGAGGGGCAAAACAATGAAGTGAGTTTTATCTCTAAAACAAGGTAGAATCAAATATGTTCTGGTATTATGATACCTCTTAAAAAGTATATAGGTAATGCTCTGTAGTTTTTATATAATTTCACTGCTTTTAAAGCATTGTCACGCTTCACTTCTCAACGTTTCTCAACTGTTAGAGCCGTTTTCCAAAATCATATTGTAATAAAATCAGGGACTTGACCAGTCCAGAGGAAATCTATATCATAGATCATTACTCTATAAAATACATTGATTTTCACATGATACAGTATCTATATAAACAAAATAAGGTAACGCTTAAAACTCAGAACTTAAATTGTTTGCATTGCCGCCACAAAAAAACTATAAAAATTTGAACAGCGATGTCAAATCTTAGAGAAAGCATCAAGCCCATCCCACAGGTTGACCTCACCAAGTGTAACATTTAAGATTAAGAAAATAACATTTTGAATGAAAGGAGCAACTGTTTCTTGTGTGTTAACGGACGGATGTCACTGTTTTAATCAGAGTAGCGCACATAACACACCAAGGAGACCTGAGCCGAGAGATCGTTCATGCAGCAATGAATGATAGTTAATTAATTGACATTAGACAAGATAAACTGTGAGGGATGATTGTGAAAACAAGCATGTTGAATACTGTAGAAATCCTGTGCCCTGAGAAGAGACCGGGTGGGAGGAATAAAGGATTTCAGAACTTTCAACAGATTTACCAGAGTCATTTTTAGCTTTGATGGATGTAATAAAATTCAAAAAGAAAACACAACATGGACATTGTTTCGGAGAGTTTAGTATATTTCGCATCAGTCAACATTGTTAAGGACGACATGTCTTTTATTTTCCTTCAGAAATGTAACTTGTTGTGGTTTTGGGAAAACACCTGAAAATGTGTGAATGTGGAGATTTTCATAAAGTACTTAGATTACTGTGCTTCTAGTTTTTGTTCGAATATTACTTATAATTACAGGATATTATGTTCAGGCTATATTTAGAAGGTATGATACATACATGTAAAGGTCATGATGCTGATAAAGAGAATTCTGTTTGTGTTATAGATTATGGTGCTTATATTCATTTTATGTAGGGACATTATGATCTGGTATATATATATATATATATATATATATATATATATATATATATATATATATATATATAGCTAATATTCATAGGTTAAAATGTATATATTTATAAGATATGTTGCTTTATTTAGTTTATCATGTTTATACAGTATTGTATGTAAAGGTTACGGTGCTTCGGGTTATCGTTGTTACAGGTTATGATGCTTATATCATAGATGAACATGCATTTTACTGATGTATGTGTCCCCTGAACTAACATTTGTTTGACATCCCTGAATACAAACACAGAATACACAATAACCATGCAGACTGAATATGTAATTTACATATTATTTATTAAATGCCAGTACAATAAAACATCTCAGGTGTCTAAAACATGATTGTCATGTTTACCGTTCATGGTTTATCTCCACAGATACACCCAACGTCAAGTAGAGTAAAATATCATCATCCGTAAAGAATAAACCAAGTAAGACATTGTTTGCAGAAAGATGATGCAGTTAACTCTGACTGACCTTGTAGTTTAGGCTTCATACGCGGTAGAAAACAGTCTTAAGTGTGAAGATTACACAGCCACCATGATCTGTTGTTTGGGTTTCCAGGCGAACTCGCGCCGTCTCCCCACGCGCATGCGCGTTATAGCTTGGCGTCTCGTGATTGGTCCGAAGTTTCTTGGTGGGCGGGGCTTCCTTTCACTGGAGACAGGAGACGAGAGATGTCAGTGCGCCGTGCTTCCGGTATCGCTCAATCAGTGTGAGTAGTTTGTAGGTCCGCGTTTTTAATTTCCACTCATTTCAGCTCATGTTTCTTGGTTTAAATGTAATATAAAGTGTACTGAAGCTCTACTTAACGTCACGAACAGTGCTTAAGTTGTTTAAAAAACTTAAAATAATTTAATTATCCGAAAAGTGCATTTTATTCATACGTGCCCAATTCAAGTAGACCGTGTGCGCTACATGAATACATTAAAACACTGCTATAAAATATGTACGAATTTTCCAAAGTATCATAATTTCAGTATGCAACATTACAGCCAATAATTGGCGATAAACCAACACACCTGTTCCTTTGCCAGGACTTTTTTTTCTCTGATTGTGTTAAGTCTCTTTTCCCCTGTGAGTCTCTTTGCAGGGCTTCCGCTCAAATTTATACAAAATAATTCAGCGTTTAAGTTGAATTTTAACCACGCTAACCCTAATTTCCATATGCAGATCCGTCTCTCCCAACAGTCCCTCTCGCCATCACACCATTTCTTGCATTCTAATGCATTCTCACATCTTTACAAAATCCCCCCTTCCGCCACACACCGTGGATGTGCTCGTTTTGTCGACTTACAAATCGTGATTTCTGCACGTTTGACTTGTCCGATGAAGGGATGCACGATCGCCGCGGTGTTTTGCATGCCCAAATTTGCATCTTTTATCACCAAAATGGACGTAATTTTTTTTTCTTCTCTCTCTCTCTCTTGATGCATGGATCTCCCGCTTTGCTTTCAACAGGAGGCTGTCCGTATGTGTGTGTGTGTGAAGCCTCTGCCGCCTGCATAGGAAAGGTAAATGCTTCTCTTTTTTTTTGTGTGTGTGCGTGTGTTCCTACCCATTGTATCCTTTCAAAGCAGTTTGAAGGTGCATAGATGGAGAGAGTGTGAAGGTGCATGGATGGAGAGAGTGAGATCTGAACCGGTTTCACCCCCCCCCCCCCCTCCTCCCTCCTTTCTCCCTCAGATGCCTAGACGCCTTTGATGGAGCAGGTTTGACTTTGTTGTCTTCCAGACTGGGGAGGCAACAATGTGCTGTCTGAAAAACTTGATTCACACCCAGCCTTCTGGATGCACTTATCATTCCACTTTATCCTCATTTAATAGCTGCAAAGGATTTGATGCCTATAATGGATGCAGTGGGACTTTATTATGTTAAGGTGATAACCTGGTGTTGTAATTACTTGCAGCCTATTGAGGCTTCCAGATAGGCTTAATGAACTGTGTGTGTATGAGGAGGAGAGAGAAAAAATACAAAAGCCAACATATGGAGAACTACTGGCAGACTGCTACAGAAGCAACATCTGCTGAAATTTGCCACACTATGAAATGAAATAATGGTCACAACCACACATCACTACTGGTGTTTCCCATGAACGAGCAGCCCCCTATTCACTTTGCTTCTGGGTGGAGCTGGACTCAAAATGCGCCTTTTTGTCTTTAGGAAAGTGGATGATCAGATCAGACATTACTGATTGTCTCCTAAAGCCATACTAGTAATAAGAAATCACAGAGAAGACAAACCTGCTGAATGTGACTACCTCTATAACACTATAACATGTGTTATCTTTGCAAAGCTTCAAAACTGACTAGAAACTGTATTTAACTAGACTTTGTACATGTAAGCAGCATTTTATTTTAACTTTCTTACTGATCTTTAATTTGTTTTTCGAAATCAACACAATGCATTGTTTGATTAGATAGCTTATCTAAAAGCAAAAATCTCACAGTGTGCTCAAGAGTAACTGGGAAGTGAGAAACATGTTTCAACACTGTCCAACTGGAACTTCCAACTGGAAAGTTTCTGAGACCTCCCACAAGATAATAAGATGTTCATAAATATGGCAGCAATTATGCATCTATACGAGAAATTGGGAACAACCAAATTTCTCAATGGAATACTGTTTAGTAAACAAATATCATCTCTGTTATCTGTTATTATTATCTTATTATTATTAGTTGTCATTATCACTCAACAAAATGAAAGCAGACAGATTTCTTGAGCCTTCCATACATTGTTTAAGAAACAAAAATACATCAGATGGCTGTCAAAATGGGAATTTTTAATTGGGAATGTGAAATAATTAATATTTGGAGGCCTTACAGAAGTTGATGTGATATTGTTTTAAATGACAGCATCAGTGTTTTTACACAAAGTAGGATTTTCTAATCATAATGCTTCATGGTTTGAAATGATTGTCAAAGTTCTCTGATCCAGCATATGTTGTTTGGTAGGTAATAAAACACAAAGTTAGTATATCCAAATGTGAAGAAACAAATATTTTTCCAAATACACATTTTCCCAGCATCATTCCATCCATGTGTTGGCTTACTCTGGTTCTTATATTCTTTGATATTTAGCTGCCGATTTTTGCTTGCAGACATTTGTCGCTGTCATGTGATCGCTATCAACTCAGATATCTGTTTTTTTTCTTTTTAAACTGGTGACTTCCCCAGTTCCCAGTTGAATAAATGTACTATAAAAACCAACTTTCAGGGATAACATATGTGTGCGGTTAAGATACATCTTCAAATGTAAGCTAAAAAGGGGCTTTTTGTTTTTCTAATTTCTATAAATGTGTCATTGGAAAAGGTGAACATTGCACTGATAATTATGGCAAAATGGGCTTCATTCAGATTGTGCATCGTCACTGCTTTAGCCTTCTCAAGGTGCCTTACTCACTCACACACCAACGGTGACAGCTGCTTCGCAAGGTGCTTTGTCATCCGGGGTTCAGCATGTTGCCCAAGGACACTTTGGCACACGGACAAATTGAGACTGAGCGTAAACCCCCAACCGTGTGATCAGAGGATAACCTGCTCCACCTCTTGAGCCCACCAGATTTATGATGCACATGGTCTGAAAACAAGTCTCACTTGTTGGGACATTGTGCTCAGATGGTTTGACTAAACATTTGAAGACTGCACCTTAAAGATCTTCAATTTTGCAGTGCAGAGATATTTATGTTCCCTTACTTACTCAAGATGGGTTGTACATATTATTGTGTTCTCAGCTGTTGTGACATTAATCACACCATACAACAAGGAACTGTGGTCCAATTAGTGTAGATAAAAGGAATAAAAGTGAAAATTTAGGTGATAATAGTCAAAACAAGCCAGAATACCTGATAGAAGGTGATGGAAAAATTATATTTTAATGTCACATTAAGGATCTCTTTGTGTTACTGCAGTATTTCATAAAGTGAGCAAGTTAACGACACAAACAAACAATGGCAATACCCTTTTCTAACGCCCAGTAGTGTAACCGGTATTTAAACGTTGTAATTTTTGGATTTCGATCCATGCATTCATGCTCTATGCTGCTTTGTCCAATTTAGAGTTTCAGTTTGCTGCCGCAGATCTCGGCTGGCCGACAGAGACAGTCACCCTTTCACATATTCACTCTGACGACCAATTTAGAGGCATTGATAACCATAATTCTACAATGTTGATAGAAGCCGTATGACCTCGAGGCAACTCATTTGAGCAAAGGAAGAACATGCAGACTCCACGAGGAAAGGCCTCACTTGTCAGGAGGATTGTATTAGTATATAACCTGATACTTCTAACCACTGCACCACCGACCGATCCTGATAAGAAGCAATAAGAGGCTTTTGACTTCCAAAATGTTCATTTATTTTATTGCCTAATTTTTTTGAAAGCGCACAATATTGGATTTCTTTCCTAATACCTGATATGCTAGTACTGTTACCCTGATGGGTCACAGACAGATGGAGGAATAAAATGCAGCACTTTTTAGTGTGAGTGCATTATACACTGGGGCAGTTTTAACTGTTTCATTTAGCTGAGCATCAGACATTCAGGCATAGTTAAATTTAATGATATTATCGCCAATATTGATGTGTTTATAATATAATACATCCCTAGCTCATTCCAGAAGTGATAAAATAGGCCTTTCTTAAGCTTTTAAAGGCTGGTATAATCCATTAACAATCAGTAGTAAGATGTGAAATGTTCCTTTTATGATGGAGAATGGGCTTCCAGTAAGGATCAGTAACATTGAAGGCTCTCTGGTCTATGCTGGGTGATGTGTCCCAAACATAGAGATAACCACTACTTGGAAACCATCTGCTCGTATATAGCTGTGTGGATGATGATCTGAGATGTGTGGCGATTATTATTGTTATTGTGTTTCAGTTTTTATCGCTTTTATTGTCGTAATTGATGAAAGGAAAACAGACTTCCTGCTCCGCTCTCCTCTCTTTCATTGTGAATGCCTTCTAAAATGGAGACTCGGCCATCCTCCTGGTACCCCCGTGCCCTTCGAAATGTCCCCTCAGCCATAATAAAATGGTAATTCACTGTTGTTAGGCATTTAAAATAGTCCTGGTGTTTCAGCTCGACCTCAAAACAGCCATCTGAAAGAAGTTTGGGTGGAGTGATAATCTGGACATGGTAAGATAATGTTATCCTGCGACCGGCCGTTTGACCTCTGGAAATCCTGTCCAATAATTTCACCATTAACTCCTCCTCTTTGAGGAGCATAGTCAGAGAGCCTGTAATGACTTTGCATAATGAGTTACATTCTTTTTTTTTTCATTAGGTCTGCTTTTTTTAAAAGATCTCTGCATTGTACAGGGGAGAGTGCTAGTCTCTTTTATCTCCGGAAAAAAAACCCTCGTGGCTACAGTTTGATCAATTAAACTCCTGAAAGGATCCCCCCCCCCCCACACACACTTTCATTCGTCTGCCTGAGAGGAATATAAAGTTATCAGTCTTCCCAAGCGATATGAGGACGGAAATAAGTAGTTTGTCTATAAAAATGTCCAGGTACTTTATCAGCGTCCCAGTAGGCCCTGAGGCCCTGACACTGTTCAATGTGGCTCTCCTGTACTCCACTCTTATGTGCTCCTCCTCCTCTCTCCCTCTCCCTCTCCCTCTCCCTCTCCCTCTCCCTCTCCCTCTCCCTCTCCCTCGCCCTCGCCCTCGCCCTCTCCCTCTCCGTGTCTACTCTGTCTCTGCCCGAGGCTCGCTCCTCTCTGGGTGGGGTGCACGCTGCAGGCCCTGCACCTCCGCGGGATTGACTGGGGCTCGGGCCCCAAGTGAGGTTATCGATTTCAATCAGCGGCGCAGGAGATAGGAGCTGAAAGATGCTGTAGACTTTAAATAGTGGTCAGCTGCATTGTTTGTTGTTTGTGGATGGGGGGTGGGGGGTTGGGGGGAACGCTGCAGGAGGAGGCACTCCGCTTTTGACGAGAAGTCAGATAAACACACAAACAGAATTACTTGCAGGAGGAGATATCTTAATCTTCTGGTTTGGAGTTTTGCTGCATGTTGGCAGGTGTAGTTTGAGAGTAAAGCGATTCAAAAAGACTTGAAAAGTACACAATCTTTTGCTTACAAATGTCACACATTGTTATAAACGGGATGCTTTGCATCAAGTAACAGTGATCTGTCTTCATTGATTCAGGGAATGGATCTCCTCCCCATTTCTTTATTTTTTCTTTAAATCTTTAATAAGTCTCACAATCAAAATAAATGGATAAACTACATTTATTGTAAGTGCAATTGTGAGGAACCCATATTATAAGATAAAACTTTATGTAAAATTCTATGTTAGAACAATTGCAGATGACATATATTGATTTTACAAGTTATCCATCCATTTTCTGTCCCACTTTATCAAAGTCATAGTTGCCAGTTGACTGTGGGATTAGGTGGGATTAAAAACACCAAACTAGAACAAGAAGCACAATGGTTTTTATTCCCCATGGTGTCAAACGGCAATTAAAAATAATACCTTAAAATGTGAAAAACATTCAAACGCCATGTGTCAACACATTAACACTTTGAAAACCCCTGTTCTATATTAATGAAGAATTCTTCTTCATTTTTTTTTTTTTTTGTATGATTGATGGGTTTGAACATAAAATGTTCATAAAAAACATTCCTCAAACCTTTCATCAAATGTCATATTTTGTCTATGCCACATCCCAAAACTCAAACCTGACGTCAACAATAAGTCACCAATCAAGTTAATGGCTATTAAATATACTTGTCACTTGACTAATTGACTAATCAACCAGAAGCCATATTCAGTTGCAGCCTCTCACAGTTTAGCAGCAGTTTGTCGGGGCAGCACAGGAACACGTGGGATGCAGCTAACTGAATACAACCGTGTGTATAATTGCTTTCCTAATTGCATTCTGTATAAACCGATGTATATAGAACCAAATTGACCAGCTTCACGGATCAACAGTGAATGCTGATTGCATAATCTGCGGAAGAGAGTGGGAGTTTCTGCAAATGAATATGCTCGGACGCTGCATTTTTCCCAATAACACGCGGGGTGTTTCACTTGTTCGAGTCCACGCTGATAAAGTGCGAGGTGACAACTTTTCTGTTCCATCGTTGTTCACAGGAAAGCACCCGCATAAAGCCAGACCAATAAAAGTTCCTGTTTTGCTTAAAGAGGCAAGTTAGTTCACACAATGGAGAGCACTGCAGGTTTTTTTTTTCCTCCCTCCCTGCTCTCAGAAGCATTTGCATCAAGGCCAGGAGATTAAACGTGTGGGTTGGGAACTGGAGAGTGTGTTGTCTCGCTTGGGGGGGGGGGGGGCTCAATGCCAGAGTTCCAGCTTTCATCGCGCAGGGTGAAAAGATTTCTCCTGGACGTTTCACTCTTGTGTGGCTACAGGTGGGTGGCTCGCACGCTGTAGGTGGCAGCCACAGTGGATTTCGTGCAGAAGTACAGAGGAGGTGGCTGTGGGCAAATTGTTTCACAATTGCCAATGTTCAATACTCTGCACCGAGATGCTGGATCCCACACTCGGCGAACTCATTTGTGCAGTTAGATGGTATTTGAAGTGTTTGAAACCGTAGGTGTTTGTGTTTTTTTTTTTTTTTTGCTAATACGGATGTATGCAATGTCAGTTTTTAGACTTGCTCTTAAGATAGAAAGCAGCCCGGAGGAGTGAGAGGATCCGCTGCGATACTTGGAACTGTTGCTTTAGTTTACAAAAGCCGTGTGATGACCAAAACTTTGTGACAAACGTTTTTCAATCACATGATTTGTGGATTCACAAAAAAACAATCTTTACGTTTTTGTTTTTTTTGCTTTTTTCTTTTTAAGCACAACAAACAAACAGTTGGCGGGATCAGCTCCTCAGATGGATGTGCTTGTTGGTGAAACTAATGTAACAACTGGAATATGGCATGTTGGATTCAGTGGGGACTTTTCTCACTATTTTCTCAGATTATCTATTGGGGGAAATAAACATTTCCATTCAGCTATGATGGAAAATAATAAATGCAGTTGTAAAAACAGCAATTTTAGAAACCCAGTGTTTATTCGTTAATTTAAATCACTTGTGTGGAAAACAGTGTGTCGTTGGATAATGCAACACTGTGGGAAATATGTATCATTAAGTGAAACATATATAATTAAATGAAAACACTAATTGAAAAAAATACAAAACAAAAAAACGGAACCCTTTTTCTTCTTGAATCTCCATGTTGGTTGCGCTTGTGCTGTTTGTCTGCCTGCTGCAGAGGAAACCAGTGACCACAGAGGGGCATCGTGGGACCAACCGCCATGTCTTTTAGGGCTCTGCCATGGATGGAGGAGCCAGAGCCGAGCAGTTTGAACCGGAGTTCACACATTGGGTCAGTGTGTATTTAAAACCTTTGTTTTCACTTCTTTTCTTCTATAAAAAAGGTCTGCAGTTTTTAAATTTGGTCAGTGTTGATTTTCTTTCCATCCTGACCTCTGTGTACCTTCAGAAGGATATCTGACCTTCATCAAATTACAGCAGCTTTCCAGAGTTTTTACCATCAAACATTCACACAGAATAACTCACGCACACTCTCTGGTGTCTTGCCAATGCTGTTAAAACTGTGAGAAACTCCTATACGTGCAATAGGCTGCAGCTGAATGTCTTTGGAGATGATTGGGTCTTTACCTATTTGCCTGAGTTTTAATCTGTCATGCTGAAATTTTTCCATTTGTCAGACGACTAGATGTGATTTATCCACATCAATACTTTAAAGGTTACTTTGGTTGTTGAGTCTGAAAGTGTGTCAGGCGTCTCAACAAAAAAAAAAAAAGAAAAAGGAAAGTGTCTCAGCTTCACTGAAAAATAAGGGCTCGGAGCAGGTCTCGGTTAGGTGGAATACAGAAGTTCTTTTTTGTGTGTGTAGGAGCGAGTTCAAAGAGGGGGTTCGAGGGTATGAGAGATTTCGAAATGAACTTCGTCTGATTCTCTTGAATGCGAATGTTCATGAAAGATTCACCGTCAGAAAGATTTAAAAGGTAAGAGCCCTTATGAATTGACATCCATTCCCCCCGTGCTCTGTTACATTCAGCATTTTAAAAGAGATTCTTTTATTTAACTTCTTCTTTTCAAATGTAAAGACTGACTAATCAATGCACATTCTTAGGATAGAGTCCATATTTGATGAAAAAAAAGAAATAATAAAACAACCATTGTGGAAATGTCAACCAGCAAAACACCCAGGCACTGGAAGTGTCTGACCTTAGATACAGAGATGATCCATAAAATGCTTTACAATGCAAATGAATGAAATTAAACTAAATAATGAAGTCGATTTCACATTGATTTAAAATGTATATCTTGTATAATATTTGTTGTGGACATATATGAGAATGAAACACGTGACGAACCAGAAAAAAACACAACATTACATCCGCAACTTCCAAGACTTCTGATAAAAGCCTGTAGTTTCACTTTGTTCATTTAAAGTGTGAGACACTCTTTTCTTCTCGATCAGGCCACTTTTCATTTTGTGATCTGAACCTATTGATAAGTTATACTGGTGTGTGTGTGTGTGTGTGTGTGTGTGTGTGTGTGTGTGTGTGTGTGTGTGTGTGTGTGTGTGTGTGTGTGTGTGTGTGTGTGTGTGTGTGTGTGTGTGTGTGTGTGTGTGTGTGTGTGTGTGTGTGTGTGTGTGTGTGTGTGTGTGTGTGTGTGGTGTTGGCTCTGGGGAAAGTGGACCTGAGCTCATTTCAACCTTGGCCCTGCTGCCTCTGCCGCTGCTGCTGCTGCCGCCTGGATCATGAATAAAACATCTCTTTGACCTTTATCAGGAGTGTATTGGACAGTCCACCCCCGTCTCTGTCTTCCCCTCTGCCTGTCTCTCTCTTCCTCTCATTGTCCCTCATGTATGCACACAAACACCTCTGCATTCTGCCTGCATTGTTTTCCGCTCTTTCATACATTAGTGAAAGTCTCTCAATGCAGTGATCACTGGTAATGACCAAAGAGTGAGAAAATACTTTTTTATGTTTACATAAATTTACATTAATGCACATACAGTGTGCGATGAAACACATATTTTCATCACTTTATATTCTACCCGTGCGTTGCAACTGTGCTGCGGCATTGTACAAGTAAATGAAAAGATGTGGCCCATTGTTAAGGATTTACACTAAGTGTGTGTTTGTGTGTCAATCAAGTGTCCAACCCAGCAACGCCATACACAGACAAGAGCCTCAGATAACCCCCACTTTCACTCCCCCCAAGGTCCAATCTGCTGACTGGCTTTTTTTTACCTGTCTGTCGCCAGAGGCTGATGCTAAATGTCACTGACACTAAATCGCCTTTGTTAAGTCAAAACCATTTTAATTGTGTCACCTGTGATTTGCGCCACAAGCGCGGCGGATATCGTATATCAAGAGGAAGCCGAGGCTTCGCTGTTGTGCTGTGATTTTTTTATTTTTTTTCACCCACCCTTTCTTTCTGAAAACATTGAAGTGGAATGAAAAGTCTGACAAGCCTAACGCCAGCTTGGGAGGATTGTGATTTCTGCTGGCATTCCAGCGGTAATGCCGCATGAGTGGAATGGGAATCAAATGTCTCCACGCTGGCACTCAACATATTGTTGGTCTCTTTGATTTAGTGTACAGCATCCAGGAAAATGTCATCGCGTCTCTCCATTGTGCAGACTTGACATATCCATTTTGCAACTGTAAAATACAAAGAAAAACAAAGCAAAAGACCCAAGATGATGTCTTTATGCCGTGTGGACAGATTTGCAGTGATGCTGTTTGCAGGTGCTGCTGATGTTCTTCCTGTTCGTCTTTATGATTTTCTGTCTTTTTTTTTTTTTTTTTTTTTTAATGTGTCGAACTGATGGGGCCGATCATTTGTCTTCATTTTGTCTTCCACTTTTGTCATTGAGAAGTGTTTAACTTTTATTGGTAATTCTTTCAATCAAATGGCATTCCTGAGCAGATGCAGCCACAAATGTAGCAAAGTGTAAAGAAATGATTGAAAGACTCCCGTCGTACAGCGGCAGGTTTCATCTCAAATCAAGGCTGTGGTGGTTGGAGTCATTACAAGCCGGAGAGAAAGAGATCCTCTAACTAGACAGGTAATGGCAGCCATCACAGGTGCAGGGTTTCATACAGTCGCAAAGAAAGAAAGATAGAAAAAAGAAAAAAAAAGGACCTGATCTTGATCTAAAATAGTTGATTTTTCTCCTTTGTTTTGCTTTATGACTGCGCAGCACAACAACACAGCGACTTGATTTTTCACGCTGATAAAGCCGGCAGGCTTACACACAATACACCCAGCCTAGTTTTAAATTGCATCACATGATACTGCATTGTTTATAGGTATTATTTCTTGCTTACTTTAGAGTTTGCAAATCCGATTAAAGCCAGATTATGTTTCGCATTGCTTTTTATTTTAGCTGAGATCACTGCTTCAACAATTAAGTGCCTGTATATCTGCGCCTGTATGCAAGCAGGCTTTTTTTTTTTTTGTCTTGAACTCTGACTTCAGGAAGTCTCCCGGTCTCCAACCAATGGTGAAAGGCCTTCTAGATTTCCCCCCTTCTCTCCAGTGAGGTGGAATACTGCCGGCAGATTACCATATCATTACCATATCATTAGCATAACATTACCGCGCCACAGCTTGGCTCGCTGTCTGCGGACGTGCTATCGGCTCATCGGGAGATTTCAATCCCCAATCCTGCTCCGCGCTTCCGCCCGTCCCCTCCCACCCTACCCTTCCCCCTCCCCCTCCCTCTGTACACTCGAGGTGTGTTTTCCATCCGAGTAAAGCAGATGTAATTGAGGTAGAGCACTGGATTTACCGGCTAAATGAAATCACGCAAACGCCTCGCGATCAGCCGGGGCCGCTGTCGTACACATACAGAGAGCTCCCTTCTCTGAAACCTTGCAGCGCTGCAGCCGATTCACAGTTTCTAATATCCTCTCAGAAATGGCCTCAGTCAGATGCTAAACTATGTCAAGCCTTACTCTGGCTGGATTACTCCAGGCTGTTATATTATGACCAGGTGTGTGCACGTTGGGCAAAGGGAGGGGGAAAAAGGCCACCATCTTCTCCCTCGCCCCCTTTCCTCTCCCTTTTGCCGTACCATAGGGCATCCGGGGGCACCGAAAGGGACACCAATCCTCTAATGGTTGGGAGCGAGGGCCCATTCCATTAGTCAGGGGGCCCAGAGTTCATCGCTGTTCCTCTGTGCGAGGAGGGCTGAGGAAAGGGAAATGGAAGCAGGTGTTGGCTGGGGGCAACGCAGAGGGCAACACTGCACCAGCTGCATGCTGGGAAAAATGGTAACCCCCCCCCCCCCCCCCCCCCCCCCTTCATTTCCACTCCTTCACTGCCTATTTCTATTTCCTCATGCAAGCACACAAGCACATCCAGCGAGCACAGCATACACGCACACACGCTGACTCCCTATCACCCGCTTTTGTCCCTATTTCATTCATTCCAGTAAGCTTTTCTCCATTTTCCTTATCTCTTTCTTTCCCCCTCTCTCTCTCTCTCTCTCTCCCTCGGCCTCACACACTCATTCACTCACGCCTATCTCCATCTCTTTCATTTTCGCTCTCTCTCCCTTTTTTTTTTTTTTTTTTTTGCTTACCGCCCGCTCCCTCCCCTCACTCCATCTTCGCACACGCCTCACTCTCATTTGTAAATGGAGAGACGACTCGACTGAGGAATATGTGGAGAAGATGTGCTTTCCCTCCCAGGTGGGAGACTCTGGCGGGAGAAGAGGAGAAGGAAAAGAGGAATAAGAAGGAGGAGGAGGAAACAGAAATTATTCTCGCTCTCTCTCTCTCTCGCTCTCTCTCTCTCTCTCTCTCTCTCTCTGGGCCTAGATGATGTATGGCTGGAAAGGCCACATGTTGGCCGTGTGATGGATTAAAGCACTTTGTAGGAAAATTACTGAGAGCGCCTCAGCACATCCGAGTCTAGCCCTTAATAAAACTCTCTTCAATATTGAAATGGAGAGAGAGAGAGGGGGAAACACAGAGATAAAGAAGATAAAGGACGTTGGTGGATGCAAGAGAAGGGTGGCGCGAAAGGCGCAAGCACACAATGCTCGTGAAGGTGATCAGGAAGGCCGGGAAATAAACATTCCCGATCACTCTCTCAATGATTTTGTTTATAAGAAGGATTTAGAGAGAAATTGCTATTTTTTTTTAACGCACTTTAATGAAGTCTTGGTGGAGGAACATTTATGACATGTTTGTCAGTTTCTGCTGCCGCTGAGTATGTTGTGTCCTCCAAGTTTCATTGATTTCCTTTTTTCTCAAACTCCAAATAAAAAGCTGAGAAAGTAGAAGAAAACATAGCCAGCCTTCCAGACCTGTGTGATATGACAGTGTGTGTCAGTTTTAATTTCCAAAATTCAGAATTACGGTGGATTTGTTTTCGTCCAAAATCAACCCCCCCCCCCCCCCCTTTTTTTTTCAGCTGTCACAAATTTTGAGTTGTCACTTTCATATTTCACCAAAATGCCAAACACTCACCACTCTCGGGTTCCAGCCGCTCTGAAATACTCAGTTCTGGTTTTTCTTTGTTATTTGTGATGGCAAAATGCACGTTTTTTAGGTTTTGGAAAACAAACAAACACATAAAAAAGGAATTTTTTTGGTCTTATAACCAAACTTGGGCTCACATAAAAGTTGCTTAGAAACTTTTAACATAAGTATGTTTATTATAACCAAAGTTTTGGAGCACAGGTTCTATTATTTGCTTGTTAACAGTTTGAGCTAATGTGCATGCCTTCACAATCAGAACAAGTTTGTTTTGAAATGCATCGAAGGTGAGATGTGAAAAAGTCTGGTGTCAAATCTGTCTTGAATATATATACATATTTTTGCTATACGTCATTGCCAGAGCATTAAGCTACTAAAATGCAATCCAAGTTGTCATCAAATTTGTACATTTTTTTCTCAAAAATTTACACCAAATAGTTGCTTTTGGCCAAAGCTCATTGTTTTTCTTCAAAAAACCATCAATCCACAGATGTCTTTTATTGCGAGATAGACCGGAGACCCCCCCTCACTCCCCCTCCCTTTTCCATCATTGCATTTCTTGCCAATGCTGTAACCAACAAGGCTTAACTACTCACCCCATTTAGCCCCTAGCATCCCCCTCCATCACCCAGTCCTCCTCCCATCTCTCCTTTTCTGCTTTTTCCATAGTTGAGGCTGTGGAGGCCACAGCCCCTGTAGGGCTGTTAGTGTACACACCAGCTGCTGTTTTCTCCATAGGGTGGACTGCCTCACGTGGCTCTCACACACTGCCTCAATGACTCTTGATGTCTGTGTTTGTTTGTTTGTATTTTTTTTTTGTTTTTTTCCTTCATGCTTCCCCCCCCACACTTCCCATTCCTCCCTCCATTTCTGTCTCGCTCCACTCTTTCTGTTTGTCTGTTGGAGGCCATCAGCAGCAGCGGGGCACGTGGCTCCTGTGGATGCTTCAGGACTGAGAACACTCAAAGTCCAACTCCGCTGATCTCCCTCCACATACTGCAATACACATCAGGCTTAGAGAGGGATCTGCTTGAAGAGTGCCGCGGGGATATATTGTACCAATGGTTGATGTGTTAACTCAAACAAGAAGTGTTTATAATTACAGTGACCTATAAATGAAGTTGTTACTTGGATATTCCCATAATTGCAGTAATTATACTGGCTGACTCTGTATGTGGTAGTGGCTAATGTAGTGTGAGTCCATGTATTTCTCAGACGGTGTTCATGTGAAGGCAGCAGAATTAGTTTAGTTTTCAGAACAGTTGGCGACAAGTTAGTTTATCGTGTGAAATGCAATTGACCACAAGTCACATCCCCCTGAGATAGACACCTAAACACAGAAGCTGGAAGCTTTTCATGTGAATAAATCTCAGAGCTTTGCACACTGTAAGGTAAAATCTGTTTGAAGAATCAGCTATAACAAGCTGAAATATGTTACTGGTTTATTTTTCCTTGGTTCCGTAACAGTACATTAACATTCTCAGATAATGCATACGGAGCAAATCATTCATATTTGCACAGTTCGCCAAATTTCCTCTGGCTACCACACATTAGAACTGATATTTCATAGCTTTGAGCAGAAAGACTGCGTCAAAGATTAATATTTGAAGGAGTCCATCCATCTCCTCTATGGTTTTATCCAACTTAGAGGTGTGGCGCACTGCAGCCGTTCCCAGCTGGCTGTCGGCAAAGGCAAGTTACACCTCGGACAGGCTGCCAGTTCATCGCAGGGCCACAGCAGAGAGACGGACTGACATGCATCCTTACATTTACATTTAGCGGCAATTTAGAGAGCTCCCAGAAACCCCATGCATGCACCCAGAGAAACTCCACACAGAGAGGCCGGTGCGCTCAAATGACATATCCACTCACTATGAGGTGAAGTGCTAACCTCTACACTATAATTACAAATAACCAGTTTATAACGTATATCTATGTAATTCACTCAATAATTCCAGTGGATGCCAGTTGACATTGGGTGAAAGACCAGTCCATGACAGGGTGAACACAGAAAGGCGCACGAGATTTGTATTTGTTTTTAGAAGAAAGAAGAAGACATAGATTGATTTATTTATCTTGTGTAATCACTGAGAGCTAACCTCAGCCTTTTACAGAACCCGATCACGCAGACATTGCTCAGCGCTTGGGGAGCTTTTGGGGCTTTGAGGGTCTTGCCCAAGGCCTACAGTGGTAATAATTAGGTTGGGGACAAGTGGTAGCTTTCATTCTCCCTGTTGAAATCAGTGTCCAGGGATACTAACCAGCAACCTTCTGGTTACAAGCTTGCTTCATAACTTCTGTCGTGTCAAAGCAGCATTTCTTTGCAATTGCATGGATTCATTATTTAGAGGGGCAAAAAATAAATCATGTTTTAACCAAAAATCGACTACATTTACCGATGCAGCAAAATGTTTACGTAAAGGCTTAGCCGAATTCCGCACTTTTAAAAGCATTTCCCTCAAAGACATGCAACTGCTGCTTTCTATTCATTATACATAATGATATATCCATTTCATTACCATTGAAGTGAGATTGTACTTAAATGCCACCTGGTGACCACAGCTGATCTGCTAGTTTGAGCTCCTGATATGGGGAGTTGATGTTGTGCAGCACTGCTTTGATGTATTGTTTTGAATTTTAATGCCGGGGCCTTTCAGTCATAAGCAGCGCAACGTGATGTGCGGATCCAACACTTATCTCCAACGCATTTCTTATCCGTTGTAATAACAAAACGAGAGTCAAGAATACAAATAAACCACGGACATGAAGTGGAATACAGGATAATGCCATTGAGGTAGCGTATGTAAAAAAAGAAACCCCCCAAAAAACTAAACATTTAAAAGATGTGATAAAATCCTTCCTCATTTTAGAGAAAATGTAAATGTGCCACCAGTCTTTGCGCAACCAGTAATTTAACAATACGATTTTAAGTGTTCAGAACAAGCTGAAATGAGGAAATCAAACTCGTCTATATTTTTTTCATTTGTCCTGTTTCCCAAGCCAATTCTATAGATTGTTCAAATTAGAAATTCAACTGGTCATAACTTCACTTTGCTGCATTTGAAAGAGTTGTTTGATTTATCCTTCAGACCGAACTGAGTCACTGGTGGTATAAAGTTCATTTTCTTTATGTGTATAATAACTGTGGTACATTGTACAATTGTGCAATCTCTGGCTCGACTTTTGCTCCTTCTCTTTAGGATTACAGTCTGGCTGTCTTTCAGTCACGAATATAAAAACCTATTTAGCGACAAAGAGTCGCGGCGGAGTGTGGGAGGTTACACTGCTTTAGCTTTACAAAACAGCAGCCAACGACTCGTATCTGCGACATGTTCCTGAGGCTGCTTAAACCAAATGAAAATCCATTGTGGGGAAAATTAAAATGCAGTTCTTTAGCTAATAAATCTATTGTTTTTTCCTCCTTTCAATCACTCTGACTTTCAGCTCGCATAATTCTGTTTTTGTTTAATGTCCAAGATGCTCAAGTCCAAGATTGAGTGCTTCTGGGAGGCTCCCATTCATTGTTCACCAGTGGTCTGCTGTGCTGCTCATCCAAGGAAGAGTTCTGGTCATACTTTTTTTATTTTCTTATGATAATGAACTGTACACAGCTTAAGAAATCAATTTCACTGGAGCAAAGAAATGTAATTTGTTGGTACTTCTTTTATAGTGACTACACATGAACTTGTGTAACCTGCAGTTTGTCTTGCATTCGCTGGGAGAGGCTCTACTTCCACAAAAGCCAAGATTGGAAAAGTGGGTGGACTGATAATTCTTATTTTTATTGTATTCAAAGGATAATACAACAACGTCGCTATTTCATTGACGAGTTCGATAGGTAGTGTGTTGTTACTTCATGCTGGTGTTATTAGTGCTCTGCCTCTGTGTTCGACTGTTTGGTTACTAATGCAGAACACTCACATGTGAATACATGGATGAGTTGTAAATGGGCTAGATTATATTTTTCTCACTTAAGCAAAACCAAACAAATCGCATGTTTTTTTTTTCAGACCACAGTTTATCATATAAACACATAACCACTCATAAAAATAACTTCAAACATGCTTGATTCAAAATACATTTTCAATGCAAATTATTGTGTATGTGTGTGTGTAATTGTATTTATTGCTGTTTATGATAAAATAGTCTATAAAGGCAATTAATAAATGTGTAAGTGAAACCATGCTTTAATGCAAGATTAAAATTGAAGTTAGTTTATGGTTAATGTTGTTTAAGTTCACTGTGCTAATGCGCCGATAATCACCCTCACGCCCACTTGCATCCATGGCTAATTTAGAATCACTGACAAACCCAACAAGCATGTCATTGGGTTGTGGGAGCGAGTTGTAACATGAGTATGCAGCCTCAGGAAGAACATGCAATCTCCACACTGAATGATCTGGAAACAAACCTGGGTTTTCGTGCCATTATTCAGCACTGCTAAACATTTCATCACCATCTTTGTTTGCCTTATTGAGCTTGTATTCTAAACCAGACTGAAAGTCCAGTCTTGGCGGTTCTTGGAAACAAACCAAAAAATAAAAAGTGCGATGACATTTTAATGAAACAATGTCAGATAAAATGCTAATTCCAGATGACATCAAACGGACGGTGCTCCATCACAAACGTCTGTCAGTACTCGGTGGGTTTTTGATTCCCTGCAGCATATTCAAGCTCAGATAGCCAGATCCTTTGAAGGCTGTGTAGTACTCCTCATACAGCGGCGGCACTGTCATGCTAATCCTTTCCTCATCAGTGCTTTGGACTGAGGTCATGCATTAGAGAGATTCAGTTAAGCAACGGAGAACTTGAGAGGAGCCTGTTGAATAGTCGTGTCTGTCGGCTTATGCTTCTGTCTGCAGTCTGAAGGTCTGTTTGAATGGTGGAGTCGTCCTCCTGCTGAGAGAAGGCCAACAGGTCAGGGTACTGTGCATTTAAGTGTGCCGTATCTGGCTTTTAATTGCCAAATCACGCTTCAGAAAAACCTCTGAGAGTTGGAAGCGCTCATTGTCTGAAACTGGACTCTCACTTCAGCCAATGATAAACATGTGACTGACTGGTTTTATAATATGATTTGGCGTCAGGTCTTACTGCTTCACGTTTCTCTTTATAATGTGTTTATTTTTGGGGGGGGGGGTTGGGGCCAGATTCCTTCTTTTACATTTTGTATTTCTATCAAACATCATCTCAGCTCATCCAACATCTTCTCACACACACACACACACACACACACACACACACACACACACACACACACACACACACACACACACACACACACACACACACACACACACACACACACACACACACACACACACACACACACACACACACACACACACACACACACACAATATAAAGTAACAATCATTTATGCAGAGAGACAGGATGGAAACTCAACACAGAAAGGTCTGAAGGTCAGAATCAAACGAGGATCTTCTCACTGTGCGAGTCGCTCCACCACTGCCCTTCAACCAGTCTGCAGTTTTCACTGAATGTTTCAGTTTTTGTCTTAAACAGTTGCTTCTTTTTTTTTTTTAATGGTGTCAGTATTCCTGAGTGAGCGGTTTTAGAAACAGTTCTCGCTGAGGTGAAACCTTCAGCGTCTTATATGCCTTGACACATCTGTCCATAGTAAATAAGAATTCAAAGCTCTGTCTCCCTTAAACCAGTGGAAATGAAAAGTACATTGAAAATCCAATACAGCACAAGCTGATTGAATAAAATGTTGAGCTTGAGCATTTTTACAAGATTTTAACAAACCTTTGGTTTAACTTTATATGCTATTTTCAAAGCTGCAAACATTGATTTATTCATATTTATTGACTTCATTAGACCTTTTGTGAAAAGTCAATTTTAGTCACTAAAACAAATGTTTGCAGGATCTCAAGTCCCTCTCCAAATGATACAGATTCCCAGATTATCTATCAAACATTTTTAGGCAACTACGTTACAAATAATTCAAAGGTGAAAGAGCTTGTTAATATTCCACAGCGTGGACTTTAATTCATCACTCCACCCCATCACATTGACCTGCAGACAGCCAATTTGGTACACATTACCATTCCGTCATAAACAAACTGACTCGACTTTGTTGCCCTAAGGTCAAAGGCCAAGGTCAGAGCGAGGTTATGCATTTTTGCTACTTTGATTCTCCATAATATTCCATCCTCTTGATCTGATTATAATTCTATGTGATATTGGGAAATATAAACTTAATATCATGTAATGTCTACAATGACAGATTTAAGAAAAAAGAAACTTCAGGTAACAAGTGATGTTTGCCTGTTAAAGGAAGTTTTTTGTTTTTTTGAAAGGAATAAGTTACATTTCTCTCAGCTGCTGCTATTTACCCAGTCAAAGCTTCGATTCTGATCCTCCAACCTGTTCTGTTCCTCATCTTTGTGTTGAACACGTAACTTTTCAAGGTTTTTCTCTGCCTTCTGCTTAAGTCTGCCTCTGAAGTGTGCAGCTAAGAAGAGTGAAAAGAATAGAACTGGCCTTAAAGTCAAATGTGAGCCAACATTATTATAGAGGTTGGCTTACAGTTGCAGGGCTATCTATCCAGTCCTTTTTTTTTGGAGTTCTTTGCTAAATTCTTATTGAAATGTGTGAAAGTCAGAGGTAGTGTAAAAATGAGCAACAACTCAGCTACAGATGGACATACAGTATGTAGAAAATGTTCTTTTCTGCAGAAATCAAGACAGCACATGTCTGCACATGTCAGTTTGGTTCTTTTTTTGTTAGGATTCTTACGAGGGTCAGCAGAGCCAACAAGGAAAAAGCATTTTAATATGAAAAGAAATTAAATGTTGCTTCCTACAATGGCAATATTTTACCTTCTCAACAAGAAATTTGTGGCTATTGAAAATATTAAGTAATTATTAACTTTTGGAAACTCTCAAGTCGCATTGACTGCTGGGCGCACAAGTTAGTGTTAGTTACTGTACATACAAAGACTTCCCAGGTAGTTCAAATTAAAATCAAATAATTACCACATTAAAAGTTATGTTTAGTTTTTTGTTATTGCTCATGTTTCCCAACTGTAGTTTTTTTCTTATAATGTGAAAAACATTCCGAAGTCTGGCATTCAACTAAAAATTTCTGCTTGAAGCGAGTCATGTTCTACTCTACATTATGAGCATTGCATTACAGCAATCACCAATTTAAAAATAAATCAGGTGGTCAAACTTTCTTCAAACATAATTCCTAGGTAATACTGTTCATTTTTGCCCACCTCACACCCCCTACAGTGAATACAAATGTGTTCATATATTGCGAAAGTCGTTTTTATGTAGTTTTTGTCATCATGTTGTCTATAAAAATGCACATTTATGACAACTCTCAAACCTGCCAATCAACTAACCGAACACTTCACAAGTAGCTTGAGCTTTAGCTCAGTGACTGAACATCAGGTGGGCCTCATAAAGTCTCGGGGGTCCAATATGTGAGTGGAGCCAACACAGTTTATGCCAAGCTTACTTAGTTCATTCTGCGCCGAATCAAGCATACTGTATCTCTTTGTGCGCATCTATGTGTGTGTGTGTGTGTGTGTGTGTGTGTGTGTGTGTGTGTGTGTGTGTGTGTGTGTGTGTGTGTGTGCGCGTGTGTTTATGTGCGTTCGAACACTCTCATGATTAGTGTTCTCAGTGACTGTCTGGCTGATGGGGTTGATTTGTCCGACAGTGCTGTGTGTCAGGCAGGCTCAGCGTCCGCACTGGAGAACATGAGTGAAGGAGCGGATAATTGATAGTGACAAGGCGCTCCCAGCCTTAATTGCTGCTGGTGAATTAGATTACCTTTTCAAAGTGCCTTCATTAGCAGAGGGAGAGCCATACCAATGGTCCCCTGATTGGCCTCATATTGTTTTGCTGTGAACCTGCTCTGGCAGGCCACCGAAATGTGTGTGTGTGAAGGTGTGTGTTTGTTTTTGTTGGTTTGAAATTGCTCACTAATGTTCATGTCGACATGTAGTGTCCGTGTGTAAATCATTCACATCCAGTGTCTGCCATGTCAAGCTGACACATTTGTGACACAAAAGTACAACACTTTAGCAGCGAGTGTCTTTCGGTTTTGGTGAACAATGGAGTCCTCTTTCAGTTTTAAAGGGGTCGTTCACACAAATTATGGTTCATGTTTCTACATTTAGACAGAATGTATGTATTTCTACAACAGGCTTGAATAACATAGAATGTGCCCTTTGCAGATAGTATTAGTACAGTAATTACTCTGCACCGTCCACAGTAATCACATTTAGTTTCACTGTTAGGAAAACATGCTGACATGTTGGATTTTGTGAGAGTGCAGACAAGACCAAAAGAAAATGAGCCAAGCCTTGACACCTTATACTCATTCTCTGTACCTTTAAGACTCAATCCAACTGAGCCCTGCTGATACTTCCAAATCTGAGAACCTGAATCAACTCAGCATCCCAAGCTGTATATGATGAAGCAGTGTGCAGGCTATCCTCCCTTCACTTGTCTTTCTTTGTACTTTCTGTTACATTCACTTGCAGCAACAGAGGCAGATGGTCACTGAGAAAAAGCAATTAACAGAAGAAAAAGACGCAGTTAAAAAATTAAAACCTTGCAGGTCTGCAAAACTTCCACTCTAACCTCTATCTTCAAGTCCATGGGTCAGAAGCAACAAGCATTGTGCAGTCAGTGACAGATTTGGTTTGAATGGGTGGCAATCATATTAGAAGTGTTGAGGCTTCCCGCAGTACTTCTGTATCTGCTCACCGACACGGGATCAGCACCATGGATAGTGCCACGCAGCTCAGCCCAGGTTCCTTATCAAAGAGAAGAAAGGAGAGATTACTGCTGCTTTCAAGTAATGGAGACAAAGTAAGGTCATACAATAAGCCTGAGCTTAAAACTATAAG
Source organism: Lipophrys pholis (assembly GCF_963383615.2). Classification (NCBI taxonomy): domain Eukaryota; kingdom Metazoa; phylum Chordata; class Actinopteri; order Blenniiformes; family Blenniidae; genus Lipophrys; species Lipophrys pholis. Next base: position 10,557,571 of record NC_137639.1, on the reverse strand, counting down.
TTCAACACTTAAAATGTTGCTGATTTTGTATAAAGAGTTCCTCGATTTTCAAACTATTTTGTCTGTACTGTTGTCTGACTTTCAATATTGGGATTTTTTTGAAAGACTACAACACAGTTTTTCAGAGAAAACGGAAGTGTGTAAATGAGAATTTAGATGCTTTCTTCTCTTGTATTGGACTTTAATGCCGAAGAAATCCAAAACAGTAACTGTGTTTTAGATGAATTTATGTAATCAAGCCTTTAATCAAGGTTCAAAAGTGATCATTTACAAATGGAGAAAATATTTTTGGGATTGTTTTTGTGTTCAGATTTCCAATTTACAGATTAATGGTCAATTAATATTTTCCCACCTCCAAATTCTGCCCCCAATCCTACTCCTACACATTTAATCACACATTTGATACTCTGCTCATTTCTGCAGATATTAAAAAAAAAAAAAAAAAAGTCCTGCTTACTTCTTTATGTGTAAAATCTTATGTACCAATAACAATCAGCATTGGAACGGCAACAAATCAAAGCCTATTGTTCCTAATGATTTTGGTGAGAGGCAGGCAAATAAAATATTTTTTTTTTATCTTATTTCTAAAACTGAATATATTCAGTGTTTCTTTTTCACTGGTTGAAAAAAACAAAAGAACTAGATCATATTGAAAAAGGTTTTACCAAATAAAGGGACCCCTTTCTTCATAATTTATGATATAGAAAACATGTAAATACTGACACTTAAATGTAGACAAATCATTACTGATGTGCCTATTAGAGGCTCACTACTGTGTTTTCAGTTGTTGTTTGTTCTTGTGATTTCCAAATAAAGGATCAGGCCAAAGACAAACAAAAGGCACATGCTGGTGTTTTGGTGTTTCAATAAGTTTTTGTTTTGTGTCTTTGTCTATAACCATCAAGGCCCTATAATCTGACACCAGCTTAGTTTTCTTGCTGCCAGGGACAATGCCTGGAAATGTTTAATAACATCGAAAAAGACTTTGGTGACAAGTCAGTGCAAATGTGGTCCAAACCAAGCATCACAGTAGTCTGAGGCTACTGAAGCAAGCTTAACATTTATGTTTTTTTTTGATAAACACGTTCACCATGTTTAATATGACTATGCAAAATGAACAGCCTGCATGGTTGTCAGATTTAAGGAGCACTGGTTGGATCATGTGTTTGAAGGAAATGATCAATGATTCATTTAAAACAGTGGAATTGAAATTCAGCAGATTAGAGGGAGCAATATTTAAAACAAATACATTTTCCTTTGCTGTGTATATCCATGGAAAAAGATGGGCTACCATAAAGACCTTGCCTGTGACTAAAAATGGATGCCGTGATGACACAATCGTTTGACATGGGCTTGATTTTAGGTTGAGTTTACATGTTCTACCTGTGTCCTTTTTAAGCCCTTGCACACAAGGAGAGAAGTGGTAGAACTGAGATATTTCTGCTGTGGGAACACTGTGCCACCGTGCAGCATCATGTGCGGGATGCGCCTGTCTTTTGCTCAATGACAGCTGAGATTGAGTCCCAAGTCTTGGAATCCCAGGTGGTATAGAAGATGATGACTAAAACTCTCTTGCTGTAGCGGGGGATACCAAAAATACTTGGACTGTTCTAAAGTACACTAATTGAGTGAATATACACTATATATTCTTTTATAGTGTAATCCAGGATCAGGGTGAGTTTATAGGTTAAATTTATAAGTAGGACTTGATGCAAAAAAAAAAGTTTTTCATTGAAGGGAAGGTTCTCCTGCTTTACTGCCTGTATAAAAATGAAAGTGAAATTTTTTTGCTGAGAGGCGAGTTGGGAAAGTAAAGAGCAGTTATCACTCCACGCAGAGAGTAAGACGTCTGTGCATCTCCTTAAAATAAAATGAGTTTCTTCCTAAACCAAAAAGCCCAAACCCTAACCCGTTTTATTGATCCCCTCCGGCACCAGTTTCAGCGTTCGCCATCCTCCCTCGCCATTTTTCCATATCTGTCTCCACTCACTGCTCCAGGAGCAAGCCCCCTTCCCCAAAAACACATCGGCCTCCCCATCCCTGCCTCATGCTTCATTCTCGCCTCAGTCAGCCTGCAGCCCCCCGCCGAGCTAAATGGAGTGTACCAGCATCAGGGGAGTCAGTTCAGCTCAGCTCAGCTGGGCTGCCAGTGTTATAAACTTAGTGTGTGATTATTGTCAGAGCCAGACTCCTCCACCCAGGACGTCTGCGCTGATGGGTACTATGTCACCGGGTACAGCCAGCCATGGAAGGAGGAGAGATAGAGCGAGAGAGAGAGAGAGAGAGAGAGAGAGAGAGAGAGAAGGGATAGAAAACTGAGGCGAGAAAAGGGGCGTAGTGAGGGAGGAGAAATATTGCTGGTGGGGGAGATGGAGGAGAGGTAACGGGGATCGAGGGAGAGAGACTAGAAAGAGATAGAGGAAGGGGGAACATGCAGGAGGAGAGGAGCAAATCATCAAAGGGAGGAAAAAGGCAGGCTGAACAAGGAAAGACTGATGTACACCTATCGTGGCAGACAAAGACAAGGGAAGACACACAGGGAGTGATATAAAGAGGCGGAAGCAGAACAATAATGCGCCGGGAGAAGAAAGAGAGGCAGCAGGGAAATCAGCAGAGGAAAGTAAAAGAAGGAGAGACAGGGAGGGTGGATGGAGAAGAAAGGCGAGGGGAGAAATTAGAGAGAAATTTTTCAAGCGAGTGATGTGTGCTGTGATTGTTTTTTTTTTTCTCCCTCTCTCTCCTTCACTCTCTCTCTTCCTCTCTCGCTCTAAACGGTCAGGATGTGGCCTGTATCTGCCGGCAAGAAGGAACTCAATTTGGGACAATTTACTCGGCAGTCTCAGCCCTGATGCACCTCAGGGACAGAGAATAGAGAGAATGAAAGTGAAGGAAGATAGAATCAGCAAGCCACACACATACACATACACATGCTCACAACCCTAAACGCACGCACACACACACCTACACACACACACACACACACACACACACACACACACACACACACACACACACACACACACACACACACACACACACACACACACACACACACACACACACGCACACACAATGTCTGCCTCGCACACAATTGCCGCCGAGTAGATTTCACTTAGTTAGTTCTAACTCTCCCAGGCGGTCAATACAATTGAGTTTATAAGGCTTGGAAATGAAAAGCCCAGGATAAGGTTAGATAAACTGTGTGCTATTTGATTTTGGTCCACCTCTCGCAGAAAAACCCACACAAGACAGATGGCCGGAGGGGATATGCTGAAATCATGTTGTGTGCAGGGGTCATGTGGGTGATTAAAGCTGAATACGTGATGCGCTTTGACCCTCATTCTTTACCTGCACTGATTTCTGTGCAGTGCCGATTTTCATCGTCGCATTCTTGTACTGAAGTCTGGAGGGCTCTGCACTTCAACAAACTCTGAAAGGGAATGCTGTCAGCTCAGAAATTGTTACAAACCACATGTCGTCAAACTTTTGGATTTTCTATAAGCTGACTGTGCATTGTGATTCCGGTCCTGACAGGTTGGCAGACTGGAGGATGTGTACATCCTGAGAGACAGCAGGGGGCGCTCTGACAGAGCCACCTCTGAGGGCAGACTTTCAACTGCAGCTGGGGTAAGTGTTTGAAACTGGGCCAATGAAATAAAAACAAACACGCTGCAGAAGAAGAAGGAAAAAAACACGTCAAAAATCGGGGCTAGAGCGAGAGGATGAGGACGCAAATTCTCAGCTGAAACAACCGAGGTGTTTTTTTTTTTTATTTCTTTTTTTTTGGGGGGGGGGGGGATTTGGAGGAGTGGGGACTGTCTGTTTAACACAGTGGGAAATAGATTTGTAACTACAGCAAATCAGAGCGTTCAGCTACTTAGACGTGACTGTTTGATACGTTTAACACGGCCACGTCAAGGTGAATTTGCACTCTGGCATCAGTTCTGATTTTACCCAGCATGTATATGCAAATGGCAGATCATTTGGCTGGCGATGCTGTTTTAATCAGGTGTTGATTAGCGAGAAGGATCCATGGGAAAAAAACCCCCAAAAAAACAAAACAAAACCAAAAAAAAAAAAGAAGCAGCAGAGCTTTGTGGTGAGTTAACAGCTAAAAAGTTGTTTACCTTTATCGTATCACTCGTGTGACTGTTCCACCCAATATCACTTTGTGCCCTACCCTCCTCCCCCTCCTCCACCTCCTCCTCCTACATCACCCTCAGAGCGCACAATGCAGCCTTCTCCTCACTCAGGGCTTCCGTTGCCAGGGAAACCGTCACCCACGGAGACATCCCTTGACAGCGCAGGGCGAGGGAGGCGGGATGGGGAGGAAGGGTCGGGAGATGTGGCTTTGGCCCTGTCCCTTCTCCAGGGTGTATCAGACCTTCTGGCCCTTCCCCAACGTGCTGCCCCTTCAATCACACACACACACACACACACACACACACACACACACACACACACACACACACAGCGCGCGCGCGCGCGCGCGCGCGCACACAAACACGCGTGAGCAGGAGAAATAAGCGGAGGAAAAGTACAACCGAGAAGAACATTCGCAACTCCGAGTTATCATCTGAATCAGTGTGCGTGTGATTAATTGAAGTAATTTATGCACAATCTCCAGTGACTCCATGTATGGTTCATGATTTCATTAAACTGTAACTTTAATTACTTTTCTACAATCGTAACTTTAGGTGAAAATGAATTTGCACCCCCAAAAAGTCCCACATCTTGTAATGAGGCATACATCTAATGGATTGCACAAATAATGTTTGGGGAAAATGAACAATTGCATATTTAGACGCTGCTTTCTCCACCAGCTGCTTAAATGTCTCTCAATTAAGGTCCATTCGTTATTTAACAAGAGCTGCCTGTATTATTACTCACTTGAACCAAGTAAGGAAATCTTTTTTTTTTTTTTTTTTTTGCAGATCTTGTCTAAGTCTTTAAATTCTGTTTTTAAAGCCAGCCACAGTCAGTATTGTTGCAGGTTTATAGGAGACATATCTGTGATGGATTATGTGTTGTCAAACCAAATTACACTGTTAGTTTTTTTTTTTTGTAGCTGGCCTCCCGCCAAAGCCTCAGCTTCACGCCATCCGCCTACCTCTGACCAGGTCTCTGTCTATGCGAGCTGATTCCGCTCTTTGCATCGTGCGCGTCAGTGTGCGTCGTGTGACAGGTTGGCTGCATTGCAGATCTCATCACTTACTGCAGCAAGCGGAGTTGTGGAGTAGTTTTGTTAACTTCCAGCTGCCTGAACAGAAAGTTTCCTGGTCGTGTTCAGGGGTTGTGCAAACTGCTAAAAATGAGTACTTGATTGTAGTTTATTCTTTCATAGTGGAGTTGCTTTACTAGCTACATGCCGAAGGACTGATTAGTCACAGATAATGTGAATAAAGGCTGTTTTTCTGTTTTCCTGCAGTCTTTTGTGTGATTGAAATGGTTAGGTCAGGATTGGAAGTGTTATCAACCGAGCTTTCTATTTAGTGGAGTTATGTCCAGCTTTAACTTGGGCAAAAAACATTCACTTAACAGTTTCTATTTCACTAAAATGTTGTTTAATTAAGCTGGAGCAGCTCTTTATTCATTTGTGTATTTCCTCATGTCCTTTCAAGCACATTTTAAGTACACTGACATAGAAAGCAAGTGACTTTACTAATTGTAACTGCATTGCTATTTATTTCATAGTAATCAATTACTAGTTTGCTGCTATCAAAGAAGTATCATTATTCTAAAGTCTGATTATTTCCAATAAGAAAAACAGTAACATTCTATTGCTGATATCATCACATCAATTTAGTTCTAAGCCATTTTTTTCAAAAGAGACAAACTCACAAGTGCACTGCGGTAAAAGCTTTATGATGCCGTGTGTTTGAGCTTTAAATCTACTGTACCGAGAAGGTGAAACTATTCGTTCCCCAGCTTGTTGCAAGTTCCCAGTGAAAATTTAAAATCCAAAGATTTAAGAGTTTCCACTGGTAAGAGAAAAATCTAAAGTTTTTTAAATGTTGGCACAGATGTTGAGGTAATGAAAGACAAGGAAACTCTACTGGAAGTAGTTTTCAAGCACTTGTTCAAGCCTAACATGAAGCACACCTTCTCAGATTCAGGCCTCAAGCAATTTTCAATTCGTAGAAAATAATTGTGGCCCAAACTAAAGTTTGACCACTGGTATTTTTCACACTGGATGCACAGTGGAGACTAAAACCGGGCTGACCAGCGCTGTAATGTATTTTTCTAACTTAACTACATTACAATGATTTGCTGTTATATCACCAGCTGTAGTATCAACCTACGAAATTTGTCTAAACCACAGCAGGGAATCCTTTTTAAGTCCATTGACCCATGTTTGTCTGTTTAGAGCTGTTAGGGGTCTGTGTTGCTACAACTGAACTTAGATTGAAGTGTACAAATGTTCGCTTTTGCTTTTCAAATGGTCCGCTTGCTTGCTTCTCTCGTTCACAAGGCGTCATAGTAATCCCCACATATGAGCCGCAGCAATCACATCACGGTTCATTTCAATCAGACCCCATCACAGTCAGTGTCATATCTCGTATTTACAATCACAATGAAACTCAAGTAAAGAAACATTTTATTATTTTCTTTTTTTAACTTTGTACTTTCTGTGGAGGTGCACCAAAGTCCTAACAGTGTCTTCACAAAGAATAATTTATTGGTTGAGAATTCAAAAAGAGATCTGCAGAAAGCACTGCAGATGGAGGATTTTCTCTGTCTTCACCCAGCAAACTGGACATCAATAACCTTGTCCAGGCTGTCATATGCTGTATGAATGCAAGCATGGTAATTGTGTACTGATATAAACACTTCTGTGGATGAAACTTTAATTCGTTTGTTTGAGATGTCAGTTATTGCTGCTGCACCTGGCCTTTCATGAAATACCTGCTGCACTTCCCTAAAAATACAGAGACATTATATTCTGATATTATGTTGGAGTCATGAAACTCTGGCAGTACTATAATTGCATTAGTTTGGCCGAGGATGCCACACAGTTTGTTTGTGCCAGTATTCACTTTGATGAATGGCTTCACTGGTCTGGACACTGACATGTTTTTTTTTTTTTTTTGGGGAACAATTTTACTCTTTTATGTGGATTTTTTATTTTTTATTTTTTTTGCATTATGTGGAGTAACTTCCTGTCCTGAGAAGCATACTCTCTGTTCAGAAAACAAATTTACAAATTTAACAAAACTATAATCCTGCAGAGCAAACAGTGTTTGTATCTTTTTAAAGAAACAACACAAGAAGTTACTAAAAGTGAGATTTCATAGAAAATCCTGGCTGGATGGTCCAAATAGAAAACCGACATATAGACACCTTAGATATATTATATATTAATTTGTTGTGATATTTCATTCAATATTAGTCAGGAGTGAACTCTCTCTCTCTCTCTCTCTCTCTCTCTCTCTCTCTCTCTCTCTCTCTCTCTCTCTCTCTCTCTCTCTCTCGCTCTCTCATTTTTCTCCACGGTACCTGTGGTGTATTTGCCATAACTAAACTAAACATTAGCTTATCTTTATGAGGCCTCCTGTCTGCATGTTGGTTTATTATCTCAGCTGTTTTTTTTTTTTTGCTGCTGCTTGTCTTTGTCATTCGCTTCTTAATCCGTTTCTTTGGCAGAAAAATCTGGCCATCAGTAGGATGCCTTTTCCCACAGTTTTTTTTTTAATATGGTGAAGAAATCAAGATAAAAAGAAAAAAGGAGAGAATGAAACTATCAATTATTTTAAGAAAACACTTTTTTTTCTAATATAGCACAATTGATATAAAGATTTGTCAGATATTGTAAATTAGCAGCATCTAAACAAGATGAGAAATATTTAGTTTTTTTTTAATTGCGTCTGGATCCCAGCAGCCATCAACAATATTATCTTGCACTTTATCTTTTGAAATCCATGATGAAGTCGAGCATTATACCAAAAATTCAAATTTGCCATGAGAAAAAGCGTGCATGGTGTGAGAATTTAGCGAAGGGGTGTCCAACCCATTTTAGTTCAGGGGCCACATTCAGCCCAGTTTCATTTTGAAATGTCCAGACTGGTGAAATAGTGCCATAATAACCTTTAGATTTAAACATGAAAGTGTTTATTTGTTGTGGTGCAGCGTGTAAGTCATGAAAATGTGGGTGTTTTTACAAACTCACCCTGACAGCATGGCTTTGAGACAAACGCTAGTTTGCGAGCTTTCATGGCATCATCACAGATGTCTCAGCTTATGTCTCATCGCTGTATTGTGTCCTCTACTATGAAGACAACCGTGTTAAAAAAAAAAGAATGTTTTCATTAAAATTTTTACAATTTGCCTGGTGGTTTGGCGGGCCAAATTGGAGCCTCTGGTGGGCCGTTTTTTGGCCCACTGGCCCTATGTTTGACACCCCTGCATTAGGAGGTCTGTTAATGGGGTTTCACCATCCCTCACTTTGAAATGGTCTCATCTGTATCATGAAGAAAATAATTACAATTGCTGTTATTAATATGCTTATGTTAAAAAAACTAAATTCGGAAACAATGTTCTGCAGCTGTAAATAGCTGAGTTAAAAACAGCCTATAGGAATGGGACAATAAGCATTTGCGGCGAGTAGTACAATGCCGGCTTGTTGTTTACAGCACTGACACAAACACGCCAGCACAGAGAAGAGGTCCACGGTGGTTTCTCCGTGGAGGAGGGGAGCCCGTCAGGGTGTAATCGCGGCCGATGCAGCCCTCTGTCAGCGAGGCAGCAATCAGCTGTTGTATTAATCACACTGCTAATGACACAATTAGTCAGTCTGTGGAAAAAAAACCCAGCTCAATGTAAACATCTGTGTGTTGTCTCTGAACGCTGACATCAGGACACAACAACCCTCTCTGAAAGCCACATAGCGCACAAATATTTACAGGTACACACGGAGATTCACTTCCCAGACTTTCCTCTCCTCTCTCTCTCTCTCTCTCTCTCTCTCTCTCTCTCTCTCTCTCTCTCTCTCTCTCTCTCTCTCTGCCTTGTTTACTTGATATCCCGCCTCCCTCCGGTGACTCTCCCCCTGTCCTAACTATTGTACCTCTCGCAGTTCCGTTCTCAAACACACAGACATGTTTCAGACTGAACTCTGGGCTGACCTTTTACAAAATGTCTCAGATTCAAACCCCCTGCTAGCTTCTGGCATACACGCATTGGCCTCTGCAGTGGTAGCACATACTTAATACGCACACGCAGACAGCCAGTGCACACTGTGTGTCCCGCTGTTGTGACGTTGTGGGATGAAAATATCTAGATATTTTTTTCCTCATCTTAATGTCTGTCATGTTACTCTTAAGTTGTTGCAGACGCTCGGGGCGACAGCAACCGGGTTAAAGGAAAACACATGCTCGAGAAGTACTGAATAACAGCAAAGTTAGATGAAACTTTTTGAACTAGTAGAGAGGGATGCGATGATCAGGAAATAAGGTTGGGTCAGCATTTAAAAATGAAATATCGTCTCAAACTATTGTGTTTGTCCTTTCAAACGTGCTTACCTTGATTTTCCATGAGCACTTCGTCAAAGTATCCTCATCTTATTAGGAAGTTATTGGTAAAAATCTTTTTGTTGTGTCTGAAACTGGAAATATATTGAAACTGTTATATGTTTTATATCTCTTTTAGTCTCATCTTTTGCTCTTGTCATATGTTTTAATGTTAACTTACCATCGAATTGGTTCTATATGAAATCTGCTAACCCCCCCCCCCCCCAAAAAAAAGAAATAATGTCTCATCCGACACGTGCGGCTCATCTTCAATATTTTTTTTCCTTTGCTCCTTTGTGCCTTTGCTGCATGCAGACTCTGCTGTATTTGCACCTGTTCATAACTCACAGCGTGCCTCACCATCGTCTAGTCTACTGTGGAGTGCACTATATTTACTATATGCATTATATTGTGCTTTGCCCATGGCATGTTGACTACTCTCTGCCAGCATGTCCACAATGCATTTTAATCATGACGATATATCATCGTAGTTCAACTGCAGGATTTATAAGTGACCACAACTTCCCATTAATCCTCAACCATGCATCCTGCTGTGTTGGTGGCATATTGAAGGAATGGACCAGGAACTGCTTTCAGGCACAAGTTCAGCCGCCTCAGTCTAACAAAATGTATGAAAGTACTCTAAAAGGATTGCTTGAATTACTTAGTTCTTTCAACAGTAGTAGACATACGACGAGAGTCACCAGGGGAAAAATACTCATGCATTTCTTTTAATTGTCCCCCTTATCGAAGACAACTTTAATGTGCACAACGTTGTATTGGTGTGAGACATGAGCTTAGTCTGATGAATTTACACATTACATTCAGCTGAAATTACATTTTGAAGGTCAAACAGTAGTGCAAACACATTCTGTTTTTCTTACTTAATCAGTTATTATCAGTCTGATGCATTTGTGCAAGGGGGAGGCAATTTTTTAGCAGTCCTGCCGAATACAGTATAACTCCTGGTTTTGAAGAAATATTTACAGAGTGATGTTGATCATATGAAAAAGCAGCAACCACACCGCTGAGGTACACTACCAATGTGCAGACAGCAGTAGACAGCTCTTATGAAGGCGAGCTAATGTTTATTTACGGGATGTGAATACGTGGACTGCACTGTGGCTGTCTGAGGCTAACAGCTGCTTCAGGAGCAGGACAGAGAGAGACAGCAGCTCTACAACAGCTTTCATGCAAAAGTAAGAAGCGAACAGAAAGATCCACGATTGTGTTTATCCGCTCATATTAATAATCAATTACAGCAAGAGAAGCTTCCCTAATCCCAACATGGTAACCAGCACATGAATGAGTTTCATCGTTATAAGCTGCATCTAGAAGATGCTATGACCATAGCAGAAATCATGTTGCTTTACCGGACAGTCGGGACCGCTCCTTCTTTGGAGAAACCTATAACCCCCCCCCCCCCCCCCCCCCCCCAATATTTCATTTAGCTGTTTAGTTTCCCTTCCAACATCCACATGGAATTTCTGCCCTCGGCTGTGAGCAGTTGTCACTAAATTAAGATTAGACTTGTTTCTGTTTCCATATTTACTAACACAGCTAAGCTATTTTATTTATAAGGTTGTTGGAAATTGTTTTCATTTTGTAACTTCACGGCCGCAGTTTACTTGTTTTTGGTAAAATGGATGAAAGCTAATTTTTATTTCCATAGTTGCATAGCCCAAAGCGTAGAGTCAAACAAACAAGTACTTTTTTTTTCACTAAGCATTCAAAGTTATCGTGAAACCAAGGATGTCCTCAACAACCTCTGTTCCAATCCGCACAATGTTACGACACTGAAGCAGAATCACCTGAAGGAGATCAGGCCTTGAAGAAATTACATCCGTTTCTTGTGTGATTTGTAATTGTTTGGTGAAGTCAGTGTGTTTATTGTATTTGTCCAAATCTATCTAATTCTAGTTAATGGACATAGTTACTACAAAATATAGTTCAATTAGAAACTGACATGACTGTTATTGTATAAAATATTTTCGCTCATGTTGTCGTCTCATTCGAGTATCGAAATGACAAAAAACATTGGTGCTGTAGATCACCTTACGTGCCATCTGTAGATACAACAGGCTATTTGCCCAGTTCACAGTCATAAGGACTTTGTAATCACAATAGCAGGAATGAAAATGTTTCAGTGCATATTTTGTTATTCACAGAAACATATTAATATTTAATACTGCCTAATGGTGCATATAGTTTTCTCAGACTGTCTCTGGCAGAAACTCTATGTATAATACATCGAATCCATGTAATCTTATTTATTTCTTTTTGCTTGACATTCTACATTGTGTCTTTGTTGTTTTCACAATTCCTACGACCACTAGAGGTCTCACCATGCCTGCTCAATTGTTATTTTTCCAAACGTTTGCAGTCGGTCCTCTTCGTCTTATTCTGTGTATCGTTGTGTTTATTATGTATTTATTCATGTTGTGTTATTAAAGGTGGAAACATGAATGCAAAATCGAGTAAAATCAGTGCAACTGACATTGATTTTACTGTGTAGGTTATAGAGGTGAATATGACTTAAAATGAGCATACCTGCTTGCCTTTAACTTAGTAAATACTGCAGGATTGAAAAGCCTTCGAATGTGATCAACTGAAATCAGGTGGTGAACTGGAAAGCAATGTTAAGCTCGTGTTCACTTGAAAAAAGAAAGCTTCACTCTTCCTCCCGGTTTCCCACTCCACCCAGGACAGAAAAAACATTTGAATTTCCCTCAATGCTTCCTCGCTGTCGAAGCGTTTGTGTGTTTTTTTCCTTGCTGTATTTTTCTTTTTTTTTTTTTCCTTTTCGCTGTTTTTTTTTTTTTTTTAAGACTCCAGTCACATCCGCAATCCCGCGGCCCTATAAGGAGCTTTCACGCTTTTTGGTTTGCTTTAGATGTTTAATACCCCCTCTCTTTTGTGTCAGGGAGCTGGAGAGGCGTTAAGAAGCGCTGATAAACCCCACTTAGATCCCTTCCTGGCCCGTCACCCTGGCCTGCCGGGCCGCTTTAGCAGGGAACTGATCTGTGACGGCCTGCCACTCAAACTGAGCACTTCTGAAGGCTGACACAATGGAGTGAGCAGCACACCAGAGGGCCCAGGGGTGGGAGAGGATGGGGGAGTAAGGAGGGAGGGTGAGGTGAAGAGGGAAAGGAGGAGGGGGGGTGGGGGGTGGGGGGCAAGAGGTGCCTTTAAAAAAAAGAAAAAGGCGAGAGGAGGGGCCAAAGTGTATCTCCCTGTTATCTATTTCCTCTCTTTCAGTTGAAGCAGTTTCCACCTTCCTTCACTCTCCCTCAACACATAAACCTTCTCCTCAGTCTGGCAGCTGCAGATGAGAGATCAAATGAAGAGGCAGAGAGCCCGCGGGTGAAGGACCAGATGAGAATCAGCCGTCGTGGCGCGGGGTCTGGTGACGGAGGGTCATGTGGCGTATTCGCTGCTACCGCTGCGTGGCATAATGGATGGTGTGCGGTGTCTAAGATTGACAGGTGAAGAGGCTACGGTGCTGGTGGCGGCGATGGTGAGGAGGGGGACGTGACCACTGCCGCTGCCATTGCCATCACTTTCCCATGGGGCTGTGGGTGGGTAGTGAAGCCCAAAATGTCAGCGCTGATATCTGTGCCGCTCGGCTCAGCTATCACACCACTGCAGCTGCCTCCTGCCATCCACCGCATCCACTCATTCATATAGAGACATGGGAGTATTGTGTGGACACACACACACACACACACACACACACACACACACACACACACACACACACACACACACACACACACACACACACACACACACACACACACACACACACACACACACACACACACACACACACACACACAGCTCGCTGAATGTCTTCAGATACACAAACACACTCTTCCTCCTTCCATCTTACTGTCTTCCCTCTCCTCCTCCTCCACACACTCACATTGTGCCTCTGTCAGTTCTACCTCAGCTGTTCAATCATGCAGGCGCTCTTTATTTTTCTCCCTCTCTCACTGTTGGAAGAGGATTTCTCCAAACAAGCTTATTTTTCATCGTCTCGCCTTTGTCTTTTTTCCCCACTGATCTCAAACCATGTTCTTTCCCTTTCTATTTAGTGCAGCTTTTATTTTGGAGGGAGACATGTCAGCCCGCTTTGTATTTGATGCTGAAGTTGCACCAACTTTCTTTGTATTGCAACATGTGCCGGGCAAAGTCAAAAGAGACTCGTAAGCAGGAGCTGTGGCTTTGTTTTTTGGTGATGTCATTTTTTGAGGCGGTTACACGTGACTTTGTGTTGCATCTGTGCTCAGCGCACGCGTTTGTGTGTGTGTGTGTTTGTACACGCAGACGATGTGTCACAGCAGGATGATGAATGTGCTGACAGTGGAGGGGTCAGTGTCACAGACAGTGTGGTCAATTGCCCCACATCCCCCGAGTCTAACCTTGAGCAACAGTCCCTAAAGAGTCTCAATCTGCCATTAAGGCCCACATCTGCACACACACACACACGCACGCACGCACGCACGCACGCACGCACGCACGCACGCACGCACGCACGCACGCACACGCACGCAAACAGTCCCCTGTGAGCCTGTGCCATTAGTAGCTGGCAGGGTCTGGTTAGACAGAGAGCGATTAGCTCCCTATCATGTGTATTGATCACCATGTCCTGGCTGCTCCTCAGGAGGCGGGGCTGGAGGGGGTTTAACAAGGCAGTTGGGACATAAGTGCACGAGGACAGCCTCGTCTGTGTGCGCGAGTGTGCACGTTCATTAAACTATCGGCATTGGTTTGTTTCTTATGCAAAGACATCATCGCTGATAATATGTCTGTACAGTAGAAACAGATTAAGGATTCACTTTGAGCATTGGTGCTGGTGTCCAGGGGAAAAACGGCCACTTAAGAGTCACACAAGGATGAAGTGTGATTTTGCAAAGAAGACACAATAATATGCCTAAAATGTAAATAGAAAATAATGACCATGTTCTTCCTGCTAATTAGGAGTACCCTCAATGTGTACATTATCCAAGTATTACAGTGAGCTCATTATGTTGGAAATCATCTTAAATTTACATAAATCAATGTGCTCTGCCCAAAATAAACAGTGATTTGATTACATTTGCAGATCTGTACCCATACCACATCCTCCTCCTGCCCGAGGTCCTGTGTGAAGCAGTAATAAATCCAAGTTTGTCACTCCACACAAAACTGTGTGCCAAAAGTTGAATGAATAACAAATTCGGCAAGTAGATAAATTTAGGTCTTAAACTCCTGAGATTATCCACGCAGTTTTTTGCTCTCAGACAGTGGGAAGTGTCTGCTAGAGGCTAACATTGAAACGGGAAATAAGAACGCGGCAGTCAACATATTAACAACTAAAGCTGAAAATGGTTAGAAAAATATGCGAGCTGTTTACTGTCGGTGACATGTGCATTTGCTCTCAACGCTGCTGCGAGAAGCTGCCAGATAGTGTGCAAAGTCTCATTCAGCAGGAACAGAAAAAAAATCCAGAAATTACATTTCAACAAATTAAAAAACGAAAAAACAAGGCAATACTCCAGAAAGGAGCAGCGATACATGGATCTTCTGTGATCTCAACATTATTTACACGTTTCATTGAATACAAAACTTTTTCCTTATAACAATTGATAAATAGACTTATCTCATATTAAGCATGCTTATCCCTTCAACAACAGCACAATCATTCATTCTCTCTCTCTCACACACACACACACACACACACACACACACACACACACACACACACACACACACACACACACACACACACACACACACACACACACACACACACCAATGGTGATGGCTGCCATGCAAGGTGCTTGACCTCCTTTGGGAACTACTTGGGGTTCATTGTCTCGCTCAAGGATTCCAACCACATGATTAGAAGATATTCCACTCTAAGTTTTTGTTATGTTAAGTGTGTTGTGACCATTTCTGTCGACAATCATCGAAAACAGGTTCTCTCTGATTCAAAACCCATGTACACCATCATCGTCGGACCATATATTTCCCCGAATTCTTCAATTTAGGGTTTTTGCAAACTAGAGCCAATACTAGCTGATTATTAACACATGAAAGCATGTTTGTTTCTTTTCCCACTTAAGTCTTTATTAGAAAAGACATTATTCAGATACAAACATAAATACAAACCGAGAACCAAAGCGGCTTGAGAAACGCCTTCATGTCAAACCTTAAAGATTTATACATTTCTCATTGCTTATAGTCCAGTGTTGTCCTTTTCAGTCTTGTATACAGTCCATTTCAGAGTCCGAGTAAATGTGTCTTTCATTGAGCAAATTTCTTTCGCCACTGATCTTTTGTTGGTGCCGTTTCCTTACCCCAGTTTCTTGTGATTGTTTTCTTGCTTACGACTAAAGATATTTCTACCCGAAATTTGTCATTGTGTGGGACAATTCTTTCTGGGATTTCACAAAGATATAGGCCCAAACAGCTTCAGAGGAGTTCATGTCCAAATATTCGTCTTAATTCTTCACTTACACTTTCCCCCCAAAATTATTTTCTCACTTTTCCAAAAAACACGAGAGTGATCCATATCAAAATGTCTACCATTGGTGATGGCATGGGTTTAGAGTCAACAATTAACCTTAAATGCATGATTTTGAAATATGGGAGGAAAGTATAAAACCTGTAGCAAACCTGTGCATACACGGTGAGAGAATGCAAACTCCTCACAAATTTTATAATTGATTTATGTTTATCATTTCAGCCAATTCCACAAACACCCCACACATTGATCCACATACCGTCTTCTTTATTGTATGAACACAACTTGTGAAGATAGATTTAATATAATGAGGCTAGGTGTTGCTCCTAATACTCTCTTTATCAAGTAATTCCACTTCCTTTCATCAGTTTGAGGGAATTTCAATTAAGGGGCCGAGTGGCATTTTATATTGCAGCCTGTCCTCGTGGGTGTCGTGAACTCTTTGTTTTGGAACAGACTGAAAGACTCCAATAATCTAAATTATAGAAAACTGTTAAATAGTCTAATTTTGGGATTGTTAAATGTAAAATATATTTAGAATCCAGTCTGGGATTTTGCTTCATATAGACGTTTGTATCGTGTCTAGTGTTCTTAGCTCTAACAGCTGTCGTCTTTGGGTAGTTTAGACCAGCCCCAAGCTTTTGTTAATTGAGTCTAATTGAAGAACATGAGGGGGGGAATAAAGCCAGCAGGCTTTTAGGACATAAAAGACTGCAGCCGCCTCTCAATAGTATTTATTCTCAACCTCTTCCACTCTGATTTAAGTGTAAGAGGACAATAGTGGCCTGAGAGTGATATGTGTGTGTGCGCAAGTGTGTGTTTGTGCGTGTATGTCTCTGATCTGTTGTTTGATTTACTGCCCCCACCTTCACAAGGACCAGCCTCTTATCAGATCAAAGCTGCGAGTGGCGGCCTATGAAAGAAATTGCATATGCGCACGTCTCTGTGTGCGGTGGAGGACAGAGGTGTAGGTGAGGCGGAGGTGTTTTTGTTGCTTTTAACCCAGGACAATGGCACTGCAAAAGGAGGGAGCAAGCGAGTCGTCTTTGAACTAATGAAGAGGAAACATTTTCACCCGCCTCTATAAGGATGCCCAGCTCTGTCTGCTATGGATTTTGCCTCATTTGAAGTACTACGATACCAACTAGGATGCAATGCTCTATCTCTTCTATGACTATGGTTTGCTCTTATCCACGTAAATACTCTCACGCAGTCCAAAAAGACATACAAAGGAACAATAATGCTGGAATTTATCAGTTGTACATAAGCGTCTTCTGGGTTTTTGGCTACAGGCACAATTTCAATTTCATTTTACTTTAGTTTTTTTTTTTTTTGGTGTGGAACAGAATGTAGAGGCAGGCGTAGAGTTGGACTACTGCACAACTTGCTGCACACTCCATGGTGGTGTAGCGGTTAGCACTGGTTGAATCGTGGGCTCAGGGGGCTTTCAATTTGGATTTTGCATGTTCTCATGTGTGCATGGGTTTTCTGTGGGTACACTGGCTTCTTTTAATGTAAAAAACATGCTTTTGAGGTTAATTGTTGACTGAATTTTGAGTGTGAGTGTCCTGGGGATACCCTGCTTTTACTCATAATTTTGAAATGGCAATAAAGGATTTAAAAAGAAATACTGCAAAAGAAAAGGCGGATTAAAAATGGGAACTTGTGTATGTGTATACTTTTTACTTTTATGTGAATATATAGAGAAAAATAAATGATTCTGTTATATATGAAAGTCCAGGACATCAATTCAGAATTTGGAAATGAGACCAAAGAACAATGTTTTTTTTCCCTCAAAAATAACCTGCAGGAATACTATGGTGTCACGTATAACTCCATCATGAGTATTTCACCTATCAGTGTGGGGTGTGAATACAGTACTCTCTGAGAAGGTGTGATGTTTGGTGTTCATGTCTTCAAAGAACAGCAAAGGGACTGAAACTTCACGTCCACATGAAAGTCCCGTGTGACGTCAGGTACTTCTTTACAGACGCACTGAAACATTTGAGCCATTCGATAGAAAACTGCAGGACCTCAGACGCTACTTACAAATACAGCTCACAAACTGGCAGTAGCGGAATTTCAGGTGCCACAAATGTCATAATTTACATGTACAGAAACAGTAAAACCGAGAAAGAAAAATGTCACAGAAAAGTAAAGCTCAAGTGAATAAATTACCACATATTCAGAGCTTATAAGGTACCTGTAGTGAATACGTGGTGCATTTCACAGGTTTCGGATTGTTTCACGTGAAGTGCAATCTAACAAATTAGCTGGGAGTGTTAGACGCACGCATGCACATACACACACACACACAGAAAGTAAGGCCGGCTTTCCTTGATTTTTGTTTTCTCTGTTATTTCTAGCAGGTATCATTTATTAGTAGTACTTCCAGTAGAATGTTATAACGGTATAAAGGGTCATGCACTTACTATAGTCTGAAATTTTTCCACCTGGTTATTCATTTGTTATGTTTGGTTGCTGTAATTGTTAGTTTCATTGTTGTTACGGGGCATTGAACAGAGAACTTTCAAATCCAGAGTTTATACATTTGTCCAGTTCAGTGCTTTTCTGTGACTTTCAGATCACTGCTCCTCAAGTAATTTTAACTTTGTTTAAATGTGTTTTCTTTTTTTTGACATTTAAACTTAAAAAGCCTTAGATTTACTTCTCCAAAACGGTTAAATAAAGGCTTTTCTCGGTTGTAATAGCCTGTTTATCACAAAACTTTTTCTAGTTTTCTTTTAATACCTTTCATTTTCTGGCCAGAAGAAATTTTACTGAGTTTTTTTTAAGGCTTTAAACTTACTTATAGCATTAAAAACACAATTATAAGGGTGGCTGTGGCTCAGTTGGTGGAGAGGATGGTCTTCCAGTGTCCAGTCAAAGTTGTTGGGCATGCTATTGAATCCCGATTTTCTCAGAATGGGTGAGTAAAACACATTGAGACTGCTCAAGCGGTAAAATGCACGGTGTGTAATATTTTCACTAAATACAGTCCTTTTATCATATGTCATGTTCCTGAAGTGGGTTTTTATGTCAAATCCATTTCCGTTTAAAAACAGTCCTCAAAATCGTTTTGTATCAAGAAAATGAGGTGTATTTAGCAGCTGTGTGTGCCTAACATGTTTCGAACCAAACATACAGGAGTACTTCCGTCTCTGTGATGAGTGGTTGACTGTACTTGTATATATGCAAATGCTTTCCACATATGCTATCATAAATGCCTTTGAAACATCACTGTGACCTTCATGCCAGCAAGCCTCTCTGATGTAATCAGTACAACAACAGCAACAACTCTTTGATGCCTGTTAAATATTTACCTCGTGTGTGTGTGTGTGTGTGTGTGTGTGTGTGTGTGTGTGTGTGTGTGTGTGTGTGTGTGTGTGTGTGTGTGTGTGTGTGTGTGTGTGTGTGTGTGTGTGTGTGTGTGTGTGTGTGTGTGTGTGTTTGTGTGTGTGGGGAAGCAATGTTTGCAGAGGAATGTACTGGCTCACGTCCTACTGCAGTTCTCTCTCTCTCTCTCTCTCTCTCTCTCTCTCTCTCTCTCTCTCTCTCTCTCTCTCTCTCTCTCTCTCTCTCTCTCTCTCTCTCTTTGTCTCTCTCCGTTTCTTTGTGAGTTACCATCCTCTCAGTATTTCTCAGCCTCTGCTCTGACAGATGATACAAAAGTGACAGAGAGCGAAAGATGAAACAGCAAGGAGGTGGTGGTTGAGCCGTGCAGCTGTGTGTTTATTCATATAAAGTGAGAGTGAAAGAAGGGAGAGCAAAAAAGAAGAGCGCTCTTGTACATTTTGGCCAAAGTGAATTTTTTAAGCCTGATGTCCCAAGTGTTTTAGATTGAGAATACTGCTGTTCAGTAAAGTGTTTACTACATTTAATATCAACAAAATGATTGTTTAATGCCATGGACTTACAATACAAGATACAGATGTTATTAACAGCAGGTTTAATATATTTCAATACCATCATGAAAACTGAGTTTTGCATTTATTCTGACAGATAAATACTTTAAAGTTCATTCGTCATATTACACTCTTAGTAAACCATCACAAGCATAAACATTAGCATGTGGTCAAAACAGAAGAACTATGTGATAAATACAAGATCGGCACATACAGGCTGCCATTTTTGATAGAAGCAGAAAGGAGGATCTTATTTAATAAGGTGTTGTATAAAATTGAAGGGAATTAGATTAAAGAGCAACAAGCCGATAAAGGATGAAAATATCTTTTTATTGATAAATACACCTTCATGATTCAGTCATAAATTAACATAATAATTGTGACGATCTCCTGCCAACAGATGTCAGCTGTGGTAAGTTAGAGCAACTCCCACTGAATCCCACGGCTTGGTGTGAGGCAAACATTATGGAAGTGGTATGGGGAAGAGCAGTGCTCAATTCACTCATTACTTTCAGCACAGGAAGAAATATTTCTGAGAATAATGATCTGTTTAACTAACATTTAATTATAGCTAGAGTGTCAGCTCCTTGCATATTAAGTTGCAGAAAGTTTTATCGTCAGGGCAGGAGGTTGAAATATCCAGTCATTTCTATCTTTCTCGTGGAAGCCATAGCCCTCTGTATATGAGTTTTACATTCAGGGAATAAATTAAGAATTTATGTTTTACATGTTCTCAGACATGGTCCTTAATCAGACGGTATTAAGGTAATGCATCCGTAATTATTTAGTCCACAGGAGTAGCGAACCGTAGAAATTTGTGTATCAGATCAAATGGTTTGGGATCAAATTACCACTAATTAATACTAATGCTTGAAATGTATTCAGACGTGTTTGTGCGGAATATTTCATTACAGTCAGTTGAGAAAAAAAACTCTGCTTCTGTGGTATTAATTAATTTGGGAATACATACAGTAAGTTATGGAGCAAACTCATTCATCCCTACCAACACAGAGAGCGAGAGAGAGAGAGAGAGGGGAGGAGGGTGGTGAGGGACTGGCAGTGAGACGCAGTGGTGTGCACAGGTGAAAAATGTGATGAAAGTGAGAGGAGAAAGAGAGACAGAGGGAGAGAGAAGGGAAAATAGTGAGAGAGAGAGAGAGAGAGAGAGAGAGAGAGAGAGAGAGAGAGAGAGAGAGAGAGTGTAACATGAAGTGTTTGGAGAGAAAGGTGCGGGCCTTGATGAGCTGATGGCACATCCACAGATAGTGAGCCGCGCTGCGCCACGCTAATGAGATGCTAATAATATGCTAATGATATGCTAATATGCTGGCAGTATTCCACCTCAGTGGAAGGAATGGGGATCGGGGAGGCCTCTCACCATTGGTTGGAGACCGGGGATGTCCTGAAGTCAGAGTTCAAGACAAGAAGCGAGACACTACAGCACACACATACACTCCATACATCGGTGTGCTCGCAGCTTCCCGGAGGAGAGAGTCTGCGACTGACAGGCAGCCTGAGGAGAGTGAGAGTGACCAGTGCCTCACCTTCAATGACCCACTCTGGCCCATGCAGTGGGAGCTGGTGGGTGTAATTATCTGTGTGTGTTTGTTTTTTTTTTTTTGTTTTTTTTTTTTTGTTTTATCGTTGAGTCTGCCCTCTTCTCTTCTCTTCCTTCTCTTTTGTGTTGAAGGATGTTCCTCTGACAGGCATAAGTCAGACAGGCTTTCATGTGTGACTGCACAAAGAGACAGAAGATAGAGAGATAGGGAGATCAGTGGGGAAGGAGAGAGAGAGAGAGAGAGGGAGGGTGAGCGAGGGAGGGAGGTGAAGGGGGTTGTCCGTGTTGAACTGAGACAGATGTCGAGGATTGATGAGGCTCGGAGCAACACTGACACACAACTGGGCTGCAACAACAAGACATGCTCAGCCCTTCAGCAGAATCGTGTTCAGGCTGTTTGGCCGCTGTGTGCTGGTGGAGAGGCGAAGGAGAGGCGCTACAGCGCATCGATATATAATACATGAAAAGAACTTCTATACAAACACCTCGGTGGCTGCAGTTACAGTCTTTTAATTACAACAGTAATCACAATCAGAAGTCAGACAGAATTACAGGACCTCATACAGGCTCTGTGATCAGAGATGTAATTCAATTTAAGTGCTTGTAACATCTCAAAGATTTATTTATTTATTTATTTACTTATTTATTTATTTATTTATTTGTGTGAAGATCTCATCATATTTTTGTTATACGCATATTCTCTGCACAAGTGCACTTCAATTAAGCTAAAGATGCTCCTCTGGGTAAAGGTTCCAGGCTTTTCTTTCTTGAACAATTTTCTCTGCTGTGCAGTTTCCTCTGTGAATTTGTCTCTGAGTAACACACCTTTAGTTATTTTGTGACAGTAAATAGTCTGATTCTGACTTGAGTTGGCTCTGATAAAACTGCTAAAGATGCTTCATGTTAAATGTTGATTTCAGTTGATCAACAGTGATAGGGAAATTATTGATTTTGGCACCAATACCACAATATATTTCTGTCACCATTTTTCATTTCTTCTCTGTCATATTTATCCAGATCTTAAATATCTGCTTACAAATGTGCTTCTCAACAACTTGGTCACTTAAAAAGCCGACTGTTTGTTACAAAATAAGAAAGAGGAGGACTTGAGACTTCATATAGATGCTCAATAAGTCAATATTGTTTTTACACCACTTTATATGTCTGACTTCATGATAGATCACATTTATTTTAGTCACTGAACAAGAACTGGTCAGTAGAAAGCAGAATACAGCACCAATAACAAATCTCATGTAATATTCCCAATGTACTTCCTACAATATCAACATTTGTCGACATTCAAAAGACATTTTGGTGATGTAAATTTAGATGAAGCAAAGACTGTCATGTTGAGTGCATAAAACGACAAGCAGATTTATGTGCGGCTCCTGAATGACACAATTTCCAGCTCCTTATCTATTTTCCAATGTACCCAGTAAAAAAAAAGAAGAAAAAGAAACAACTAAAAACCGTTCAGCTCAGAGTCGCATTTTCTGGTGGCATTAGTTATGAGTAGCAGGGTGGCACCAGTGCGCCTATAAAGATTGTTATTAAAAAATATTCAGTACACCATTGTCAGGTTTTCTGATTGAATTGTGAAATCTGTACCAGTAAAATTATAACAATATTTTATGGCTGTATTGGCATCTCCTCATTGGTTCCAAACCTTTTTTTTTTTTTTCTTCCTTTGAGCCCTCTCAAAGAAAAGCTGCTGATTGTATGGAATACAATGGATGTATATCCCCATAACACACAGGTGTGTTGAAGCATGGAGACGTTGAAGCTGTGCAGGAGTAAAGGTGGACACATAGTCAGCAACAACGCAGACATTTCCTTGTTTTCTCCAGGAGGCATGAACGGGGACAGAGTTGGGATGGATTTGGTGGATTTTCTCTTATCGGGGTAACTTCGGGGATTAACCCTCGGTTTTCCGTACTGCAGCGCTCTTTCCCTTCTTAACGGGATAAATCACCCCGGTAACTTACTCTGAATGTCTAACCTGCTCCCAAGCAGGTTATGTTCTGGATAAGATCACAGTGAGTGTAAAAGCTCCACTTCCTGAACAATCAGATCTCGTGAAAAATGACCTGCCCATTCTTAGATGATCCTGATCAGTGCACTCCTTCAGAGAAGAGAGGAATGGAGAGGAAATAGAGTCTTTAGAGCAATCTTTTTGACATATTACAATACGGTCTTGTCGCTGAGGCTTTTGAAGGATATTTTTGTTCTTGTTCTCGACTTGTTCCAAGTCTGTTTGGCTCCACAGGGGTTGCATCTGTAATAATGAGGTTAATAATAATGGTCACGCTGACAGAACCGCAGAAACTTGAATTTGTGGAGCGTACAACCACTTGTGCCGTCACGGCAGGGAAATAATATTCCAACACAAGACACTCATACGGGGGAAACTCAGCCTTAAAACAACTTGATTGGTAACAAGTTGGGAATCTTTTGCCTTTGGCTGTGTCAACAATGTTGCTTTTAGCCTGGTAGATGTGTTTTAATTCTTCAGAAAATAACTGCTCCTCTATGGTAAAGTAAGCTGCTCTGCTGGATTTCTCCGTGTGTGTGATCAGTCAGACGCTGCCATCTCTCACAAGTCTGGGTAAGTAAACCCAGGAAGCAGAGAGATATCCCGTCTATGTTTATCACAGGTCTTAGTATAGGCCCTTGGTTCTGGTTTGCTCGTCCACAATCACAACGCCTGATTCAAACTTCTAACCAATCACAGAATAGTTGACAAAACATTTCTGGGCCGAGAACAAGCTGCAAGACTTCCCGAAGCAGGGCTGATCTGCTGTGATCAGAGTACGTACCGCTTTTCCACCGCTTGCGCAGTCTCCAAAGTGATTTACATTGTTAATCACATTCACCCATTCACACACACATTCACACACCGATAGAGGGCTGCCATGCAAGGCGCTCAATCTATCCGTCGGGAGCAGTTTGGGGTTCAGTGTCTTGCTCAAGGACACTTCAACATGTGGACAGATTCGAACCTCGAAATGGAATATGATCTCAGTTTTGCCAAACTTTTCTCAAAAAGCAAAGCTGTGTTTTCTTCACACATGAGCCTAATAAGCCTGACTTCTATTTTCACACAATCAGCCTCTATTTGTTATAACTCTCACACGCTCTCCTGGCAGGGCAGCGTGGCTCAGCCAATCGACACGGCGGATGTTCTTGAGTGACATGCGAGGGCGTAATCTGGCAGAGCGAGGAGGAGGGGAGGCGGGGTCAGAGATTCACCACGGCAACTAGCAGCAGATTGATTGACACCTTAGCTCTCGGGGCAAGATGGAAGGGGTGAAAGTCAGGACGGGGGCGGAGGGTGGCGGAGAGAGAAAAACGGAGGAGGCGAGGCGGGGAGATGGGGGAATATGATGCAGAAGTGGAAGGGAAGAAAATCTGACATCTTTTCATACACAAGTGTGATTTGTTGTAAATAATCGCCTCTCTCCTAGAAAGTTTATTGATATGATTGTTTATGAACCGCAGTGTGATGCATAGTGCATAGCATTCCACTCATCCGTTCCAGTTATCTGCAACTGCATCGGGTGGATACAGTACAAAAGTTATCAATAATCAAGGAAACTGTAAAGCATTTTTAAAGTTGAGGACTTCTTTTTGCTTTCTTGTTCTCTCTCTGTGTCTCCCACTCGTTCGCCCTGCTCTCCTCTTTTCGTTGTGTTGTGTTTAATCAGCCTCTGGTGGACGTAGATATTGATTGAGGGTCAGTAATCTGCTCAGGGTTGGTAGCCTGCCAGGACCTGACAAATGTGTGTGTGTGTGTGTGTGTGTGTGTGTGTGTGTGTGTGTGTGTGTGTGTGTGTGTGTGTGTGTGTGTGTGTGTGTGTGTGTGTGTGTGTGTGTGTGTGTTTAATGCTCGCCAGCTGCATACACACAAACTATTAGCGTGCACGCTCTCTTTTTCTCACACACACGAAGTGGAGCCTATTGTACCCTTGCTGAAACTGAGTTCAGCTCTTCCACTGAAGCTTGTTCAAAGCTGCTGAAATCCATACAGCATCCTGAACGTGCTTGCTTTGGCTGTTGTGTGTGTGTGTGTGTGTGTGTGTGTGTGTGTGTGTGTGTGTGTGTGTGTGTGTGTGTGTGTGTGTGTGTGTTTGATTTTGCTAAGAGATAAAGGCAGCGAGATTGTTTTGTTGTCGTTCTGTTCACATGTGTGTCTTCTGCATAGCGGGAGTGTGATTGGGTGCGTTCATTTTGTGCTCTTTTGCTGCATGAACTTTTTCCAACTTCTGCATGTGAGTGTGTGTGTGTGTGTGTGCGTGCGTGTACGCGTGCGCGCGTGAATGTGTCTGTTTGCACACTTGCGTGTATGAGGAAAGACAGAATTGTTGTGTTCAAGTGAATCAAAGAATGATTACGATTCTGTGCACGATTTTGTGTGTGTGTGTGTGTGTGTGTGTGTGTGTGTGTGTGTGTGTGTGTGTGTGTGTGTGTGTGTGTTGGTGGTGGGGGGGGTGCATCTAGGGAGTAGCAGTGCTTTGTGGTGTGTGCAAATAAAGCGGATGAATGAAGGCGGCTAGCAGGCTAACGTCCACCAGAGCACAAGGACCGACTCAGGGGAGATCACACACACACACACACACACACACACACACACACACACACACACACACACACACACACACACACACACACACACACACACACACACACACACACACACACACACACACAGTGTGCTTTCTCTCTCTCTCTCTCTCTCTCTCTCTCTCTCTCTCTCTCTCTCTCTCTCTCTCTCTCTCTCTCTCTCTCTCTCTCTCTCTCTCTCTCTCTCTCTCTCTCCGTCATGATAACAACAACAGGGCAGAAGCCTCTGGAAACACTCACTTTGAATATCAAATTGGTGTGTGTGTGTGTTTGAGTACATGTGTGTGACCAGCCAGGAGACTTTTTGAAAGCGACTGACACTTTTGTTGAAGCAGTTTGTGTGTTTCCTTCAAGTGTATAGTTTGTGTTCCTGGTAGTTTGTGTCTGCATGATGCAGATGAAGCATCTGAGGTGCATTTAGGTTATCAACTGAAAGTGTGTGTGTCTCCACTATAAACTTTGTTATTTTTCTGTATATTAGATCATGCGCATAGATTCTCTCATACAAACACACATACATGTGTCCATTAATTTTACATACAGTTTTATCTAATCCAGGGTCACATATGGCTGGAACAACAACAACAACAACAACAACAGCAATACATTCAACAACTTTAACACCAAGGTTTTTACTGGAAAATCTACTATTTTACGATATACAAATCATCCTTTTGTCTATTGATTCACTTCCATTTCTCTATGGTTTTATGACTTGTGAATTTGTCTCTGTGTGTGCTCTGTGAGTATTCAAGTACAAAGACTTTGATATGTATTAAAGTATGTATCGTCACCGCCTGCATTTGACCACAAGTACCCATACGTTTTAGAATCAGTATCTATAAAACAAGTTTTGATTTGATCTAGTTTTTAAGAAGAACTTTTGCATTCAATAGAATGAAATGTACTGTAGTCTAAATTATTCTGGCATTGCAGGTGTAAATAGAAAACTATGAAAACTATGTTACAGAACTTAATATGAAGTCCAAAAACATATGACGGAAAGTGATCCAGATAATATGATGACTTTGCAAATTGAAGACATTAACCAATTTTAACCTGATTTAAAAAGGAAATTCTTACACTCATACTATTTTTGATGCGTTACTTTGAGTACATTTCAGAACTCATGTTTAGTTTTTTTCTCCTACATTTACAGATGAAATTGTTTCTACTATGTGGGGAGACGATGCTTTAGCACCTATAGAAATGATTTAGAGTGGTACTGTTAATTTTCAACTTGTGATAATAATTCCATGTGTTTGTGCGTGTGTGCGTGTGTGTAATGCAGGTTGAGAGGAACAGTAACACTGGCAGAGCTCCTACATACTTGTATACAAACAAACCACCAAGCCTAAATAAATTACTGCACGTTGTATACATTTTGTGAAAGGTGACATAAACAATGTGACATATTTTGAAGCATTTGCAAGCACAATTTAGAAGTTTGTGACACGACTCTGATTCTCTCTTGTTGTTTTTTCTTCATGGAAGCAGAAAATGAAATGCAAAAACAAAAAGAAAATAAATCTTCCTCAATTAGAGAATTGCATCGTGAAATGTTTCCTTTTCTAATAATTTGTGACAGGCTCCACTGTGTGCTGTCAAAAAACATTCTAGATTAGTGATGATGAGTCAAGTTTGTTGTGATTATGCTCAACTCTGGCCTTGAGAGGAGAGGGGTGAATGATTTATGTTGGTGCCCTCCCCTCAGCCCCCCCCTCAGCCCCCCCCCCCCCCCCCACCCCCCCACAACCACTTGCACCGCTGCCACCGTCATCTTCGTCTCAGTCACGCCACAATGAGAATTCATTTCTCTCTGATTGCTGGGATATCTGGCAACAAGGGAAATGAGAGAGCGGCATCTTATGGGCTCATTCATCAAGAACTAATTGAAGCCTCACTAGTCTCAAGTGCTGATAGAGCTGGAGTAGTTGTTGGAGAGTGCTGTTTTGTATGTGTGTGTTAAAGTGTTCATGTGGCACTTTCTTTGGGGCATTCAAGTGCCTCCGACTCTGCAGTATGTGCTCCACACTGACGGTCTACTAAGAAACAGATTATTTCACTGTGCGTGTGTGTGTGTGTGTGTGTGTGTCTTGCCCACTCGCTTGCATGCATGCGTGTTGGCTTGTACGTGTGTGTCGGTTTTTAGCCTGGATGGAGGGTTTTCCAGGAGCAATGTTTTGCTGAGGACAGGAGGCCTTCGCTCTGCTCTGCATCCCTCTGCATACAGACCGAGTGTGTGTGTATATGTGTGTGTGTGAGAGAGAGAGAAAGAGAGAGGGGTGGGGGGGATACAGAATGAGCCGGCAAGTGAGAGAGAAGGAGAAAGAAATTAAATAGAGGAGGGATATAGAGGGAAATGTCAGGAGAAAGCAAGAGCAAAAGGGATTCAGAGAAGGGCGTGTGTGTGTGTGTGTGTGTGTGTGTGTGTGTGTGTGTGTGTGTGTGTGTGTGTGTGTGTGTGTGTGTGTGTGTGTGTGTGTGTGTGTGTGAGAGTGAGTGTGTGCGAGAGAGAGAGAGAGAGAGAGAGAGAGAGAGAGAGAGAGAGAGAGAGAGAGAGAGAATTAGATTTGCACCACTGAATCTCCTCTCCTCTGAGGCTATTGTACTCTGCTCCACCTCTCTGTATTGATTCCACTGGGCAAGAGCTCCCTCTCTCTTCTTTTTTCCCTCTCCGTCTCTGTCTTCCTTCCTTCCTTCCTCCTCTTCTCTTTCTTCCCTTTTTCCTGTTCCTTCTTTGTTAACTAGGAGGCGACTTTTTCCTCTGGCCACCCTTCTTTTTCCCCCTCTTCTTCCTCGTTCTACTCCTCCTCCTCCTCCCTCCTGTTTTCCCGCTGCCGCCTCCTCCCTGCCCTCCCCTCCCACTCTTTTTTGGACAGTCTGCCTCTCACAGCTGAAGGATCATGTACACGCTCACCTTTACCCACCTTTCAATCGATGCCCATCGATTTTAATATCACAATGAAATAAATTATTTTTCTTTGAGTGAAAGCCCCCCTCCCCTCCCCCCCTCCGCTGTCCCTCTCTATCTCCATCTTTCAGTTCAATCCCTCTTGTTTTTTAGAAGTAATGTAATTGGCGTCTGAGGCCGGGTCCTCTACAGCTGCTGAATTGCATTCGCCGTGCCACCTTCAATTTGTATGACCGTGTTTGGGTTTGACTCTACGCTTTCAGACCGTTTGCTCGCAGTTCTGCCCATTAGATATGTTTTCATCAGCCTTCTTTTATTGCTCTGCTTTAAGGACTCCACCACACACACACACACAAAAAAAAAAACCCTCCAAAGCTCAATAAAATCAAGAGTCTCATTTATCAAAAGTGAGTGCATATATTTGTCCACAATTCACGCATATATTCATTCTGCACATGCAATCGGTACACCAACAAACATCTAATGCTTTCTTGAAATCAAATACTCACAGATTTCAACATTTCTGACTCTATACATTTGTATCTATAGCTATGATCAAATTACCTATAGTATATTCGATTATTATTCAAAGTCCAAAATATCTGACCTCTTGCCTTAATGGCATTATCATTTGGAGGACTTCCATTAAATTTACCCCTGCAAACTGAATAAATCAAAATGAAATGAACTTATTGCTTCGAAAAATACAGACAAACGTGTTTGAGTGTCAATTAAAATTGTGGGTGTACTCAGTAGTAAGTTGTGATTTTACATGTGTAAATTTTTCCACAATTTGTTTAAAAAAATTCTCAGAAAAGTACAAGTGCCCAAAAGTACTACTGAATTACAATAATGTGAGTGTTTATTACTTATACATTATTTATAGCGTGCTCGCTGTGAAAACAAACTCCATATAATTAATTGTAATAGAGACTTTTTTTTCCCCCTCTGTTGTGCTTCAGATCACTACTTTATTTCATTATCTGTGTTTACATGGACACGAAAATGAAATGAAATCCCGGATGACGAGGTATTTATGCCAATCCCTATAGCAGGAGTCCATGCACACACTTGTTCCGATCATGCCTCTCTAGTTGGAATCAAATTATCCTTTCTACACCTATCTGTGATGTAACATCGCGACATGATGCTTCATGCATGCTGTTTTTAGAAAAAAGGCTGCGGCAAAGCGTCACTGGTGGAAAGAGAAAGCAACACTGTTCTCAAACATATTATCCTCACATCCTGATCAGATTCTCAACGTGGAGAAAAAAAAAAAAGCTTCTTTGGTTTGACAGTTTTAAAAACAAAGAAACGCAACAGTCTTGTCTTTAGTGAAGCTACCAAATCCACCAATACGTCTGGGTGAACCTGGGCGTGAGTCTGTTTGCGCGTCACAAACTGTAAATGTCACAGTGCATCAAGATGATCACTGTGTTCAATGTTCATTTAAACAGAGACAATCTGTTCTCTCAGTTGGAAATATTTCATTCGAATCCACCAAAACATGATGAGGATATTTGTTTGGAATAACACTTAAAACAGTATTATTGCACGTGTGGGTATATACAGGATTTTTCTCAACCTGTACTGGACATTTGGTGCAGGGCTTTTAACCATACATGTGTGTGTGTGTGTGTGTGTGTGTGTGTGTGTGTGTGTGTGTGTGTGTGTGTGTGTGTGTGTGTGTGTGTGGCTATATGAGAGTAAACCATTTACCACCCCACCCAAAATACTGACAGTTTTTTTTTTTATATATTTACAGATGTTTCTGACATCATTTCTATTAATAACAATAGCAATAATTTTATAATTAAAAAAAAAAAAATGTAACTGTTCACTCTGATAAGAAGAGAAATGATTTACTAAACTAAATGTATTGTGATAACTAGATATTCACAGTTATCTATTAAGCTTTTCTTTAATATTCGATTTGGAGTGGGGCTGCAGTCAACCCTACTTTCAAATACACTGAGGCAAGGGACCTTGGACACATAGATAACAGGGAAAATACACACTTATAGGCAATTTTTCTGTCATCAATTACTCAGCGATGCATCTTTTGAGCTACTAGTATAACCCGACAAAAAACATAAACGAACGCACCGAAAACCAGAATCCAACCAGGATTTTCTCGCTCTTGAGGATATCTCCAACCTCTAAATGGATTTGTTGACCTTATTTGATATCCTGAAGTCATTTCTCTAAGTAAATAAGCTGTCAACAACATGCACAACCCTGTAGAACAGGTAAGATTTGTCACTTTTTGACACATAATGGTGTCACTACACTACACGTTTGATAAATACCAACTACCTTGTTTGTATGGGTAGGTGCTCCAAGCTCACATTAGGAACTAAGCACAGTTTGATAAATGAGGCCTGCGGACACTTTTACAGTGGGAGTAAAAGACAGCTGTCATGCACGGTGCGTTTCAACATAAACAGCTCTCATTAGTCTGTCGTCAACAGACAATGACCAGGGTCTGGGCTGAGGATATACAGCGACTGGCCACCGCACATGTACAATCTAAAGTGATCCGGTGCAGCAGCTCACCCATGATTCTCACCCTGAGAAAGGTTTCACTGCAGAATCCATAACTGTGGACAGCACACACACGGGTCATGAATTGTTTGTGGACAAAGGTAGAAGGATGGGCGGGTGGAGAAACGAGAATATAGGGAGAGTTTCCACCAAGAAGACTGGTGCGAAATCAAACATACTATAATTCAAAGAGCAGTGAGCCCCATAATGCAGGGTTATTATATGAGACACTGTATTGCAAAGAGCATGGAAATAACCCCTTTTGAATATTCTGCCTTCCTCTGCTCTGTGCTATAGATGTCAGGATAGTATGTAAAATTATGTACAAGTAAACATCAATTTAAACCAAGACACTTTAGAGCAGATGTAGACATTTCCCTTTTATTTATCTCCCAGGAATGAAGAGACCACTGTAGGCTGAAGGGTTTTATAGTTGCACCTTGAAAAGCAGCACATTGTTGAGATAATGCAGCCTAATATAGATGCAGAGCTGTATTTATGTTGTCATACTGTATGTATCCATCAGTTGATGTAGGAGGTGTGATAAAAGATTTTATGGCTGATTATGAAGGCTTACGTAGCGGCCCTGAGAGGCAGAGCTGTATTTTTGATATTCTACAGCCCCAGCTGATTGACTTAATGAGGTGTGTCCACACCGTTCGAGAAGTATTTACTATACTGTCTGCTCGTGTTGGGTGTCACAGTTGTGCTGTAAGTGAGCAGTGTCTTGCAGGGGGGAAAAAATGCTTCCCTGACAAGTCAATTTAGAAAATGAATTTAGTACTTTCAGCTCTTCACTGTACAGTTTAATTTACTTGTATTACAGTGGAGGTTTTCAAAGTTCAGTACGATGTAGGCATAAAATAATGTCAGAGGTCATTGAGCATGCTTCTCTATTTACCAGCGCAATGTTGCAGAATGTATATACAAATATGCATAATATTTAAGATTGAAAAATAACCTCCTTTGTTTTTATTTGGCACTTCTTCTAAGACGTTTTAGGCCTTTGTGGTCTGTAGGTCTGCACATGTCAACTGATTAAATGAGTTACTTCAGTCTTATTCTTTAATGTCAGAGCTAACCTTTATTTACCTGCTTCATTGTAAATAAAACCAGCCATAATTTACTTAATCGCTTTTCATTAGAGAAATGTTCACAGCAGCCAGCCAGACAGCTGGCTGCTGCTGCTGAGTGTCTCCTCACAGTTTTTCTTTACAATGAGCAACTAAGTCCTTCAAACACTTTCCAAACAAAATAGTTGCTAAGCAACACAAACACCATGAGCATAATATTTGAAGGGGTGAACTTGAACATCTGTAGTGTATATGGCTTCAATTATTGACCAGTGGGTGATTTTAGCTGCTGACCTTCATCATTATCAGCATAACAATAATTATCAAGTGCATTTTAAATAATGCGAGAAAAGCAGCCGGTCATACTCCGCCACATAACAACTAGTTGGCCTCTGGCAAATCCTTGTCCCAGGCAGCATTTCCTATTCAGGGAATTTTTATTCTTACAAGGAGAGAATGAATAAATCAATTTCTTGATTTAATCGGATTTTATGGTCAACTCTGTATGTTTCAAGGGTAATTTTAATGTTAATTTGTGTATTTGGGGTTTTTATTGTTATTTTGCTAAGTTTCTTTGGTATTAAAGTTGGAACTTGTTATGTATGTGGTCTAAACCTTTTTTGACAAAGCCTCTGTGATATAATTCTATAGCTGCACCTCTCCAGGCCAGAGGTCAGACATATTCTGCATACTACAGGCTGATACAGTATCCGATATAGACTGCTAACTTCTGTTTTTAGTTTTCAAAAGTTTTTGATGTTTCTTAAATAAGATGATTTAAGTGGGAGATCCCTGTATCTATCTAACATTAAAACAAAACAAAAACAAACTGCATTGAAAAGGGTTTTGTCATATTACTGTCATATTTTAGGGTTAGGCACTTTACTGAATGCAAAGCCTTTGGTTCCCTGTATTTGAGTGTTTTTAGTTTTTTGGGGGGGGGGGGGGGGGGGGTGGTTATACTCTTTGCTGGTTAGTGGGAAGAATTAATCAATGTAGACTAGATTTGTTTTCCCTACATTAATATGATTTCTGGTGTTCACTACACTTTTGCCACATCAGTATTTATTCCTTCTGTAACACCCAATTACCTCTTTCCACTCATTGTGTATTAGCCTAAATGATTGAGATTCATAATATATACATATGACTTGCTGTTATTATTATTATTATTATTTTTTTTTACAATAGGGTGTAGAATTGGTTTTATGTTGACTTTCATGAAGGCTCATTGCCGGCCTGTATCTGTGAATTTATAAAGCTTTAAACACCATAAGAGCTGCTGAGGCTTCCATTCTTCAAGCTTTAGCTTGAGGAGCATTCAGCTAGAAACATGTTTATGTTCTAAGACTTTTCTGTTTCATCCTCATATGCTGCTGTTATCAGCACAAAAAGGAAAGGGAGATAATTTATAATAAGATAAACCTCATCTTTACAATGCACGTCTCAGTGTCCTCACATCGATGTCCATGAATGGATGTGTGTTTATGATATGTATGCATCCATGCATTAAGGAAAGCTCCTGGCTTAAGTCCAAAGAGTGTCACAAGCCTGTTCGTGTGTGTATGTGTGTGTATGTGTGTGTGTGCGGAGCTGTAGAAATGACACTGGCCGGCCATGTAAAAGTGTGTCTGACAGGGGGAGCGACGGAGTCAGCGCTTTTTTTTCCTCCCTCCTTGCCCCCCGCTGTTCAATCCATCCAGCTGCTGTCACCACAGGGGAGCAGACAATCTATCAAGGCATCGGGATGCATTCTCCTCACCTGCGCCGCGCCTTTAATGAACAGCCAACATGATCCCGGCTGACAAGCAGGAAATGGATGTAATAAAGATTGTTTCTGCATGCTCTTTGCATCCCTGATAAATCACCTCGCTGTGCAACAGATACGGGAGCCACATGGAAATTTGATTTCACACGGCGAGGGGGAGGAAGAAGAGAGCAGTGGGGGAAAAAAAGAGTGCCGCTCGTGGCAGGGTCACTCTATTTTATTTCTCTTTTTTTCTCCAGCGGAGCAGTGGAGCAAGATGCGTGGGGGTTGAATGGGGGGGGGGGGGGGGGGGGGGGGGGGGGGTTGTTGTTTTTTTCTTTTTTTTTCCTACTCCTTCTTGTACTTATCCCACCACTGCTTTGTTAAACCTGGGACATGCATCTCTGCCTGTAAGTCTATAAACAATAATACACCGCGTGTGCACATGTTCACATAGGTGTCAGTCATCAAAATTGAAAGTAACAGTAATGTGTGCACTAGGGGGCAGGGCAGCAATGCAAAATGAGGCAGAGTAAAAATATTTGCAGAACTAAAATAAAATAAAACTTCCAGCGGTTGTGGATATTTGTCCCTACTGAACCCAATGTGTTTTGTAGCAAAGGACCAAAAATGCAACATATTGTTCAGTGTGGAGGGTTTGGAAGTGTGCACAAGGGTCCTCCGCAGGCCGCTGCAAACGACAATTACCCTTTGTTTTTGAGTACTTTAACAGAAGCGTCTACACTTTTCCACTCCTGCATTTAAAGTGCGTCCACAATGTTGACATGCAACTTCCCATAGGCACTGCAATTTGCGTGCATTTACTTAGCTGATTAATTGCAATAACTCATCTTCTCCTCATTGTTTCAAGATGCACGAGAGCAATATCAAGAAAGTTCTTGAAGCGAGATGATTTATGGAGCAAAGTCCTTGCAGAAGTCCCACGGGCGAGTGGAAATGATAAACTGTAGATTTATGACAGAAATTTGAATGTTGCCCTCCTGGAACAACCAGAATAGAACAGCAGGATTTCCTTGCTTGATTTGGTCCTTGTTGTCCACCTAAACAAACATCAAACAATCACACATTGTGTGTTGGCTGGTGAAACACCAGCTTCTCACCATCCAGGATATTCTGCTTCCTTCATTTTTGCAGGAGCGAGGAGGAAGCCCACGTCTGTGCTTTTTCGTGTCACTGTGTCGATAGTAGTTGGTTAACCAGTTGTATAACTTTAGGTTAGAGAACCTTGGGAGCACATGTAGGCACCTAAGGAGGAAACGACCCTTCTCCCTGTGTCCAAATGAAGGTCTAAAGAACCAGAAATGCATACACTCCTCTTGTTTTATATTGAGAATGCACTTGTCAGTAGGACTTTTAAAACTTTAGCTCTTGCACTTTTATTTCTATCATGTGCCTCCATTTGAAAAACATATGTGACTTACTGTTGTTGGGACTGCTTTCCTGATGTGATTCATAAATAGCACATATTGGCTACTTTGCACTTTGTCACTGTACTCAAGTACATTGAATGTTTATTGAAGTTGTCCGGCGCATAAGAACAACACTTCATCGCTCTCAGTACAATACAGTTGTTAGATTTGGGGTCTGGAGTTGGTTCTTCGATCTCTCTGGATGCTATTTTTTTTGCAGCGACAGTGGTTGTGTGCTTTACATGTGTTTATCTTCTGTACTTTATCCCAGTTAAGACTACAGAGTGGCTCAGGACATTGTGCAGCTGGGACAGGTCACCAGAAGACAGACATTCGCCACACAAACTTTTTCATCCACAGTCAATTAACTGTTATCTCCACAAAAAAAACAAACAAAAAAAAAAAAATACTGAAAAAGGGAGACTATGCAAACTCCACATGAACAATCCCTCCACCAATCTGGATATTGTTGCTATGATGCAACAGCATGAACCATTATAACAACCTGCCACCTTGTTTTATGTGCTTTTATTAAAGAATCATCTTTCACATTATAGAAGTCTGCGCTGTCTTCTACTGTCTAGCATCATGTTTTTGGTGGTAAAATCATGCGTTAAAACACAAAGTGATATATGCAGTCAAACTATCGTTCAGTACCATAGTGGCATGTCGGCCTGTGCCACTTTGCAACAGAAGCACTGTATGCTTGAAAAACACGTTTTAGGAATCGTGCAGCGGCATGCCTCTGTGTCCAAACTCACTGTAGCAGTCGTCTAAGAGAAAAAGCATTCACATCGTGGAGTACAGGGAGAGAGAAATGAGTGGGGTAAAGAAAAGAGAATAATGATTAGAGCTGGGGAGAAATAATAGTGGGGGAGCGGGAGAAATACATGGGGAATGGAATATGGGAGAATAAAGGGAGAGCGAGATTGAGATAGGAAGAGGATGGAGGGGGAGAGTGAGATAGGGAACGAGGGAGGGTGGGGGGGATGCAGATATGGGGGTGGGCGGGTAATTTATGATTTAATCTAATGCAGTCTGGACCTGCTGTAAGTCACACAGACCTCAGCTGGGAGAGCGAGGGAGGGAGAGACGGAGAATTCGAGAGAGAGACATTAACCTTTCCTTGAAGCGCGTGCGGAGCTGTTTTATCTGACCACCATCCACCCCTGTAAACCTTTACTCCTCTCCACCTCTCCTCACCGCTTCCTCTCATTTTCTCACCAACTGCTCTTTCAGGGCCGCCGCTCCCCAACGTATTATGTAATGACGGGTAACTTGGGTTCCACTGAGATGAAGGATGAATCTGAAAATACACTTTAGTCGATTTTGTTGATGGGAAATTCTTGACGACTGAGGCTGAACTTGCTGTTAGACTTCACACCTCGCGACGGTCTTCTGCCTGTGATTCCTCCGACATTCAAAACAGCAGAGGAGTTGGTCAGGAAAAGAAACCTCAAACTTCGTCGGCACGCTAAAGCCCAAGGAAAAAGCTGTCAAAAAAAACGCCCACGCCACTTTACTGACAAGTTATTGCTGGGAAGTGCAGAGTAAAGGCGTGAAACACAGACACAAGCTCGGTTACAACACGAACATTACGAGAAAAAAACAGTGGATTGTGAATGTTCTCCACATACCCATCCGATACCTGGGCTGAAGTAACAAACAGTCAGGCTGCACCACGACCTTCTCCAGGAATCAGGTGTTGCCAATGGCGATGCCGCCGGCAGTTTTTTTTTTCGGGGGGGGGGGGGGGGGGGGGGGGGGGGGGGCTGTTTCTGTGCTTCTTGAAAAAATAAAATGGGATTTTTGGTTTTATTTTTCTTCAAGACCACATAGAAGTTTTCGGATCGTGAAAAGAGTTTGTGTTGCTTCAAAGGGCAGTGAAGAGTGGTGACTGACTGCGACGGGGCTCACGGGTGAAACGGCTAAGAGTGCTGCGTTTGAGTGAAATATCGCAAATAATCAGAATCATCAATAATCGGGTGGCGCCACTGGCGTTGCTGCTGGCGCCGTGGAGGCTGCCTTGAAATAAATATGATGGCAGTTGCAGTGCATTTGATCATCCGTGGTGTGGTGCGCAGTCGTCCCGATGTCGTGATGAGCAAACTATGATGACCGCTGTTGGCGATCCAGTCGGTGGAGATGCTGTAGATTTATAAAATAATAAACCTTCAGTACGTGTCGATGCGGTTTTCTCCCACCAGGACAAAACTCCCCTGAACTGGGGAAGATTTTTCATGTCTTTGTTGTTCTTCTTATCACTTATGTGTGATCACGATTGAATTATACCCCAGCATACCTGTTCACAATTTCTCCATGAGAGTGAATGACAGAACGGAGCCACACTGTGTGAACACTGTGTTCTACTTTACCTAAAGGTAAAGTCTCTACTACCTTGCCAGTATAACATAGGAGGATGCCTCCCTGAAGTTCCGTGTTATGTTCTTTCATTCACTTTGATGGAGAGAGAGGATCAGCCACCAGGAGGGTTGTGTTGGATGTTGTTGATGTGTTGTTGTTGTTGTTATTGACAAGGAGAAAACTACAGGGCCTTTTTAAAACTTCCGTCATGCTGTCTTCACTCTGAGATGTATCACACCTGCAGGCATCGTAACGCAACAAAACGTACCTTCGCTGATCCATTAATCATTCCAGTTGTTGTATTCGAGTTGTATTTTACATGCTAGTAATAGATTACAGTCGATGCCAGCTGACGCAGGAAAAGTGGCGTGATGACTCGGTAGCCAGTCATGAAGCGATCGCCTCACGCCCAGCGGCAGCTTCAAGTTTCCAATCTTGGTTTTATGGGAGCAGACCATCCAAACTCCACCAGCGGACACGTTTCCAAACACAACGTCTCATGTTTTAATGTGATCGTGTGAAACACTGTGACCATGTTGTGTTGAGGGAGATGTAATTAAGCATGAATACATTGGTTTCCCACAGCAAACAGTGTTTGCATGTGATGTCTAAGCGTTAAAGTAAGTACATTAAGTATGTTTGTTCCATTTTTCATCTACAGCAATAGTTAACATGTAGTTAACATAAAGTTGCATCACCACAAAAAAACACCTGTACTTTCTTTGTGTAAAGAAGTATAGACATTGCTAGACAAGTTTTTCACAATTATGGAAACTCTGATGAAGAGCTTCACATAATGCCTGAATAGACGTGCGTCCTTTGGATGAAAGCTCTCAACTGAGTCAGTTTCTGGTTTTTCACAAACTATCTGAAGCAAGCTTGGGTATAGAATATCAACTTTCAGATGGTAATTTGATGATTTACAGTGAATGCAAGTAAATTCTACCATAATTTAAACTTCTGATGTTGCTACACTTTACAAGGCTTTTTACAATGTTTGTTCCTGTCTCTTCAAGTCTGAGGTTAGAAATACTAATGTGAATGTTTGACCAGAAGTTTTTATTTTCCATTTTTTATTTTATTACCTTAGAATATTGCACCAAATGTTTCTGACCTCCATGACATCTGCATGCAGGTCCCTTTTTTTAAAAAGTTTTTTTAGTGAAGTGTTGGAAGTGCAGATGGTGGATCAGTGTGGGGATGTTGAGCAGGATCTGACTGCTGCCAAAATCTTCCGTATCTCTGACTGCAACTGAGTCTCTGTTCCGAGGATATACAGAAAGGGGCGAAGCAGAAGCAAAACAGGAAGAGAGGAAAAAGAGCTGTGAAAATGCAGACGACACAAAAAGATGAAAATGATTGAAGGATTATTCAGCAAACATTGACTTGGAGTCTTGAATGATGAACGTGCTGATCAGAAAAGGCTAATTGCACTTTGGGCCACTCTCTTATCAGTGATGTCACAAGTTGTGATCACAACATATAAAAGGACTGTTTAACACGCAGCGTGTGCAGACGTGATTTCACTAAGCCCGTCCTCGTCTTTTACAGGACGCACGGTGTAAAGCACTGTCAGTGCAGCCGCTTCCTGCTGTGATTTGTAGTCTTTGGCCTGACATGGGAGCGGATCACAAATCAGGCGCCATGCTAGCGGGCTCCACCAGAGCCCAACTCTTGCGGCTGCATCAATAATCTCCCCCCAGAGAACCATTTGCCTGGATAAATATTGGTTTTTGCGTTGGCCCCTGTGATGGCGCCATGTGCAGGCGGCGAGGCCCCGTAAGTGACTAAGTGACGTTGTCTGTCAGGCCGTTGGCAGGCCGGCGTGGGAGTCGTTGGCACATTGTGGGGTCTCTCCAACACTCATTTGAATTCGCTCGTCCCCCAATCATGCCACTACACTCAGCGACTACACACTTCCACACTCCACTCACACACTACTCCCACTACCTGTTTGGGCGCCGGCACTCTCATTTGCATGAAATAAGATGGAAATGGAGCCCTTATTTATGCCAACAGAAATGGAGTGTGTTATTAAGGGCACTATTGTGCAAAAGAGACGGCGGCGGTAAGAATACATTACAGAGGCTATTTCTGGAGTGGCTCGAGTCACACAGAGGGTAATGCTTTACAGGTCCCTGATGACTTCTACAGTCTGGGCGCCAACACTGTGGAAAAGGGATGTGTGCATGTTTACGTGCATTTTGCCTGTGAATATGTGTATGTTTGTTTACGTGTAGAGGGTCGCGTTTACTCCCGCATTTGATTGTTTGTGTGGGTGTGCATTTATCGACTGTGCCCATACGTGCGTGTGGGTGTTGCTGTGTACGCTTGCTCACACCTGGTGAATTTGACTCGAGGAGGCGATCATTTGTATATTGCCCAATGGATAGGTTTCCCGTGATTGACAGGTCTCCATTCATCGCGGCTTCATTGTGAGTCTGTTTGTGTTGTGTAGGACGGGCAGGAGGGAGGCAGAGCTCCATTTCTGTCAGTCAGGCATTGATACAGTGATTCGAAGTGTTCAGTGGGTCATTTCTGTTTTCATAAGAGGCTAAAATCGGAGTAGAATATAGGTCTTCGGTTAGCTGGAGCCCATTATTCAGTTGTACTTATTCGTACAATGAGATATAGGCAGTTGTTAGTGAGTTGCTATGGTTTGAAAAAAAAAAAAAGTGATGCTGCTTAAAATAACAAGAAAATATAACTTTTCAGTCTGCAGTTTGTTGTATCTTTACATGCTGTGTTCAAGTTTGTTTATTCTCTGGTTAAAAAAAACTGTAATTGGTACTACTTTGCTTCAGTAAAATGTGGTTTCCCAAAAAATATGCCTTTGGGAAATCAGACTTTCTTGCATGTAAGAAAATCACTGCATGTGCGAAACCAAAAATTGTATTTTTCTGCACCATTATTGCCAAATTTAACATCAGTAATCTGGCTTGATGATCCCTGAGCTTTCCATCTAGTGTCATCATCGGCTATCAGTAATTGTGATTGCTCCCATTAGCTTTGGCTGTGTTAAAACAAGAGAAAATCACAGTGCTTTTCTAGCTAATAATTGCAGTTGGAATCAAGACAAAGCAATAACAGATTGCTGGGCAATAATAGTATAAAACATGAAAATAGGTAAAGAAAACTTTGATATATGAACATTAGAGGATTAATGTGAAAGTGTAATCCAAAATCAGGTTTATAAAGTCACAATCTGAGTTTATTTTGAAGGCTCTTATCTGTTCCAGCTGTTCCTGCATCCTCAAACAGATTGTTCCAACAACTCATTTCATGGAACCTGAAAGCTGGCCCACTTATAAAGTTTCCGTCCTCCACTTTGGAATAACTAACACACTCGCGCCGGAGGACCTGAGACCCTGCTGGTTCTTAGATTGGAAACATGTCAGACAAGTGGGCTTGTGCACGGCCATTAAGTGCTTTGAAGACAAGCAATAGACTTTTAAAAATGAATGTGGAGAGTGACAGGCAAGGACATTAAAGGAGGTGTAGTTTGTTCCCCACATCAGGTCCCAGCAATTAGACAGCAAAGTTCTGTGTTAGTTGTAACTGATTAACTTTTTGGAGTCGACACATTTAAATTTTGGAAGGCATAACAATTGTCTTGATTGATTAAGAAACGCATGCATTAGTCAGTGTTCTTGGTTGCTCAGAACGAAGGACATTTTGAGATGTGTGGATGATAGCAAATTTTAGCACTCTGATCTGAGACCAGCATATTGCCGCTCACCATTCGTGAAGCACCTTCAATTGCGTTGACCTCTATTGGCATTTCATTGATTGAGCGGCGTCACTTTGAAAAAAATATGTTTTTTTCACAGATTAGCTTTCAGTATTCCCACCAAAAAGCATCTCATACACATTGGTGCAGCCGCTGAAATCGCCAACATGCCATTGTGATTTATCAAGCTCAGACTCCATCCATCCAGATTCCAGTCGACATGCAGGTCCCTTTGTAAGTCTTTGTACTTTGACACCAGCCTCAAACCTCATGTTAACCTCACAATTATACAGCCAACACAGTCATGTTCCATATGTGACAGAAAATATAGAATAGCATAATAAGACCCCTTTCACCACCAGCACGGTACATGTGAACATCAGTGTAATGTTACCTCACAGTGTAAGGCTCGCAGACACGCATGGCTCTAAGTGCAGCATTATGAACATCTGAACCTCAAACTATTTCATGTCCTTCAAACCACCAAACACTGTGACACAATGGCTGCATTAGACAGCTGCTTCATGTCTGCCACTGTAAACACTCCGGTATTATAGCAATTGAAAAAGCAATAATGATGCTTGAGGAGATGCAAACGAATGAAGTAATGTCATCTGGCTAATACACACCGCCGTAATCACTCGTATGTAGATTTAAAGGATGTGCTGTTTAGCTCTTTATTTTTGATTTTTTTTCTTCTGAACAACAAATCATGGGACCGCATGGTGGTGAAGTGGTTGGCACTCTATCCTCACAGCAGAAATATTCCTGGTTTGAGTCCAGGCTTGAAGAGCCTTGCTGTGCGAAGTTTGCATTTTTTTGGTTCTCTGGTTTCCTCCCACAGTCCAAAAACATGTGGTTGAAGATGATTTGTGATTGCTCATCGATCTGACTGTGTGACTGTGTGTTTTTCCTGCAACTTCTATTTGTGGTCTTGTTAGCACATAATTGATGTGAATTAAATCAAACATAAATGGACTTGTGATCCATTCACATTTGGTAAAATCTCTTCAGCTCCCCTTTCAACCTACTGTACACTGTCAGACACGGTGTAATTTTCCCCTCACCTTTTACTAACCCCAGTGGACAACTTGTCCTTTCTTTGACCTGAATTGACCTTTTTGCATCAAAGCCAAACCTGAACCTGCCCCACCACTAACCCTTGATTGGCCCCCGGGTGACCGGTGACCTTTAACCTCATCAGGTTTGGCCGTTCCCAGGCTGCCCGTGTGACCGCGCTGTTCAAATATTACGAGCAGCTGAGCTGTGTGAACCCCCAACACAATGAAGCATGCATTAGTGAGAGCACAATAAAATAGAGAGCTGTAATTGTTAATTATGTAATCATTAAAAAAAAATGGGACTATGCTTTTACTTCAGCTGCATTGGTTGTTTAGCGGTAATGTTTATTTGCGTATGGATTTAGTATCTTATTTAGCAGCTTATAGCACAAGTGCCTGTGACAAAAGAGTGCAGTAAAAAAAAAGACAGACTCATTTGTAAAGCACTTGGTTGTTGTTTTGGTTGTTTTTCTTTTCTTTTTTTTTTTTTTTAAAACATGTCTTGTAATGGAGTTTATTAGCATGTGAGCAGCCGTCTGGGAGCATGTCTCATCCGTCCTTCTGAAGGGTGGCTGTTTCAAAATCTTAAAATAAAAAAGGAGGGGGGGGGGGTCATCCATTAACTGGAAATCCCCGCCTCCCATGGCTAAATTGGTGTAAATAGTATTGTTCCCCTCGCTGTCAAAGATATATGGAATGTCGTTTGGCTGATGGCTTCAGTAAATGCTCGAGCCATGCAGGGATAGAGATATAACAGATCTGCTCCAACACTGCATCTAACCACTGAGCTGTGTAACTGGCCCTACGCTGCATTCATCAGCCCATGCGTGGTTGGTGTGTGCGATGTGGGCATGTGTGTCTGTTCCTAAGCATTTATTAGACAAAAAAAAACAAAGCAAGGAAGAGCATGCAGCAACAAAAGGAAGCAGCAATGGATTGAAGAAAGAGCTGTTGTTTGTGAGATAGATCAAATGTCAAGGCCACTGGCTTTGGTTCCATAACTTCTCTGTTCAACCAGAGGTCAAACTGGGGTCAAGCTCTATTGATTTCTTTTCCAGGCTTTGTGGCAGTATTTCTTAGTACTAATAGCAAGTGTAGGCCTCTACCAGCCCTGGATGTCATTTCTCTGGAACATTACAGCAGGAAACTATTCCTGGATTCGCATCTCACGTCCCAACATAAAGCACAGCACCAACACTCTGATAGGAGAACGCACTGGAAGACGTATTTACTCATAGATAGCGGATAAGAAAAAAAAGAAAAAAAATTTGAATGCATGATTTAGTTTGCATCTGTTTATCTCTGTGTATTTGTCACATGCCTGCAGAGCTGCGTGTGCTTCTGCTGTATGTTTGTATGGGTGTAAGCCTATCGTCTTTGCATCTATGCTGTGTGTGTTTGTGTGTGTGTGTGTGTGTGTGTGAGTGTGTGCACCTATATCAGCGTGTTGCTGGCATGCAGTG
The DNA here is from genome assembly GCF_963383615.2 of Lipophrys pholis. Classification (NCBI taxonomy): domain Eukaryota; kingdom Metazoa; phylum Chordata; class Actinopteri; order Blenniiformes; family Blenniidae; genus Lipophrys; species Lipophrys pholis. The sequence goes on along the minus strand of NC_137639.1, from coordinate 10,513,145 downwards.
ATGGATCGCAGCAGTTCCCTGTTTACCTAGCCTCATGATTTCCTGTGCGTGCATGTAACAAGTGGAGTTTGGCAGGATTAATGAGCACACAGCTTGCTGAATGGGTGTTTGGCTCCGCGAAGCACTCCATCACGGCCTGATGCTGCTACCATATCCCTCACAAACACGCACGCACGCACACAAACCCCATCATGCACTCTGCAACTCACCACTTACCCCTGCTCTTAATTACACATGCTTAGCCAAGTCCCATTAAGCAAACCCCCTCCCCTTTTCCCCATGCTAAACAATGTTAAAGCATCCACATTTCTCATACAGTGCTGCGTTTAAATATAGTCTCCATGCTGCAGCATGTAGGAGGCAAATTGTTCTAATATATTTGCTCCAGAGATACACAGAGGGATAGTTTAAAGTTTCAAGTCATTGCCAAAAATGCGTTAATTATTCCTCATAATTTAATTAATGTTGAAATTGTGAGGATTCCGGCAGAGCGCACACTGATAGTCTGTAAAGGATTTGAGGAGTTTTCAGGTGATACTCTGTGACAAGCCCCCTGGTGGCTATTTTTGCTGCGTTTGAGGGACCCTGACATACAGTAATGAACAGCTGATGTGTTTGAGTGCTGTCGTAAATCATCATTCACTGATCTGCTGGGGGATATAGTGCTCACGCTCTGAAAAGAGCCAATCCAGAGATTGTAAATTGCGAGATGCATCAAACAGACAGAAGACCAGTAAAAATGATACTGTATGCTAATCCAAAGGGGGACAGTAGCTGTCTTCGTTATAACTGAGACATCTGCAGTTTGATCCCAGTTCAGCTGCCTTGTTACACGAGACATACTTTTATACTTTATCCCCACCTTAAGTAAGAAGCCGCTAAAAAGTCAGATTTTAGTAGCTTATATGTGCAGCTGTAAAACAGTGAATCAAATACTTGTGCAGAAGTTACCACTTGTGGCACAATAAATTCAGAGATCTGAATATCTTAGCTGCATAATATGGATGCAACAGTTTGCAGTAAAAATGAAGATATCCTAGGCTTGAGGGCTTCGCATGTGTACATGTTCTCCATGTGTTCTTCAAGTCCTCCAATTTCCTGCGGTCTAAAAACATGTATTGCGGTTAATTGCTGACCCTAAATTGCCTGCAGGTGTGATTGCGAGTGTGTGTGACTGTCTGCTTCTCTGTGTTTGCCCTGTGATGCCCAGTGGTGGCCCTTACGGCCTGTCAGCTGTCTGGATCCAATCCCAGCTAACCTTGGATTAATGCAAGATAGATCCTGCGCAGGTTTCCTGTCCGTCACAAGCAAACACAGAGCTCCTGTTTTACTGAAGGTTTATTCATAAAACAGTGAGTGAAAATGTGATATTGCTCGCCGTTCAAGCAGATTTACTAACAGGATACTGTGGAAAGGAACACACACTATTGATTCAATGCGTTTACCTACATTAATATGGAATGTCAGTAGTATCAACCCAATACTGAGGATTTAAAATGATAGATTAATGTTCAGTGCACAATGTGATTTACGTCTCAATACGTTTGTGTTGGTTATGATTGTGTCTGTTTTTAACGCGTTTCAGAAGGTGCAAATTGGCTTTAGCAGAGGCGCTCCTGTTATTGTGGTGTGAGGCATTTCCTCACTTATAACTTCACAACCTTTTTTGTAGTTTATTACAACATATTTTCTATGTTGTGCCCATTTTTAGGTCTCACAGTCATTTCTTGAATGTCTTCTGCTGCTTTAACTTTGTGACAGATCGTTTCCCATATTGCTTTTTTATTTTTTTTATTTTAATCCAAATTCCGAATTATTAGACGTCACACTAAACATAAGCTGACAGCACAATCTATTTGAATGAGCAGCTAGTTTAACATGCTTTGTCTAAGGTTTTAGTGAATCAGGCCCAGAGAGAACGATAGACGTGCTCCTGCATCAACAGGCAACTTCGAGTAGCCAGTTAACCTTTAAAGCGTGTCTTTGGACTGTGCTGGAGAAAACCCATGTATGTGCACGTCTCAGCACAGAAATTAAAGGTCCCGAGTGAGAGCTGATCACTACAGCACCTACAGTACCATCCGACCTCTTCCACAACCCTGAATTGGACGTTATCTCTCTCAGTAGCGTAAAAGTCTAAACTCAGATTGTCAGTTACCTGCTGGCTCGACACGAGTTGTGGCTTATACTATATTGCTTGTTATGTAAACTAACCTGTCTGCTAATGAGGAAGCTAACTGCACCAAAGCTGTTTACTCTGGTTAAATAATTCTCCGATATGCTTAAGCGCCCAGTGCTTTGTGGTAGAACCTCAGGATGAGAAGCTTTATCACCCTCAGCTTGTGAGTTTGCGGTTATTCAGAACTCCAGCAGGTTTGTTGTATTCATCTTATGTAGCTGTAACTGCTTATTAGTCGGAGATGATCTCACGTTATCTCTTTTGCGTTGGTGAACATCCGTCATGAAAACTCCTTAAGGTGACGCACCTCAGTCGATAAGTGTTGCGGGACACTACCTGGAATTAAGCATTCATGGATGTCCTTCATGTGGCTGCTTTGGCGCCCGTGCAGTATTTACCTTCATGTTTTCTTGTACAAATGTGAACGCCGATATTTACGGGAGCGGGCTCGTCGCATTTTGCATGTTTGTGGAGTGAAGTGTTTCTTGCAGAGTTTTACTTTTATATGTTTTCTGTACGTGTGTGTGTGTGTGTGTGTGTGTGTGTGTGTGTGTGTGTGTGTGTGTGTGTGTGTGTGTGTGTGTGTGTGTGTGTGTGTGTGTGTGTGTGTGTGTGCGTGTGTGCGCGCGCACACACGTGTGTGGCCAGAAAGGGGGTTGGGTAGAAAGGAGGACAGGAGGGTAGAGCAGAAATCAAATCACTTAATTGCTGCATTTTTCATCTCCATCTTTTGTTTTATGGCGGCTGAGGGCCGGCGAGCAACTCTGGCTGTGATTCATGGACGTCAGGGAGGCCTGCGAGCACCGCCATCCCTCATCAGCATCCAGCCGCCCGCGTACCCAAAGCACCCACACAATTACCGTGATGAATATGACTTGTTTTTGTTGTTTGCTTTTCTATTTTTTTTTTTCTTTCTTTCCAGCCCTTTTACATTGCCACCTTCATCTGGTTTTTGTGGGTACGGTGCGGTGTTTAATGCGGCCGCTGAGCTGTCAGAAGTAAACAATTTACCATTTCAAGTTCATTCCTCGGCACCCTCCCCTTAAGAGAGGCAAGCCCACTGTGAATGAGAGAGAGCAGATACAGACAGATAGGTGGAAGAGAGAGAGAGAGAGAGAGAGAGAGAGAGAGAGAGTGGCAGATCCAGATAAGGAAGAGATAAATACAGGGAGGGGAGAGCAGGGATGCGTTCATAGATGCTGTGGAGAGATGCAGGGAGTGTAGGATATCAGAATGAAAGAAGAGAGAGGAGATGTTGTGAGAGCGGAAGGAACAGAAAGGTACAGGAAATAAGTAGGAGATACAAAGAGATATTACATGTCTAAGAGAGGAGGGGGGGGTGGAGAATGAGAAAGAGGTGGATAAGTGAAGGCATGGTGGAGGACAGATAGTGGGAGGGTGGTAGAGAGAGAATGAGAGCAGAACCGGAAAGAACGATAAGAGTAAAAAGAGGAAATAGATTGAAGGGACGATGAAATCAGAGAGGGAAGCTCTGTTGAATAATGTTGGGCATGTGACAAGTCAATACTATACAGAACTTGAGTTGTACTTGTCCCTTTGATTCAAGCAGAAGAGCTTCTAATGAGGACATAATATATATAAAAAAAACCAACAAAAAACTAAACTTCTTGACCATGAATTGTGGCACTATGTTGGAACTGGGTTACATAAATGAAATGCAGCCATCATTGATCAAACAAAAAAAAAACTTTTCTATTTTCTAATAACCTAAATATGACATTTGTGCTGGTCAGAACCTACAAAGAGTTTGAAACATGGCCTGAAATCGGGACTTAAGACTTTTTGAGGATAGAGACTCAAGGTGACCTTTAACCTACTTTTCTTTAGCATAAAATTAGAAACAATGAATTGTCAAAATCACTACAACATAGTTTTCCACAAAAGCACAGGCTGACAGTTAATTACTTGGTTTTTGACAGTAATAGTACGAGTATTCACCTCATAACTAGATTGACAAACGTTCTGCTGTTTGTATTAAAACAATCTCAACAAATGCTTTCAAACAGAAGAAGTTATTTGTTGCATTCGACGATATGAGTTAGTAGAAATCGGTGCTTTGTTAGGTACTTTTTGAGCGTATTAGCTCAATGTCATTTGGAAAACCAAAATCTGTAGAACTGGAGTAGGTACCAGTGTGGATGATCACAGCATTGACATGGAAATAATAAACAAGCAACATGGACAAGCATCCATGCACATGCAAGTTCTTGTAAACACATCTAACAAGTTAATTGAAAATAAGTTATTTGTACATGTAGTACCTGTACTAACCTTTTCACCAAAACAGCTGCCATGTTGAGTGATGTCAGTCCTGCGTTGCCATTGGGAGACTCCAAGTTTGACTGCATTCAGATGCATTTTCCCCATTGGGACGTGGGAAAGTACCAAAAGCTGTTCAATCCCCCTGGTCACAAGTGCTAGTGTGTTTGCCAAAATGTACAAACCTATGTTACTTTTAAACCAACATTCTTTAATGTGACGTTAATAATCTCATCAGTCCGTCTTCTATTTAATGTTCGGTTTTTGGTTTGTAGTAGATCTGGTGTTAAGCGTAACCCACCAGTGACCATCACCAGTCATGTTATAATAATCAGATATTGTTATGAGTGGCAATAAGAGATTGTGAAATCTGGTCACCATGTGGTAAAAATATGTGATCCATACGTCGGGAAAATTCTATTTTGGAGTAAATTGCTGAAAAAACTTTATAATTGTTATTTGGAGTTGTTGCTACCAAACTGAATTTGTGAATATTTTGTCTTTGGTTTAGATTTTATGAAAGCGATACTCTTAGTGTAGTATCACATTTGATACATACTTACAACACTCATTTGTACATTAACAAAAAAAAAAAAAGAAGATAGCTGAAAACCTGTAAACCCAACAGAAACACCTGGTCAGACTGTTGGCTATCTATATTTACTAAACACACAATCACAGGTACACGCACACACACACACACACACACACACACACACACACACACACACACACACACACACACACACACACACACACACACACACACACACACACACACACACACACACATGCAGCGGCTTTGATCACACCCTTGGCAAAATAAACTTGCTCTGGCAGGGAGGTTGCCTCCCCATCGACTCTCCATAAAGGAGCGCGTTGCACCGGGGCCTCACACACTGCGTGAAGCACAGAGGGAGAGACAAGAGAAAGAAGATGAAACAAAAGCTAAGCCTCAGACGTCATGTCCGCTCATCACTTTGTTGGCTTGTTTGTGTGTTTGTTTGCATCCCTCACAGCGGTGGACAGAAGTGAGCCGGCGCACACTGAGTAGAAGAAAGGGCTGCTAGCAGGGAGAGTGAATGTGTATTTCTGTATGGACGTTGCTTTCTTTCTTTTTTTTTATTTAAACGTTAATATTGTGTGTGTTTTTGCGAATGAGTTGGGTATTGCACCCACGCCTACAAGGGAAAGACAGACGGGGGGGGGGGGGGGGGGGGGAGTGTGGGAGGTACAAAAAAGTGGCAATCATGTGATGTAAAAAGAAATCAAAGGAAAAACTATTTAAATTTTGATCACTGATATTTCAGAAGTAAAAAGCTTTTAATATGCGATTCTCTCCCACTGATCACTGTTATGTAATACATGGGTGCGCTACATTGTTTTCTCTGGTTCACATGCACAATATCAGGTTTGTGGTTTAATACAGCCAATGATCGCTGCTACGTTTTTCACAAAAGACACAAACCCTTTTATTATCAAAACAAACAGAGGGAAAAACACAATGTAAAAACAAACAAAAACAAACAAAAAAACAATCTAATCCTCATATCCAGACTGATCCAGTGCAGGTTCAACTACACAACTCAGCCAAACAATAGAGCAATGAGCTCACTTCAAAACCAATATCATGTGAGGCTGCTCTCCGTGCGGGCAAACACAGCGACTGAACTCAAGACACCAACACACTTCAACATGCTTCTAATAGCGGTCTGTGAGCACTTCATCCACAGCCAAGCCTCCCAGCAATTAGTCTTATTTTCTTGTTTTTAGAAATGGAATAGTCCACAGGTCTTGGCAAGCAGTTTGATGCCTGTGAGAGTTACTGAGTTATACATGAAGAGAAGTGGAATGAGTGTATTAGGATATTCTGGATTCAGTGAGTAACTTTCTAACAGAGTTATAGGCTGTTATCCTGAACCTGTTGAGAACCTGAGCACTGGTAGTTTTCCAACATCAAGGTGAGGTGATATTCAAGCAACATCACACGGACAGAGAGCTGGTTTTTCATCCACAACTTTTGATCCAGGAAAATAGATACCGCCGTCCTGATACAATCCAGGCCTCGTTTCAAAAATCTAAAGTGAAAAATGTGAAGAAATTAGACCCTTCTTTCGGTGCAACCTTAGACACTGGTGTGTGTATTGTCAGCAACTGCTGTTTTGAGAACCGTGCTGATGTTCTGGTTGTTTAGTCTTTGCTGTTTCATCCATCCACCCATCTTCTGTCCTCGCTTATCCAGTTCAGGGTCGCAGGGCGCTGGTGCCAATCCGAGCCTACTATGGGCGAAGGCAGGGTATACCCTGACAGACAAACCACACACACTCACATTCACACCTAGGGGCAATTTAGCAACACCAATTGAACTCACGTGCATGTTTTTGGACTGTGGGAGACGTAACCGGAGTACCTGCATGCAAACTCCACACAGAAAGGCCCCGGGTCAGACTTGAACCCACAACCTTCTCGCTGTGAGGTGAGAGTGCTAACCACTGCCACCGTGCTTTGCTGTTTCATTACTGTTAAAATGTTTGAATTCACTTTTGATGAGGGGGCGGACAAACACTTTTTTAAACAATATGTTATGATGATATCTCACATCCAAGGACACTCAAGTGTTAAAATGAGAGAAGGATTTTGAAGGACGATTGAATAAAAGTTCTCTTGACTGCTGCACCGTCTCAATCAGACCTGGGCGTCACTCGACCGCAGGAGAGGGCTCAGTTAGGTACTGCATAGTTCGTGATTGTTTATGTACCATTTGTGTTGTGGAAATAACAGTTTGACTCACTATTGTCGGTCAAAAACATACAAAAATGTGTAATATGCTGCTTAATTATACGTGAGACACCTCACCGAGTTCGGACCTCTGCAATAATCCCAGTTTTATCATTTGATCCCCTCAGAAGAAATAATTTCCCACCTTTGCTCGAGGGTCGTGGTTCATGAAGAAAATGACTATAAAACACTTTGTGCACATCTGGAGACTTTGGGAATTTCTCATTGCAGTTAGCTCATGAGTGGACTCGTCCGCCAGAGTTGAATCTATTGTAATGTTTCTTTGTTTTTGTTCCCCTTGAATCAGAGCTCAGCCTTTCTAAGAGGTAATCTGGTGGAGCTCCAAGGAATAAAGGTTGGAAACCACTGTGTTGGTACAGCATTACTCAGCTTTGAAGTGCTCCATTCATTCTTCCGCATTACTTTCAATTAAATTGAGAAGGAAGGCTAGACGTTTCGCTTCAATTGAACTTGAGTTTTAATCTTGCTGATGATGTTGTCTTTGGTTCAAGTTGCAGCTTGAAATAAAAATCCTCCCCAAAATTGTAGAGTACATAAAGAAATATGACACAAATACCTGGATTGACATTTAAACTAGGCCTGTCAAGATTGGTGTGTTAACGCAGATTTAAATACATTTATTCTGATCCATAATCTAAAAACTTGGAGTGTAAATAACAAATACACAAAGTCCTTTGTTAATGTCATGGGAAGGATGTTATTGAGAACAAGAAATGTGGTCAAACAGGTTGTAAAAGTTAAATATGGCTTGCATGTCAAATAAAAACGACGAGCTTTTACATATTTCTTTTCTTGAATTTGACTTTAAGTGTCCTTATCTTCATAAATGTGATTTGAGATCAACACTGGGATTAAGGATAAACCAAATATGTTTTAAGCAGAGTATTTTCACGTCTATGCAGCATCATGCTAGCAGAAAGTGATGTTTGCCTGTATGTGACAGCTTTCATAGCTCTTGCAGTTCATCAGACACGGGCCAATATGCTGCGACTACATAGGAGAAATACTCAAATTAAAATGAAAGAAAGTGAAAAGCACATTCTGCACACCTCAACAGCACAAAGCACAACATGTATTTCTCCATCATTGGCATTTAAAAAAACAACAACAAAAGCACATGAGGGCAAATATCTACGAATGTGATTTGGCATCAAGGGATTTAGTGTAAAAACTGTTGAAAAGTACTTCTAAAGTAAAGACAAAGTGAAAGACAGACAAGGCTAAAAAAACACACAAAAAAAACCATAACGTCAATGTGCCAATGGTTTATCAAGGGATATTTGATTCATTGACGTTTTGCAGGTGTTTTGCAGTTTTGTTATTTAAATCAAAGAAAAGTAAAAAAGAAAAAAGGAAAAAAAAAAGCTACAGTGGATGGGATAGTCCTCATATTCTATTTTATTTGTAACTCTCATTTTTTAGCGTTGTTCACGGTAGTAATCAAAGTTTGTTGAAATTTAAAAAAGGGTGCAACAAGAATTAAATAAAACAATTAGTAAAAATCGAATAAATATTCAGAGTTCATACACTTCTGTAGAAACACCACACAAACAAAACAACTTAGCTATTTCTGTAAGTAGTGCTGAATTAATCTGCTTAATAGCTGACGTTAATGGAAATAATCTAAAATGATTGAGACGAGTTGATGCCTTTTTTCAAAGATTAAAATTCACATCATGTAGTGATTAATATCATCAGGTTTTGTTATTCAGTCGCTTCAAAAACAAAACATTAAATAATACAAGGCTGTTAAATAAAAAATACATGTTTTTAACACATAAGCCTGCGTTTATATCAAATTCATTTACATCTGTTACAACATGTACAGTATATAATCAGTATTCCTTTATAAAGTATTTATAGATACAAGAATCATAACCCAACAGTCATTTAATGAGGAAGACTTCAATGCAGCTGCAGGCCGTGTGTGTGTGTGTGTGTGTGTGTGTGTGTGTGTGTGTGTGTGTGTGTGTGTGTGTGTGTGTGTGTGTGTGTGTGTGTGTGTGTGTGTGTGTGTGTGTGTGTGTGTGTGTGTGTGCAGCCACCTTTTAAATATTAATCTCAAGGTCAAAGGGAGAGAGCTTTTTGATATTCATGCAGGGTGCTGTACCTTGTGCCGGGTGCTGAAGCCCTTCCCACACTGCTACCGCTGCTGCTCTCACTGGCTCACTGGGTCATTATGTCTGCCACTGTTTCTCTCCTCCTTTCTCTGATGTGTTGGCACAATATTGAGTCCGACTGCGTGTGCTCGCAGACACCGAACATATGCAGTCATTTAAAGGTGCTACGCGCACAGTGCAGCATCATTACCACGTTAAAGATCTGAAGCTCCTCCCGGCACAGTTTTGTGTTATTTGCTTCATCAATGGAAGAGATTTTAGATTTTACTCCAAATGAGAACGAACACCTGTTGGTTACTATTTTAATCTGCTGGATCTAAAAGCATAAATTACCAAAGACTGCCTTAATTTAGTGTGTGACTATACCACATAGAATCATTTGGAAGTGTTGTATAAGGTCTCTATGATGTTATGAGAGAAACAGGACACATATCAGAGCAAAGTCGATGGATTCATAGAATATGAAGATAAAGTAGAAGCAAATGGCATAATTTGGTAATGAGATACTCCTTTTTATATACATAGTTAACCTATTCATCCATCTTCGTCACCACTTCATCCACTTTCGGGTCACCTAGAAGCTGATCGCTGCTGAATACAAGGGAGCTCTCACTTTTTACCGTCGATGCTTACTCAAGTGGAATGTTGGGTTTTTCTCAGTTAAAGTGCCTTGAGATGACAGTGTTATATTTGGCACTACATAAATAAAATTGAACTACAAGGGAAGACGGGTCTCACACCGGACAGTTAAAAATGACTATTAAAACAGACTCAAAGTCCACATTAAAATTTCCAGTTTTATTCACTTTGGAATTGAACTGAGGGACTATGGCATTCAGGCATAAAGAGTGTAAGAACATTTTTACAGATACAAGGTGACCTTTTGGATATTTGAACAGCCATCTTCTTTCATATACTTTTTTAATTCCCATACTTTCTACTTCAGTGGGATTTTTTAAAAATAAATACATAAATGCAAATTTGCACTTTAAACAATGACAGTCAAGCGTATTGTTCTTCTTTTGATTTTGCTCTTCAGTTTGAAGTCAGTCTGTTTTCTTTCTGTCTTTGCAATCTGAATTTCTATAGGCGTCTATCAGTTTCTCCTGTTTTCTCTGCACTAATAGAATCATTCTGTATGGGGTTGTGAGCACCTCCAAACCTCTAGTTGATTTCATGAGCGCTATTCAAACAATGACTACTGGCAGTAAAAACATTACTGATTTTATTTTTTGATGCCGTAATGGAAGAAAATCTCCATTCAAAATCTTAATTTACAGAACCAGAAATAGTCGACTGCCCCTTTTCTTTGCATTAATGGAATTAACATCATTTTAACCACAATGGAACCAGATATCAATGCATTTCATGGTGGAAAACAAATAAATTTGGCCCTTTGGTGGTATGGATGACAAAGAACAGAGATGCCAGTCCCTCTATTACACCATCAAAACTCTGTGATTTTCTCTGTGGAGATCATTGGTGTTCAAAAATCTCTGCAGACCAAAGGCAACTTTAGGCTTCTTTAGACTACCAAACAGTATCAGTTCAATCACAACAGTGTGTGCAGTGTGTTTGGCCTTCGTTTGTAGGTACCATCTACTACCACCAAGAACAATCTTATCGTTTACTACAAACATAACATTTAATGACAGACCGTAATGATATGTTGTATATGCTTGTTCCTGCATTAGGCTGTGTGCTCCCGAGCTAAGAAACATATCTCACAAGCATCTGGGGCTGTTTATTGTATCGCAGTGTTTTATGCATTTCTTTGATGCCTGATATACTGTTGTGTATCTGCGCATAGAGCTCAGCAAATGTATATGCTTTAGAGATTAGATTGTGAGCTCATGGTACCGACCGCAGGACGTGCACGCACATGTGTATCTATCTAGATCTCCATCACAGCAGTCCTTTGCTGTAGTTAAGTTGAGAGCTCCTGGGAGTCCTCATTATTTGAGCCATTTATCAAACTGGCCCTTTTGTCCCTCGCGGTTGAAAACGTGCCCGAACGCACACACACACACGCACACACACACACTAGTGGATGATGTGATAGTAAATAGGCAAAAGGGATAATTCAGACCTATTTCTTCCAGTAAAAATACTAAACAGAACAAAGAGAGACAGAAGAAGACAGTGTACGTTACAGAGAAGAATCAGAGTACCGTACCTTTTGCACCGGTTCTACATTCTAGCAGTCTGGAGCTGCCGTACAGTCATGTTGTGTCATGTAGAGGTTGATAAGGTTCGGTGTGAACATGGCAGACTGTGGATTTAATGAGCTACATGCCCATTTCTTCTGGAATAAAACTGCTGAGACATACAGTACACGATGCTCTCTTCAAACGGTATACTTCTTTATGCATGGTAATTTGGTTGGAGGCAGAGTGGTGCTATCATACACAACAAGGAACATGCAGTCTGCTGCTCTGAATACTTGTGAGCCGCTGACAAGAGCAGTTTGATCCTTTTGTTTTGCTTGCTCCGTGTCTTTTAATTGATGTTTCTGAAATTATGCACACTTTCTGACTATCAAAATGAGTGGGAATGTTTATTAAGGGCTCAGGATCTGGGAAACAGACATTGATCTGTTATTTTCCCGCCCTGTCAGGGATATTCAGGACTCGACCCGGTCCTGTCAGTCCAACGTTGAGTGCTACATTAGACCACTGAAAAAAAGAAGCTTCGACTGAACCAGCAGTCGCAACTTCCGTTTACAGAGTGATTCTCAGGAAGGATTTTTGTCAGGGCACAAGGTAATCTTCTAAAGCAGCTGAGGAGAACAGACAGTGGTGCTGTCAGGAAATGAAAAGACACCAGCAGGAGTCCAAAACATTGGAAATCTATTTCATCACGAGTACTGAACAATTTCTCACATGGTGGCATACCTGCAGTAGCTGCAGAGGATGTCATACGGCTCCTTTTAAAACCCTGCAAACTTTCCAGAGATATGTCTTACATACTTTCAACTAAAAGATACCTCCATGAGGGCAGATGTGTTCAATGTGTCCCAGCCTTATGGTAGGCATATAAATAGCTCGGCCTTCCCACTTCTTTCCCAAAACAAGTAGTTTTACATTGTGGCACGCGCTCCTGTCTTCACAAGAGCTGTCGTGTCTGTGTGCAAGATTCACATCATGTTTTTTTTTCAAGACCACAACTACTATTTGGAGAAAAAAATGCCTTCATCAGCTATAAAAGCTAAAGCAGCATATTTTTAATGATCAGTTTTCAAAACACTGACAAAACGGTTGTGGAGTGGAGCTGCAATTAGAAAATTGATGACTGTGTTAATTGACAAAAAACGATTTTTAACCGAGTCAATTACAAATCACGAGTCTTTTTTTCTCTCTCTAAATAGTCTAAATTTTGGGGATTACAGCTTCTTGAAAAGGCTTTATTAGCTTTTTTAAGAGTCTATGACAATAAGCCGAATATTTGGATGAGACATTTCAGGCGGTAAGAGGCAGTGGTTGATATTATTCACCATTCTCTGACATTTTAAAGACCAAAATAAAAGTAAATTGATTCAAATACAAAAATATATCTGCATGCTAATCGATAATCAAGACAATTGTTAATCGACACCTTAATGTAGAGTTACTGTATCAGGCAGTTGCATGTAAATAAGAGTCAATAACCACAAAAAGCAATTCTTCTGCTTGTTTGAGGAGAACCTGGTCAACATTTGAGAAATAGTCACAAAAGTCAATGAAATGCTTCAAACAAGCATTTTAAATATATCACCTTCTTCAAGCGATAAATAGCATGACATATGATTATCTCATTGACGTGTGAGAACCAGCGGAACTGAAACTATTGTTGTGTGCTAAGGGTTAATTTTTATCTGTTCAGCTAACATACACAAATAGTCACCACGATATAACAATACGCAAGCTTTCAGGTAAATAAATTTGTGTCTTCACTGATTTTTATCCTTTAACTTGTTATTTACAGACACATTTCAGTTTTATCCCGACACACAGTGTGTTTGATAAAGGGTGCTCCGTTCGGCTGGTTTAAAGTCACCTCCACTTAGGCTTTTAAAGTTAAGCGAATAGCCTCGAATAGCCCCGTAGATTTTCTACTTGAAGACATTAATTTACACATTCAATACCCCAATCATTTGTCTGTGGAATATGGATCTTTTTGTGTGTACTTTGCTTGTTTTTTTATTTTTCTGGGTACTTCGGTTCTACCCACAGTCTAAAAAGCACGAGTTTGAGGTTATTTGATGACTCTAAATTGCCTGTCAGTGAAAATGTGAAGTTGTGTGTCTCTGTGTGTGTACTTTGTGATGTTTGGAGTGTATCATAGCCTGCTCGGGTGGGCTCCAATGCTCTGTGACCCTGTGGATGAAGTGGTTTGAAAGACAAATGGATGTTAACATTTAAAAAAAAAAAAAAAAAGCTCTGATTGTTTACAAGTTCTGGTGAGCAAAGTAGAAATTACTCAGGTTAATTTCTTTTAGCATCTGTAGTCCCTGGTAAAACCAATGAAAGTTGTGCTTTCCCAGTGTTTTCTTTGCAAAGCTATATTTCATTGTGTGTGGACACAAGTTGAAAATCCCTGATCCAGAGCAGAGAATCCACGCCACACCTTTCTGAAAGGACTAAAACACATGATGTGCTTTTCCAGTGTCCTTTCCGTCCACCCTCATTTGTTCAATAACATTACGTTAACATGCATGAAAGGCACCGCACCGCGGTGTCACCTTCATGTTCTACATTGTCCTTCTCCCTTCCTCTTCACTCCAAATATTTGGACTGTCAGTGTGGCCATGTCAGCAGATGTAGCTGTCTGTCATTGTGTTTTAACAGACTAACTCCTGGCTTTCTCCATCAGTGTCAGAGTAACACCCCGGTTCTGATCCGCGCTGCACTCAGGTGTGTAACTGACTGCTCTGTTTCCCCATAATTACATTGTGAGCTTGACGCAGTCTCCAATGCCTGAGTGTGTGCTATCTGTGTGTGTGTGTGTGTAAGAGAAAAGGAGTGTGTGTGTGTGTGTGTGTGTGTGTGTGTGTGTGTGTGTGTGTGTGTGTGTGTGTGTGTGTGTGTGTGTGTGTGTGTGTGTCTTTTCACCCCAGGCGGAAACATGTCATTTCCCGTGCTCCTGTCCTTCTGGAAGACAGATACAATATTAAGAGCCACAAATCTGAGTGTGAGTTGAGGGGAGATGTGGAGGTAGGGAGTGTGGGGTGGGGGGGTGGGGGGGTATTGAAGGGAGGAAGAGTGGGGAGATGACAGTAATAATAGCATATAGACAATAGTCAGGGAGGGAGACAGCGATTGAGTGCAGTCGTACAAGTCATGTCAGAAGACAAGATGTGCAGACAAAAAGGATATCAGAAGTAAATCTAGGTTTGAGAAGAGAGGAGCTGAATACAGCATTGTCACAACGTCTTATCTCAGTCACAGCAGGAATTATCCTATCTGTAGTTTTTACTGCATGCTCAATTATCTTTCACACCAACAGTCTGTTACGGTATATAGTTTAATCCCTTTATGATTTAACCATGAATTTCCCATTCGTTCTTTTTTTAAAAAAAATAGTATTCGTTGTGTAATGTTAGCTCCGGTTATGGCTCCTACAAATCTGTATGCCGTGCAACACGTGTGCAGTCATATTATTTCCTGAACCTCCATGGTCCATTATGCCATTATCAAATCAGTAGGTTGCGCTGTCTTTTTGTTTTCTAATTGTTTAAAAGTGAATTTAGATTTTATTGGATCGTGCACTCTCAGTGAAACTGCAGATACATAATATGTCAAGTGACTCCGCTCTGTTTAGAGCCCTAATGGAGATTTCCTGCTCTTCTCTTGCACTGGATGCACCTTTTGGTGCAGTTTTTGCAAATTAAAGAGCAGCTTTGAGCAATTCCTTTCTCAAACCTTTAGAATGCATCACTGGAAAAATGTTAATGTAAAAACTAGAATTTAGACATTATCTGTTTTTCAAAAAATCTGGGAAGCTTGCAGTATGCAACATCCATCTTCCAAATACCTTTTTTATCCCAGGAGGCTGAAATGGACAAAGGGTGTTGAGTCGATCACAGAGAGACAACAATACACACTCAATCACAGGAAATATGAGGGTCTCCAGGATTCCTGGAGAAAGCCAGCACAGGGAGAACATGCCATCTCTTTATAGAAATAAACCCAGAATCGTTCAGGGATTTCCACTATCTGAACATATTACAACAGTATACTCTAATATTTGTCCGTGTTTTATGACTTTTTATCCCCAAATCATCAAAAACTATGTTAAAAATGAATTTAGAAGTAATTTTCTTAATCAACGCAAACTAGGTTTTTAAGACTTGTTGATCTGAAGTCGTTGTCCTGGACTGCACATCAATGTGACTTCAGCAAAGATATTAAGCTTGATGAATGTTTTTATTATTATACAGTTGTAAGCCAATATCAATTTATTTCACATGCTTGTTGGTAACTTTAGAGAATAGAGTTACTCAAAATACAGTCTGCAGAATAACAGACATACATACATGCATATGTTACATACATTTTTCAAAGTTTCATGGCCACCATAGGCATGTGTTGTCATCAAGGTTCTAGCATTTACAGTTGTGCAATTGTTGTTGTTTTTTTAATCATTTATCTTTAATTAAATATGGAGCAAAAATGGAGGAATAAACTACAAAAGAAAACAATAGTTAACTTTCTGCACTAGGCCTAAGGTGTAACCACGCAAGAGATCTATGTTGTGGGTTTTTATTTATAAATGTTTTAGTTACTAAGCTATTGTGACAAACCACCACTAGAATAATGTTTGAAACCATGTTATGCTTTAATTGCATATAAGGTGTATTTTAAGCTTGCATGACTCGAGTGTTGCTCTGCAACACTTTGTTTTCAGTGAGCTGCCGTGAAGCTGTTTTATAGAATTTGAAGAATGAAAAAATATTGTTCAGTTAGTTCTCAGAGGTGTTTTAATCATTAACATGGGGGTGGGGTGGGGGGTGGAACCTCCAAATGTAACACCCACTAGTAAGTGTGTTTGCATTGTTTTATTGTGGGGTATGTTGATTAAATGATGATTGGCTATAAATGTTCTACATGTACTAACAATATCATTTTGTCCGTTTCGAGCCACAATGTTTATTATCAACCACGTGCTGCTTCTTCCT
Source organism: Lipophrys pholis (assembly GCF_963383615.2). Taxonomy (NCBI): domain Eukaryota; kingdom Metazoa; phylum Chordata; class Actinopteri; order Blenniiformes; family Blenniidae; genus Lipophrys; species Lipophrys pholis. Next base: position 10,496,611 of record NC_137639.1, on the reverse strand, counting down.
ACCGATGTCTGCCTCAGGTCAGTTCTGATACCAAATAGTCCAAGAGTAGACCTGTGAAGGCTTGGTTTCTTTCTATATATCGCTGCCTCACAATACAAACCTATATTTACTTTACAGTCTGCTGTTTATAAGTATTTTTTGAGATGTATTAATTAAAAATATAACATATTGTATTTGTAACTGCTTGTAAAAGGGCATTTATTAGCATCCTGATAGCTCCCTCTGGAGATATAAGCTCTTTATAGCTTTTTATTAACATTGCCCTCCCTAAAAACCACAGTATAAAAGCGGAGACGGGCCATACTCACCAGTCTTGCGGGTTCTTAATGTCTCCACGTAGATTCCCATCTTGCCCTATAGCTCTGACAAATAGTTGTTTCTTTTAAGAAAGCTCATATCAGCCACAGCAGTGCCCGCGGTGTGACTTCACCTTAAAATTATGTGACCATGAGTCATTTCATGATTATTTAAAATGCCCCTCAGAGCACCTTTACCGTCCTGCTGAACAAAACAAGCTGTCCGGTCACCGGTATGTCAAAACACTGGCACGGATTTCAGAGATCAACCTGGTGTATCTCTGCTGCACCTGCAGAATGAAAGCCTTGCCCCCCCCCCCCCCCCCCCCCCCCCCCCTCCCCCCTTTCATACACTCGCAGCACCCCCTGACCACCCACTTCCCCGCTGAGCCCCGAGCCTCACAAAACAGCCAGATTTCTGTTCCATAGGTCACATCAGATGGCTGGCACGCTTGAGCCCTGTTGACAGCTTGTTGTTTACAGTATGTGCAGTCAGCGTGGGGTAGCCTCTGCCTATCAGAGGCCTGGCAGGAGGCCGTTACACCGGTGTGTGTGTTACATGCAGGTTTTAGGGCTTGCGGTGGGGGTTGCTGGAAGAGGGGTGGGGGTGCAGCGGTGGTGGCGGTGGTGTAGTTGCGTTATGGGCGTTGATGTTGGCAGGGGGTCTGGGGGTAGGTTGCTTCGCGGGGAGCCCCTGGCGTGCGGCCCAGCAGTCTTTGATGCTCTCCGGTTCTGAGAGAGAGGCAACACGGGGAGATATGGGGGGAAAGAGAGAGAGAGGGAGGAAGAAGGACAGAGATGAGGAATGAAAGAGAAAAAGGTTACCTGTGGATCGGCCAACCTTCAGCACAGAAGGGCCGGGGGTGGTGGTGGTGGTGTGGAGGGTGAGGGGAAGTGGGCGACTTTGATGTGAGTCCAGGTTGGAGGAGAGCATTGATCGCAGAGGGAGGCAGGGAGAGAGAGGGCGGTGTGGGTGCAGAGGAGTGTGGATGAGCTGAAGATGGCCAAAGCTTGACTGCAGAAACACTTCCACCTTTTTTTTTCCAAGACGAGGGCTCGGAGCGTCGGCTGAGGATGTTGTAGCCGCGCTGTGGATAAGCTCAGGGAAATGTGTTAACTGTGCATATATCGACGGTGAGGCTGCAAGTCAGTGGATGAAGTTTAAGAGATCCATCTTTGGCTGCTGCTGTTTGCTGAGAAAGTGAAAGTCTTTCATCTTTCTCCCATGTGTTTGCAGCAGGAGCTTTGGGGAGTTTTACTCCCTCTGTGAGCGTGTGTAAATCTGTGTGTGTGTGAGCGTGTGTAAATCTGTGTGTGTGTGTGTGTGTGTGTGTGTGTGTGTGTGTGTGTGTGCGTGCGCACACATCAGGATGTGTGTTTACGAGTGCATAGATACACGCATTGTTCAGAGTGAACCCTCTGTGTGTACTCCGCGCCAACAAAGGCGGGATCCTGCTGGGCTGCTGTGTATCCATAGATCAGAGGTGTGTGTGTGTGTGTGTGTGTGTGTGTGTGTGTGTGTGTGTGTGTGTGTGTGTGTGTGTGTGTGTGTGTGTGTGTGTGTGTGTGTGTGTGTGTGTGTGTGTGTGTGTGTGTGTGTGTGTGTGTGTGTGTGTGTGTGTGTGTGCGCGCGCGTCTGTCGGTGCGTGTTTACATGCGCATCGCTGCTTCTTGCACAATCATCGGGACAACACACTGGCACAACACCCGCTGGGCCCACCACTCCCCACAATACACCCCAGCTCCCACAATGCATCGGTATTTCAAAGGCCTCGCATCCCGGGAGACGTTGCTCCAACAGTGAGGTCTCTCCTACCAGGAAGTGACACACCCTCCTGCTGAGACACAACTCCCAGAATGCACCGAGGTGGCGCCCATAGAGAAATGCACACGGTGTGCTTGTGTCTGTCGAAGGCAGCTGCCACGCATCTGTCAGCCCTCCGCTAACAGCGCCCATCTCTGGTTTTTATTCCAGTTTGGGGTTTTTTTCCCATCCATTTCTTTTCCACTTCTGCTTTACCAGTGTGATTCCAGTTTTGATCTTACAGTTTAGGGTCAACAGATTGTGTTTGAGGGCTGACAGCGAGTACAAGAATACATCCAGTGCCCCTGTGTACATCAGAAAATGTTTTACAGCGACAAGAAATAACCCAAGGCAAGGTTGACACACCATTCAATTTCTTCCCACAGAGATCTGTGATCCCGTGGCCAGTTTATAGCCGATGTAGAACGGGATTAAACTCTGTAGACAGCTTGTCCACAGATCTTCTGTATATCACTGAAGATGAAGAAATGTCAGAAATCTGTCATTGATGGAAATATGAGTGGGAGGAAACTTATCTTGACCTAAATTTAGATGACTGACTTTTTCTGCTCAGCGGCGTTCCTCAACCTTCACTGTTTAACCGGGTACAGCTACAGCGCACTAGCATGTGTTGGTAAATGACAACTAAATGAGCAGTAATTTTTTTCCATGAAAGATTCTTAGTAGCTGAGGCCAACTTGAGCAGTGGCCATATGTGCATTCGGGTAGCAAAGGACTATTAAATCATGAGATATGAGTTCTACTGCAGTGACATGGCGCACAGGTTGTGAGGAGTTAGGTGAAGGACCGTTTCTCCGTTTCTCCGTCGAAAATTACATCAGTTTTCCCTGTTTGATCATCGTTTGGTTTCATTAGTCACAGATCAGTGGTGTGACACTACTGGATCGTTCTGTCGGTGTGTTAAAATGCTCAAACTTTGATAACTGTGTAGAGTGAGATTATGCACAGCAGGATTCAACTGTTTAACATGTGAAATGATGTGGAGCTTTTTGTACATTTCCATGCTGCAAATTCACAACTGCGACCAATTTAGAGTCCTCAAAATGCATGTTTTTCTGCTTTAGGAGGAGGTTTTAGTGAAAACCTGTGACTGCACGGAGAGAACATGCAAACCACACAATAAGTCCCCAAGCCTGAGGTGAGACCATTTCTTCTTCTTCTTCTTCTTCTTCTTCTTCTTCTTCTTCTTCTTCTTCTTCTTCTAACCCTCACACTCGGATTGGGATTGGAACATATTCTTGTCAAGTCAAGAATGGGCAGTAGAAAAATGTATGATGGGCAGATCAGCTTCTCATTTAGAAACATGTTTTGATCACATTTAAAAATGGAGCAGTGATAATGTGGCACCAAAGGCCAAAAGCCAGAAAACAAACCAAAGATAGGTCAGGTAGAAAATAGAACCAGCAGGCATGTATGCAAATAAGAAAGAGAGAACAATGTGATCTATATAACCTTTACATTGTCAAACACCAAGATGTGTTCGTTTAGAGCCATGTTTTTGAATTTGGAATAATAGATATGAATTTATTTGAATTATAAGCTGCCTCTACAAAATCATGTGTTGGCCGATCAGTTGCATAAACATGAAAAAGGTCATAATCTCAAGTCGCATCCCTTTAAACAAACACAAATACATCACCATCAGCTCATTTTTTATTAAAAAAATTTTTTTTTTCCCAGAACATTTTGGTTTATTTTCTCTGTGACTTTGCAGTGTTGATTCTGTCGATTTGATCTCATCTATCCATTTAGTAATTGTGAGACCAGTTTACAGCCAATCACTATAATTTTAAAAATTGCTAGAAAGCACACGATTGCCGACTTTCAATCAAGATCCAATCACCGGTGCTCAAATATCACATTAGACAAGAGTCGAGCAAACAAATAACCAGAGTGGATGGGACTAACCCTGCCACAGTCCCACAGTTGCTGCCCTGTATATGGAGGAACCATGTACTCGCAGCCCTTACAGGCTGGGCACATTAGCCTAACAGGACTTCTGCTCATATTTCTCAAAGACTAATTGATTTCTTATTGAGGAGCTGCCAAGAAAATCTGAAAATTACATTCAGTAGCTGAGGTATTAGCCTTTGCAGAGTGTTTAAGATGTTTCAGTGATCAAGCCTTGGCAGAGCTTTCTGCCCTGGAGTGGCTTGTATATAATGGACTGCCATGAAATAATAATTGCGTGTTTATGAACAAACCAGCTGGTTGAGGCTGAGGGTAATTATTTTCTCTGCGTTCACCTTTCTGCTCACTGCACACTAGCGTCTGATAACGGCCCGGGTGGAAAATAAACGGTGGGGAGACGAGGAATAGCACCAAATTGGAAATAGAAAGAATCCGTAATCTATTCTCTGTGTGTTACAGGGCTTACAAATTGGGACTGTTTTGCTGTTCTTCTCTTTTTACTTTTCTCGACTTATCAAAAACACTAAAGCTTGAGCTTGGTTGGTTTCAACTCAAGTAACCCTAGAAATTGTGCGTAAGTACTTTGCTTCTGAAGAAGCCGAGAGACTTATCTGTGTGTGTCCCCACGCCGTCATGACATCACTGTTATTCGGACGAGTTAGTATTGTCTGCAGTCTTTTGAATCAACACATTTCCCTGCATGTGAGGAATTTTTAGGAAGCTCACTCGCTTAGCATACAGAATGAACCAGCTAACATCTGCTGGCTCCTTTTGGACAATTTCCAGATTAAGAGTGAGCTCAGGAGATTTCAATTGCATTTTCAGGTAATGTTGTCACTGTCAGAGATCACACCTTAAATTTCAGATCTAATTTGATCAATTTACAGCATTTTTCCAAACTTACTGAGAGGTTTTGCTGGCTAATTTAATAGAAAATCTTCCCAGAGGCACCTATAAAATGAATAGAGGAGCTACAAACTTCCTCCTGTTCCCTCCTGTTTTTTTTGTTTTTTTACCTACATCCGATACAAAGTGCAGCTGCCTGTCCAAAACTGCAGCCGATCAAACGTTCCTTCTTTCCTCCACTTGTATTTGAACTTCTCCACCTGGGGAAGGTTCACCCACCCCTCCAACTATCTGGAGAGGGCATGCCATCTTTTTCTTCCATAAAACCATGAGCAGACTTGGAGGTGCTGATCTCAATCAAATCCACTTCATTCAACGGCAAACTGTTCTAGTGTGACAGTGACCAAAGGACAACTTCATCTGTAAATCGACAGGAAAGTCTGTTTTTGTTTGATGTGATGATGACACATTGTTCAGAGAATACTAAAATGGTTCATTTATTTGTTTGTTTGATGTTACATTGAAAGCATCAAGATTATCATGACTAGATTAAGAGTATGCACAGCATCTTTAGCCCACATACTATATTTGAAATCAGTAATTGTCTTAATACCACATTTTAATGCTGGTCAGTGTCCTTCAAGTCACACTCTTATAAAAGTGAGGCTGTTTTACTCGAGTAGGCTTTGGTGCTCGATCTCCTCCTCCCCCCTCAACACAATATTTCAGGGGTACCAGTGATTGGCGGAGAGAAGATCGATTGACAGGTTGATCGTCACGCTGGGCGTCGCATACTGGAAAAAAAGCGAAAACAGACACAAGCCAAGCGGCTCTGTTAAAACAGAAACACTAAGACGTAGCTTATGAAGTCCATCAAAAGTACAAGATACCTCTGAGAATGCGATCGTTCACATTGTAAATGTCCGACCTACTGCTGCTGAAGCTTTGTACGGTTACATCCACACCAGACACATCTTCGAGTCACCTCGGCAGAATATGTGTAGAGCATCCGCATCTAGCCTGTCAAAATATTCTGTTTTACTGTAGCTTAAAGAAAAAGAAAATGTCACCGTGACACCAAAGTCAGAGTTCTTTTGGAGGGTTTTTTTTTTATATCACAGACTGAGCGAACAGCGCCTTGTTTGGAATAAAGCTGCGTTCGCCCTGCTTTTCCAAACTCTAGGCTGCCACCCATGTTTGTGTGTGTGAGTCAGAGATAAGAGGAGTTTAGTTTATTGGACCAACAACAGCCAACTGTTGCCATTCCAGAAACAAAACGAGGTAATTGAAGGCAGTGCTGGTCTGACGTGAATCTGGAAGTAGGATATTATGCTCAGGGCCAGTGAGAGCTGACCTGCTCCGACTGGAACACAGCACAGTTATCCTGTCTCATTACCGAAGCCACTGCTCTCACATTTAGCCTCGTTAGCTGCTCTGAATGAACATCCAGCAGCCCACTGAGGATTCAAGGGTTAATTGTGGCTCGTGTCAGAACTTGGACCTGGCCAGCTCAATAATGGGCTGCAGTTATTGGCTTACTAGGTGTGTGTATGTGCTTGTGTGATTCCCTTTTTTTTTTTTTGGTGCTTGTGTATGCACATTTGTGTTCCGCCTGTCTTCAGGTATTGGCTTTGGTGTTGACCCAGGGCCAGCTTCGCCTTTCCATCCTGTCTATAATGACAGACGTCAGACTCAAGGGAGGAGTTGTAGGTCTGGAGGCCTCCATCCACTGGAGACCACCAGTAACCACCAAACTCGAGCCTCAACCGCCACGAGCACACACCCAATGTACACCAAACGTGTCTTTGGAGGCTGTTCATGAAAACGCAGAACACGTGAGTTTACATATGCATTGCCCCACTTAAATAAACACACTTGACCCCCACCCCGTCCCTCCTACCCATCGCCTCCAGCTATATCCGTCACCGTCAGTCTTTCATCATCAGCCCTTTGGGGGTTTCTGCCTTCCTATTCATTCGTTTTTCATCCACCCATCGATCTATCGACTGTGATGAATTGACCCGGGACCAAGACAACCTCTTGAGACAACACTGCCCTTATGCTCGACACCCCCCTCACTCCTGCCCTTTCAGTGGTCGAGACACTCACCAGCAGACACTCCCATACGATCAGCCCCCCCACCTCTTCATGGAAATTAGGTATGCTTGACACAGCTGCTGATGTGGGACATGTGTCGAGGATCTGCTGAGTGACCGTGTGTGACAGCAAGGGGATTGGTTGTTTTACCTCTTTTTTTCTTTTTTCTTTTATATATATATATATATAAGGGTGTGTGTATGATTTCCCAGCGCAATGACAAGAACTGGGCGACATGTCCAACCAGCAGCACTTCTCCACTCCCCCCCACACCCAACATCACCACTGTCGTGTGAAATCCTTCATCAGCAGCTCCGTCAATTAATCTTTATTCCATATTCTCACACACACACACACACACACACACACACACACACACACACACACACACACACACACACACACACACACACACACACACACACACACACACACACACACACACACACACACACACACACGCACACTCTGCATACCTAGATCTATAATGCAGACATGGAGTAGAAGTTCTTCGCAGTGTGAATAAGACATACCTTTAAGACATACCTTACCATGTAACTTGGTGAACACCCCGAGCGGCCTGTGCTGTATTTATAGCTCCATACAGCCCTTTGTGTGGGTGAACATGTGCATGTGTTCATTGGTTTGGAGCTATGCATTTTCACTCAGACGTCAGCACAGCTACAACAAGTACTGAAAATATCATTTTCTTATATTTGTGATTATTTGTAAAAAATTACAAAAAGTCAAAGTTTCATCTTCTTTCTCATTTTTGACAGAATTTCCAAAATTCTTAACATTTTAAGGTTCATTGATAATGGATAAATTTATAGCTAAGATAGTAATTTTGCTTAAACAGGCAAATTGTGTTTCTCCAATTTTCTAGAAGTTGGCATCTTCAATGTCCAACATGGTGTCCAGTTAACTGTTTGTTTATTAATTTTCACCAGCAATTTGCTCATTATTTTTCAGCTCCTAAAACATGTTCCATCCATCCATCTTCTACCGTTTATCCGTTTCCAGGGGTGGCAGTCTGAGCACTGCCACCCAGATCACATTGCACCGATTAAGAACCTTTTCATGTGGGTAGTGAACCCACGGGAAGGTTGCGCCCGGTGTGGGACATGAACCCACTACCTTGAGATTGCGAGTCTCATGCTCTACCAACTGGGCTAGCATCCTAAAACATGTTATTGGGTTGAAAAATAACTTATTTACGTTACTTATCCTACCAGTTCAGTAGCATTAAAGCGCCCACCAACAAACACATGTTTTGTCCTCTGTCATGTCTACAAAAAGCCTTGAAAAGAGGTTAGAATTTAAAGAGATGTGCTTTTGCTGTGTGTTTCTTATACCAACTGTCAATGTAGGGGGCCACCCTTTGAAAATGTTTAATTTTGGGTTTTTCTGTGTGTTTGAGTCTAAATATCTTCTGCATTAAGGAGAAAGCTGAGGTAAATAGCATCCGAGCAATGAAGTTGGTGTTAAATTACAGGCAATTGATGCTCCATGTCTTACAGCTCAGTGCTTTTCACAGAGACACATCCTCAGGTCATGGTGAAACAGCGGTTTTTCGTGACGACCTGTTCATTCTGCCCCCTGCCCTTTATATGACAACAACTATAGGATAGGCTCTGACCCCTGCAACAGTAAATCGGGTGTATAGAGGAAGGATAGAAGGAGAGAGGAAAGGCGGAACGGATAAACAGACAGGAAAAGTTCCATTAATGTGTAAAATAGAATTTTAAAAAAAAGTCCAAGCATGAATTTAAGAACTTTTCGGATCCTAAATACTCTCGTAGCCAGTGACATTTTTAATTGAATTGCCTAAACTTACCCAGAGAGATAGTTTGAGCCAATCAAGGACAATCAGTAAAAATAGCGTCACTTATTTGTGCTTTGACTTCCTTTTTGCAAGCTCTCTTTGACTTTATACAAACTCTCAAATTAGTAATAGCGTGTCCATCATGTTCTAATACAGTAAATATATTTACAGTTTCCTGACTCTTGTTCTTATTTTATTCTCTTACATTTTTAGTCCACTTGTCTGATTTTGACGGCTTGTTTTTTTTAGTAAAGTCTTTGATACATTGAAATGTGTGTGTGCCCGTAGACTATACTGTACTGTGTGTCACTGTAGTCCTTGAGCTGTGTGTTATGAACAATAGACTGTGGTGCTGTGCTGGAGAGCTGCCTGTATTTATGACTCTGTTGTTGCCTTAATGCTGCTTAAAACACTCAGCAGGCTTTTTACTTTAATGAGAGCCTGGCCCACTGCAGCACACAGTGGTGTGCCCTGCATGGGGCCACCGTTTGTGTGTGTGTGTGTGTGTGTGTGTGTGTGTGTGTGTGTGTGTGTGTGTGTGTGTGTGTGTGTGTGTGTGTGTGTGTGTGTGTGTGTGTGTGTGTGTGAAACATATGGACATGTACAAGTACATATGCATGCATACATTAATGTATGTGAGTTGGATGAAGTGACGGTGGTATACACATGTTGTCGGTGTTTATGCAGTTTTGGAGTGTGTGAAACGTCTGGCTGTAGTTTTAAATGTTATTGGCTTCGGCTAAATAAGTCGTGCAAGAGTGAGACCGCGCGTCTGATTGGGCCCGCGTAGGTGTAAAACCATTGTGCATTTTACCCTTGCTTTCTTACAATATGTTTTTCTCAGAATTATCTCTTTTTCTTATTCCACATCCCACCCACACCTACACACACGCACACACAACTAGCACCATCTCTGTTGACAGGGTAAATTGTACGAAAAGCTTTTAAGGCAATTAGTGGATTGAGCTGGAGCCTTTCTTCCCATTCGCACTGTTCATTAGCAGCTCCTCCAGTCTGTGATATTACCATCACTCCAAGCTGGCATCAACACCACTCACTTTATGTGTGTGTGTGTGTGTGTGTGTGTGTGTGTGTGTGTGTGTGTGTGTGTGTGTGTGTGTGTGTGTGTGTGTGTGTGTGTGTGTGTGTGTGTGTGTGTGTGTGCGAATGTGCGTATACGTGTGTGCATCTGCGTGTGCAGATGTGTTTCTTGGTGTCTGTCTGTGTGTATTTTACACATCTCCTCACCGAGGCACGATTTCAAAGCACACAGTTGTCAGAGAATAGATCCTCGCAGCCCTGAAATTCTGACTATTTTAATCCATTTCAATAAACGCACAAAAGAGGAACATCCAATGAGACGCGCGCACACAAAAAATGATCGTTACAGCCATCAGTGCTTGATTATTTTTTTATTAGTCATGTATTTTTCCTGAAAAAATGATCACAATGATTAACTCTTCCAGCTGTCAGCCTCTGTCTTCCTCTAGATGTTCCCTTAAAGATGAGCTCGTATTAAAGCTGAAATTGATAAAAAAAAAAAAAAAAAAAAAAGTTTGAATTACGAGAGCTGGAGCAGGGCTTATGAGTCGTGCCTGTGATGTCACTCCGCCCTGTTGTAGTGTGTTTTATAAACTGTAAATGTAAATGAGTCAGTCTTGTGTGTAACAACACTCAGCAGTTGGTATAAATTTAGAATGTTTAATCAGAGAAAGTCACAGACTGCAGCTTCCTGGAATGCATGAATGGGTTTTCGGTGTGCGCACTTGCAGCAGTTTTATAGAGTGAAAACTGCAGAGATTATGTCTTTGGGTAGTGGTATGCAGTAATGGTTATAGCTCCTATCTTAAATAAAGACAACATGGGTCTGATCCTGAGCCTGGCCTTGCTGTGTCTAGGTGATTGGCAAATTTGGTTGTTTCTAATTGGCTGTAGTTGTAAAGGAATGCGTGTGTTTGTCTCGCCCAGGCTGTAGGATACTTTTCACCCGATGTCTGCTGGGAAAGGATCCAGCCGATGATGACTGCTATCGAGATGTGTCAAGCACATTTTAGTTCAGGAGCCACATGCAGCCCAATTTAGTTTTCAGTGTAGGCAAGATAGTGCATTTATTACCTTTAAGTTTAAAGATTTTTTGGTGTTGTGGTGCCACACACACGTCATGAAAATGTCTGTATTTTCACCAAACCAAACAATTACTCCCAAAAACCACTACAAATCTCAACATAAAGCTAATTTTAATGAAACCTGGTGCAAAACTTCTCTTATAGCTGTTTTCATTATGCGTGTTTTAACAAACACACTTTGACAGCATGGCAATGAGGCTGGTTAGGTAGCGAGCTTTCATGGCGGCATCCTCGATATCTCAGCTCAGATCTCAGTGTTGTACTGTGATCACTACTCTTAAGAAATCTGTTTGAAAAAAAATGCAGGTTTATTTAGATTTTGTTTATAACTTTGCTTGATGGTTTGGTAGGCGGGATTGGTGCTTCTTTTTTTTTTTTTTTGTCTGACACCCCCAGTCTAAATGGAGCTGGAATATAAAATAGTAAGAATTACTTCACTCTCATAACAATCTGGACAATGAGTAGTACAATGCAAGTTTGTCTTTTTAGTAGACATATTTATAATTACTAATTAGAAAAGTTGTGTTTCTTTGTGTCTGTAAAATTATTTAACGTCTTTTAGTGTTCTGATGACACAGTTGCCATTGTTCCTACTAAAGATGTACGTTGTTAAATACCAGGTCAAAAAAGAGGTGAAAGATTGTTCACCACCGCTATTCATGTATTCATCCATCTTCTGTACTGTTTAATCCAATTCAGGGCAAATGCAGGTTACACCGTGGACAGGCACGCAAAGTCAAAGTCAATTTAGAGTCAACAGTGAATAAAAGGCGCGAGGAGTACAATGAGAAAACACACCTATGCACTGCATAACATGCAAACTCAGAACATCCAATCCAACCCAACTTTATTTGTATTGCACATTTTAACACAACAGCCAAGGTTGACCAAAGTACTTCACAGCTAAAAGTAATAATAAAACAAACAGTGGAAAAAAAAAAAAGTGTGAAGTGTGAATTATAACAACTACACCACCGTGTGGCTCTTAAGTCAACTAGTCCATGCAAATTTTTTTGCTCAAGATTTGCATCCAAATTAGCTGGTGTCACTTTAGTGCTAAAAACGTGTCTCATAGATGCATTTTAATAGTTTCTTTCTTGCTTAATGGCACCGTGCATCAGAGTGTTTTTTTAATCTTCATCCAAGTCAGCAAGTTTGTGTATTAATTGAAATTGTGTATTTAGTGTTCACTTTTGAGTATTGTAGCATACAAATGAATGTATGAGTAATACTTGAAAAACATTCCCATCGAAGTAAAAGTAGTGTCTGATTACAGTACTGTGAATACTTCCATGAAAAATTCCACCAATAACCTTAAGTACATTTGTTTCATGAATATCCACACAACGACTAATGACAATCTAGTTGTCAAGATACAAAAGTATATACTGTATTTCATATATATTTCTGTTTGATTCTCTTGTTCTCATGGCCAAATCTTCTAAATATACTGTATACCCATGAGGCCTTTACCACTTCCCAATATTTGTTTTGAATGGAGTTTAGTCAATAAATGTTTCTCTTGTGCCACATTTTACATTATTTAGCAAATTCTAAGGGACATTTGATACAAGTTTTGTCTTTGAAATTTTTATGGACTTTTTAGATGTGGCATTCATTTATATGTGTGTGTATTTGTTTGTTTCCTCAGCTGTATTTAGCTCAGTGTGTGTGTGTGTGTGTGTGTGTCTTTGGTAGCGAGTTAATTATGTGGAACACTAGAGCGTTGCTGGCTTTGATGAGCGGAGAACCAAGAACAGTACATTATTGATGAGTGACACATATTGCCAGCATAATCACAAACACAAGCGCATTCAGGCACAATGTCACACACACACACACACACACACACACACACACACACACACACACACACACACACACACACACTGCAGTACACATAAATACTATATAGATTTGGCAGTGATCTCTCCTTCAGCCCAAGTGTTTAGCAACAGTTGCTGACACACTTACAGTACCTGCTATACATTAGGTTTCCAGTAGCGCTCTCACCCGTCCATATGGGACTGTCATTGGCCCGGTACGCTACATTATTTAGCAGACGGAGCATTTGATCCCACAGCTAGAGCTGATCTTAGTCCATCATTAATGCTCAGTTTGGCTAGAACCGGAGCGCGCGTGCCTGCACACACACCGATCATGTCCTTATTAAGGTCCTCTGCGTAAGAGTCCCTAAATTAATCATAGCATGTTTATTTCCTCGCTGTCTCACTGTGCTGGTTTAGTTCAGGCTACAACACACATTTTTCTACTTCAAGAAATGTTCACAAACACAGAGCGGGCTTCAATCAAAATACCTGCGATGCGTCACTTTCACCATTTCTCCCCACGGATTGATCAACTGAATTTGGATGTGATTTTTGACGTGGTGAGAGCATCAAGATAGCAGCTTTGGCTGATGAGTGAGTGAATAAATGCAAGTGAAACCAAGGATAGGCATTTTTTTTATTGTTGTTTTTGATCTTCTCGTTCTTGTTGTTCTTCTTCTTAAAGAAGTCTCCATATATTATCCTCCATAAATGGTCCTAATTCAGTGTTTTAGGGAGGAACCTAGTTGAAATTAGACCCTGTTCACACGACAACGAAAACAAGTGTATCCGCAAAACTTTCTTCACTTTTGGGGGGTCCTTTTACACAACACCAGCGTGTGGCTCCACTGCATCCGTGACTTCTTTATACCAGCTCCCAAGGTGGGTACTTTTCTTTCACAAACTCATTTCCTCTGCTGCAGAAGCTGCTAGAGGCTATGGAGTGCTGTAACTTCTCATGCGCTTCTCCCCCCGTGGTAAAAAGTTACTTCTGCTCATTCGCCAGTAAACAAACAGCCCCAGTAGTGGTTTGAGTCGCGGTCTAGTTTTATCCTCCATATCAGTAGTTTACAGTTGAGACTCACTGCTGATAGCATCCGATTCGTAATCAGTCCATACGAATGTTGGGTTCTCTTTTATAGTGTATTGTTCTCTGCACACGCCCGGCATACTAACTACCTCATTGTCAGTGTGTCTGCAACACTTTTTTTTACAGATTAGGTGTTGTCACGTGAAACGTTGTCGTGTAAACCAGGCCTTAGTTTGAAATGCAAATATGAGCATCTTGTACAATTCCTTACAGTTACTTTTCTTCTGAAGAGAATCATTTTTCATTCAGTCTCACATTGTGAATAGCTGCCGGTTTCAACCCAACAATTGACTATGTGTCATGACGGAAGTGTCAGTCAAAGTGACAAACCTGCACCGGATTATCACCCCGCTCTGCTGCTTGTCTCACTTCTACATAAAAGAGCCTCAAGGAACCCGAATGTTAGAAATCAATTTGTTGGCTGGCTATCAACGTGCAGGATTTACTTGCTCTGTCACCACAGTGCTGTTCCAATGTTCTTCCATATTTCCTTTAAGCTTTTTCTGAATGACCTTATTACTCTATATGCACTGCTGACAAGACAATCTTCATGTATTGAGTTAATTATTTTTGATATTACATTTAGGTTTTAAGGATCATGCTTTCATTTTGTGTCTTTCTAAGCAAAATCATAGACCAAATTTGCACTGAATTGTTGTGGCACTGGATGCTCCCATGTGGCGTTTTAATGCAAATATCAACTAATGCATACAAGTATAACTCATAATGTCAAAAGGATTTCAAATACATATTTCTATACAATGCGCTCTTTGCATCCGGTGATTATTTTTTTTTAAGATAAACAACTTCTTTGCATGTTTTGATGCACATCAAAGTTAAGTCATAACATGGAACATTCTAATATATTTGGCATGTTGTGCTGTATTCTATTCGAATTTAAAGGAGTTTTATGATTATTTCAGCTTTGAAAATATTTTAAATGCCTCCTACCAGCTTTGGGAAGATTGAGATAACTTTAATTAAATATTTAAAAACTCCCACAGTTTCTCAACTCCACACAAATCAGATTTTATCCAAAGAGAATCAGTCACACCCCCAAAAAAAATCTGCTGTTGGGGTGTAATATTCTCACTTTCCTGTCATGTAGCTGCAGTGTTAAAAAAGCTTGTTAAAATAACTGACATTCGCACATCTGCTGACTAATATCTGAACAATGTCATTTTGTACAAATATAGAGTCAAAGGCCTTTATTGGAAGTGAAACGAACTGGGGAGCTCGAAACAGTTGCTCTGTGTCCTATTGGATCGGTACTGGTGTTGCTGTCCTTTTCCAGTTCAATAGCTGCACTCCCAGTCAGTGCAGACTGGGGGAAACATTGTTTATTATGGAGGCATATTATTGTTGCGCTTGGGTCGAGGGTCAAGCATGTATACTCTTGGCACTTGGCAGCAGATCAATACTGTATAGAACAGCCCAAGGAGCACAAATATTTATCAATGAATATGCATAAATCTCTTGTCGCTCCACTACTGTCGCGCACACATGCATGAACATGTGAAGAAGCCATGTGTATATGTACGTTCCCATGCAACCGCAGACTCGCAGCGGAGCAGCAGCAGAACTGATACATATATGTCTTTGTGTGTTTCTGTGTGTCCGTGTCTTTGTTGTTACGGACCATTTCCCAATTCATGCACAGGCAGTTAGAGACTCAAGGGATCGGACCGCTGCTATTGACCTTTTCCCTTCCAGAAGCCAGAAAACGCTTTATATCAACTCTGCCTCCTCAGTATCGACCTTTGGCTCTCTATGAGATTCATACCCAAACACAGTCAGTTTAAACCTCCAGATTTGATCAAAAGTAACAATATTTACATCCTGTTCATAAGACTTTTATTATTTGGTGCATTCATATTCTTTATAGCCATTTTCTTTTCTTTATATATATATATATATATATATATATATTGCTGTGAAAAATCAGCCTTAGAAGCTAATAAGCCAACCCCCGTGTTATGTAACAGTGATAAAACGCCTGCATACAGAACACAAACAGAAGATGATTTAAAGGTGCTTTGTGTGCCATCTTTAAACATCATTATACTGTTAATAGTGATACCCTCGTGCAATTACTGTAAACAAATGAGTCCGCTGACTAGATGATTGGTAGGCTGTGTCTCCCTTCATCTTTCAGGGAAACACATTGCAGTTGATCATGTTAACATTTATTTTTCCACTGGAGCAAAGTTCAGAGACGAGCTTTGATCCATCAGTGCAGCAGTATTTCCAAAGTCTAAATTGAAACTAGAGAGGTAATGGGTAGTTAACCCAAGCAGACAGTGAAACAGCGTACATGATATTCACCACAGATGAATAAATTACTCGTGCCCGGTGTGAGTCTGAAACTCACAAGAAGGGCACCTACATTATGCTCTTTTTCTTTTGAGATCCCAGTACAGCAGATTTTTTTCATTTACAGTTGAATAAAGTCCAGATTTATAAAAACCATCTCAGAGATGGCAACTATTTACTGTAACACTGTACTTAAGTAGATTTTTTTAAGTGTCTTTTTACTTTTCGTCCTCACATTGTGTACATAATTAAAGCTACATTCAAATCTTGTTACTTTTGTACTTCAGTATAAATAAATAAGTTGAATTGTACTTTTAATTCTTTTACTTTGACTGAAGTCTTTTTTTACAAAAGTATCTGTACTTGCGCTTTTGCGATCTCTGACACTTGGTTAATTTTCTGTCTAAAGAACTTTTAGCTTTTGTTCTGGATAAGGCGATTCTGGATGACTTGCTCAGTTTTAAACAAGTGACTTTGTTGAAGTGTAATTTGACCCCAGCCTCATCATCTTGTCATCTGCCGCTCTGTCAGTGGCCCCGTGAAGAAGTCTGTGTGAGGCTGTTAGTATGTTCACGGAGCTTTCTCCCCAGCGGAGTCATTTAAACTTGTGGTTTAAGTCATGATTTTGAAACTTTTTAACGCCTTCAATATGAAATAAATGTAGCTTGAATACAAATGTGACAGAAAGTGCAGAAAAGCACAGTGGGCCTCCGTTAAGCCACAGTTTCCTTCCATGTTGTCAAAAGAGAATCGCATTAGCTTCGTTGAAAGTTGTACCTGCAGCTCTCAGCCGTCTTCTTGTGCTCCACCATCACAGAGTCATTCATCAGCAGCCCGGCTGCCAGCCGACGAGTAATAGCCAATCAAAATCAGACAAGTTTGCACATCAACCATTGTAACCTGACAATTTTCAATATGATTCTATTGATACGTCCTCTCTGTGTTTGTTAAAAGAACCTCTGCCAGCTGCTTGGCAATCTCATGGTGGTGACAAGACTTGAGGGAAGCTGCTGCGCTCTGCCAAGAAACACTAAAAATCCCACATAAAACCATTACGTGCCATTTTTACAATTTTCCCCAGCCTTTGAAAACAGTCTGGACAGCTCTTTTTGGTTTTGTTTTCAGTCTTTCATCTTGTCTCACTTTCCTCAAATCTGTACTGCATCACCATTAGAGTGCTGCCACAGCATAAACAGTCAATATCGGACAGGTTTGCATTCTGTTAATAATAGTTGTTGGACAAATAGTATGTGTAATTTGTTAAATGTAAATGGCCGATATTTTGTCACTGTAAACTACTGTTTTCTTAAATCGTACTCGGTTACAAGTGCTGTTATAAAATGTTTGGGGAAAAAGGACATGAGATATAACTACACTGGCAATGTCAGACTTTCAGTTCAGTTTAACTGTACTAGATATCTATGTTCAAAGCACATTCCTCAAACAAACAACAAAGTCTTTGTCAACACAGTTATTTATAAACCAAATCTACTTTCCATCGGTCACAAAACTGCAAATTAAAAAGTTTTTTGATTGGATTTACTTTCTTATTGATTTAAGCAAGATCAATGGAGATGTGGAATACATTAAAAAATACACGCTTGATATGAACTAAAAAAAATACTACTGAATTAAAGGAATATTAGTATTTTTTGTTTTTTAATCTTGTGAGTAAGGCAAGCAAGACTCACTTTCTTGCAATTGACACAATTTCAATAAACTCTTTGACATACGTAACAATAACACACTAAGGATAAGAAGAAAACAAAAAAAAGAAAATAGATTTGGACTAATGTTATCCAATAATTTGTATTGCAAATATGTATCCACTATACCCTACATCACTGTTTTTCATTACAATTCTACATGGTTACAAATACATACAAATGTGTTCACACATTTAAATACACACATTCATGACCCCATTGTTTTAAAGATGTGTGCCGAGCCACACTTTGTGCAACATGTGAATGTATGTGGTAAGCTTGTCAATCAGAGCTCTGAAGCAACAAAATTACAAACACTGCAGGTGATGGTGTTGATTTGGATTCCTTTTGGTAAATAGGAAATGACATCATGGAGATTTCCACGACGCCACAAAGAAACCCCCCCCCCCCATTGGTCTTTGTTCATCCACCTCGATCTTTAGCACAAATCATGCAACCGACTTGGGCAACTGGCTTTCCACTGGAGTCGTGACTCAAAAAGCAAATTCTTACAGTTCAGGTTTTTCAGGTTATGAAGGAAGGAAAGTCACGTTATCGAAATTTGAATATCAATTCATTTTGAAATACTCTCTAATGATAGTATAAGGTAATGTTTTTCAGAGGATCGGGAGCCTTAAATTCTGATATTTCCTGTGCTCTACAGTCTCAGCCACGATCTCGCTCCCTTGGCATCCATCACTCCAGCTTCTGTTTTCCAACTTATGTAGTAACCTTTTTCCAGATAGGCTTTGTCTATCAAACCTTTGTACTCGTTTGTACATGCGCGCACACACCTAGAAGAAAATATACTCACAGGATGTATTGAGAACTGCGTCTGACAGACAGGCAAAATAACACACACTATCAATTATAACATATTTTCTTCCTCGATCTTGCAGTCTGATGTGCATGTAGGGGCTCAGCGCTCCATCTAATTACTCCGTGTTGAACTCGCGCAAATAAAGTTTCAGGCGGATGGTGTAAACATGGACTAATGTTCGTCGTTTGAAATTAGACACCCCGGGATTCGAACCAGGGATATTTTCACTGTGCACTGGAGTGCATCAACACTCTGTGACCCTCTGGTTTCCCTAAAAGAGATCAAGGTATGCCATCCCTGGATCACAGGATCAAAGTGTCAACGCCTCTGTGAACCTCTTTTTGTAGGAGCAGCTGCACAAAGTATGAAACGACTGGCTAAAGTATAAATCACAGTGTGGCGATTTTTAAATTCACTTAAATCGGAAACAGCTGTGCCAATCACCACGCCGCATGACGACAATAGCTTGCTAAATGGAGGGAGGCCTCTTGTCTTACTTTATATTGTTGTCTGAATGGTGCTGAGTGGCACAATCTGAATACACAACACCTCAAATCTGCAGCCAGCGGCAGATGGCGCACGTTTTATTTAACTAATTATGATTGAAATGAATAATATAACATTTTGATGAAGCCATTTATATGGCCACATCAATCCAAAGTATTTCACTTTTATTTCTACGTTATCTCGCATGGGCATCTCACCCCTTAAAAAGTGACACGAGAGGAATTAAATTTGAAGCGGGGAAAAAAAATTAAACTCTACTTTTGCTGGTGAAAAAAGCTGGAAAGGATCGATAAGCTGCTGTAATCGCAGTGCCTCCACATAAACTGCATATCCTGGCTCGTAAGGGACAAGTCTGATGTTTGTAGTATTGATTGTAATTCCTTTGTAGCCCCCTGGTGTCATCAGCACATGATATATATTTGAGGTAACGCAGTGGATGGTTGTGTGTATTGGCATTGCGCTCTCTTCTGGAATTGGGGGCTGCACGTTTAACAGCATTGGTGTTCTGTAGATTGAAGACGGTTGCAGGTATTTAATGAATTTGGGTGTGAGTTTTTCCTGCAAAGTGCAAGGTGACACATTACAGTCATGCACAGTATAACGTTGTCACTTATTGGTTTAAGAGAGAGAGAAGCTTTATTGTCATTGTTCAAGTACAACGAAATTCCGTTTGTTGCATCACTAATAGCAGCAGCAGCATGTCACATTCACATTTAAATAAAAAAAATAGTCTTTGGTAAGGTGCGGTATTGAAGTGCAAGTTCTTTTGGGGGGGGGGGGGGTCATGATCCCTGCAGCAGTCTCTTCACAGCCATGGGGAAGAAGCTATTCTTCAGTCTATTGGTGCGAGCTCTCATGACTCTGAGTCTTCCAGAGGGGAGGGTGGAGAACAAAATGTGTCCTGGATGGGCGGGGGTCATTTCGGATCTTTGTGGCCCGTCGGAGGAGCCGGCTCGAGTAGATCTCCTCTAGGCGTGGTGATGGGGATCCAATGATCCACTGAGCAGTCTTGATGACCCACTGCAGTTGTTTTTTTTTCATTTGCAGTGCAGCTGGCGTACCACACCGTACAACCGTTTATACTACCTCACGAGCATTTCTGCTTTAAAAAAGCTAATCCAAATGCTTTTGTTCTAGTTTGGGTCATCATTTCTTGATGGACAATGTTGTGTTGCATAAAGGTAAAAGAAGCAAACTTTTGTTCAGGGGTCTGCAAGGGTCTGAATCCCATGACTGATAGTTTACCACTGTGGGTCCTTGAGAAATGACCTTTGACACCCGAGCAGCTCCCCAGGAACTGCAACGCTGCAGCCTAATATTAACTATGAACAGGATGGCTTAAACGCAGAGAAATCCCCTTAAATGGATCAGTAAATCATCAAAAATAACACTTTAAAAATTTTTTTTATTAATGTTAGCATTACTTCATGCAGCTACATCCCATTTTATCCAAGTCTAGTTCCTAATGTGTTACACTCGAAACTACTGAAGTTGGACCAGGAACTTTTATTTATATCGCACTGCAAAGACACACTTTCCCGCCCACTCCTACCTGTTTGCCCCTGTCTGTACAGAGCACCATTACCTCGGTACAAAAATACCACACAGATGTGCAAAACCAATTGTAAGGTCAGAAAGTTACCCAATTAGGGGTGTGCTGTCTGCTGTGGGTTGTTGTGCCGCCATGAAAACGGGGCCATTGTCAAGCTGGTGTAGGTGAGACTGAGTGGTAAGGTTTCTGCAGCCAGAATTCAAGATAAACATTTAATGTGAAATGCAAATTGAAATAAATCCATCTGTTGTGCAAAGGAAAAAAAAGACGCTGCACGTTTTGAAATAATGAGTTGGTCCTCCAGTCCATTGTCAAATAGTAGCACGGAGCAATTGATGATACTGAAATAGTACCAATTAAGCTTTATTTATTCACTATATTATGTAAGGAATGTTATTTTCTTTTTTCTCTCACGCTTGTCTTTTCAGTGAAAGAACAGATTAACACGTTTGGTCCAGTCAAAACTAAGTCTGGTTTGACTGACTCATGTGTGACCGAGAAAATTCTCCCTGGGCCTCATGGTAAAACCACAAGTAAGATAATTATATATTTTCAAATAAACTGCACTACTATGGTAAATGATTTTTTATTAACTACTAGCCGTTCTTTGTCCTCTATTGGTCATTACAGTTTAAATTAAAATCATTCGCCCAGTGATCACCTGTACCTTTTGACTTCAGTTTGTGTGTTTTCCCTTTTGTTTATTTTTATCTTTAATAAGTCCTTCAATGTTAAAAACCTTAAATTCTTCAGTATACTTTTTTTCTTCTTTTATGAGCAGTATTTTATTTTTCTTTCTTCACAATGAGCAGCTTTGCTTGACAAAGCAGTGAACATTGGTAAAGGTACACCCAGAAGCACCACCTACGTGCAATAAAAAACTAAGTAAAACAGCAACTTAAATTGGTGATAACGTTTAGTGATCCATAATGAGGTCCAAAGAAAAGGACTGCTGATGAGGGATGACGAACACCAAACAAAAAAGCAACCATGTGATGAATTTTTTTCCCTCAATGACCACATTGCATAGACTCATCGGCCATACGACATCCAAGTCTAGTGTAAATAAACTAAACTTACAATGTGACCATCTTTACATTAGCCGTCTTGTGCTTGTGTGCAATGGAGGAATTTCTTCCACTCATTCACGAGCTTAATAAACTCTTTATGAGTGACAGCACCAGATCCCAAGAGTGCAGTCAGCCCAGCTCTCACATCTCGTGGTTTTGGATGTTCGTCAAGTGGTGCATGCATCACACATCACACACATCGATTGCAGAACTCCTCAGAGCAGATGGCAACGTGGACGGCATGGTTGCTTTCCTGCGTTAACCACGCCCCCTGTTGAATTCTCTCCAATTGTGTAGAAGAAGCTGCAAGAACTCCCAAACCAGGACTGAGACTGACGCCATTGTTTTCTCTCAGTCCTCGGAAAGAGAACAAATTTCTCTGTTCTTGCAGAATACGTATAAACCTTAAGCCACAGTGTAGAGTTCATGTGATTGCTTTGGCTGTGAACCCTGCATCCAATTGCTTTGGTTTTACTCAAATGTTTTGCCACCGACTCCAAAAGTAGAAAAAAAATGTATTAGTTGTTCGCCAGAATTTCTTAGTTCTTAATCTTTCCAATGATTAAAATGTTATTGACATAGGTGCCTCTTTCATACTCTGTACTATTAGTATCACTATATTTAACTTACCACAATCCAAAAACATTGTTTTAAACTTATTTTCTTGTTTTTTCCTTTCTTGTCGGTATTTGGTTCCTGAGCAGTGTTTAAATGTAAATGATTACAATCATATGTGGAGGTGAATATAAGGCACAAAACATGGAGGTCAAAAGTAAAGCTAAATTCTTTATACGGTCTGACACAGATAACAGCAGGAGATAAAGAAAACTCACTAAGGCTGATATGATCCTTTAATCCTTTGCTCACAGTTGTAGCCTTTGCCCCATAGCAAGGACGAAATCCCTTTCTCCCTCACTACCTTTCCTCTTTCTATCAATATAATGACATTGTGCGTGTGTGTGCGTGTGTGTGTGTGTGTGCGTGTGTGTGTGCGTGTGCGTGTGTGTGTGTGTGTGTGTGTGTGCGTTACACAACAACATCAGCTCTTCTTGACTTATTGAAAAAAGAGACTAACTTGTGAGGGCCCTACGGTGTGTCTGAAGTCCTCTAAGCTGCTGACCTCCCCACATTCAGAGCTGCTCGGACCCCTTTGGATTCTCCCTCTCTCTCTCTCTCTCTCTCTCTCTCTCTCTCTCTCTCTCTCTCTCTATGTCTCTGTCTTGCAGCATCTCTCTCTTTACCCTTTTGTTTCAAAACAAGGCTTTGTGGAGAGCATTTAATGCCCCTCGCTCTCCGTCTTTGTCTTTTGCTCTTTTTATTGCCTGCCCATCTCTCTCGCTCTCTCTCTCTCTCTCTCTCGCTCTCTCTCTCTCTCTCTCTCTCTCTCTCTCTCTCTCTCTCTCTTTTGCTGTCACCCGTCTCACTAAACCAGGGTGACATGGCCAGTCCTGGGTTGCTATGGTGACAGTCCCACTGGTATGGTGGTAGAGGCTGTGTTGAACGGGTCTGCGTCCACACCAAGTGCGTAGCTCACTGCGTTTTGCTCTCAGGGGTGTGAGTTTCCAAGCAGTGATACTGTTATGTGTGTGTTCACCTGTGTGTGTGTGTGTGTGTGTGTGTGTGTGTGTGTGTGTGTGTGTGTGTGTGTGTGTGTGTGTGTGTGTGTGTGTGTGTGTGTGTGTGTGTGTGTGTGTGTGTTTCATTGCAGCCTCCTGCAGATGTTCTCTGGCCCCAGTGCCTCCTGCCAGCTGCTCCGCCCCCAGAACACACACACACACACACACACACACACACACACACACACACACACACACACACACACACACTTCTCTTAATTAAGAGCCCTGTGCCATGGTGGGCGACTCAACGGGGGCATGATGGCGCACACATCACAGACACTCTCACAAGAAGTGCTCAGCTCAGTGTGTCTATTAGCTATTAGCAGTTTCTTGTGTGGGTTGGTGCGGTGTATGTGGGGAGTTGATCCGTTGGTGTTGCCCTTGAAGCCCTGTGGTCGCGATGGTAGCGGTGGTGGTAGGTAAACAAGCAGCTAATCAGGCCAATGTATCTCATCCACACACTCCAGCGGAAACCACAGGCAGGGATACTGACACCAGCGGACCTTCGTTTCGAGTTGAGCAGGCACTGAAAGGCAAAAGAGGATAGTCGAAAAGGTTTACAGGCAGGATTTGATGGGAGAAGGGAGCAACTTGGAGTTGAACTCCTGAGTTGGATCCACTGGGTATCTGAAGGCAGAACATGAGAGGAGCAGATACACATTTTTGTCTAGTTTTGTTTCAGGGTTTCAATAGCAGATCTCCTTTGCAAAGTTGCAATCCAACAACAAGTCACATCACATTGGATCTGCGATGAGAACGTTCACCACAGGTTTCAGCTGCCAAGTCTCTAAAACAATGCAGGGACGGCATGTTTATGGATATACGTAGTGACACTTACAATCCTGAACAAAATCTCAATTATACATCTACATTTGTACCTGCTAGCAACATATCCAACCTTTAGTTATTCTCACAAAAAGGCTACTGTTATAAACACCTAATAACAATTAACCGCCAATTTTGTCAATTTTGCCGATTCTGTTTTAAAACGACGTCTTAGTAATGTGTGTATGAGTGTGTGCGGGAGGGTGTGTGGGTGTTCTTTAACTTAATTGTTTTAAATTGGATCCTGGAGAAACGTCTCGTCTTGCCTGCACTACTTTTGTATGTACAGCCGGATGACAATAATGCTTGATTTGATTTTGATAAAAGTAAATATTTCATTAAAACTGTTAGCATCTTTGCTGTAATGTTTCAGTAGTTTGGAGAGGGGATCCACAGAGGCAACCTGAGGGATTCAAGGAAGATTTTGAGCTGAACGTACAGCTTCGTCTTAATACATCTATATTAGTGCAAAATTGAACACATTTGGGAGTCATCTTTTTTATTAGCAATAGATAAAAATGAGTAAATGAAGAGAAGTGAATTAATTTTGTTCCAGTCTGGAAATGATGTGATGATAAACGTGCATTTGATAAAAAAAAAAAAAAAAAAAAAAAAAAAAGTCTGTATAAATATAAATCTGTGACTGTTCCAGCCTTCTGTCTTAAAACTGTCAGCCCACCATGATACTCAACACATCATACCTGCTGCAGCTGCCAACCACGAGGTATCCATCACAGCTTTGAGTCTGTTAGAGTTCAGCGAGATATTTTTTTACTACCTCTTCTTGTATTTATGCCCTACAATAAGAGAGCGTAATGGATAACTTTACCTTTTATGCTTTAACATTTTCCTTTTTTTGAACCAGTTTGTAAATCCATTCATGTGTCTGAGCCATACCGTTGAAAACATCCATACATTTGCATCAGCCTTTCAAAGACTGTAATATTTCACATATTAAGTCCACAAGAGAGGGGATTTACTGACCCAGGGGTTAAAGTATGCTAAATATACATTGCTCTTCAATTGATCCTTCCCCTGTATATTTTACATTGTGCCCTCCGTCCCTCCCTTTTAATGTTTGTCCTCGTCTCATCTAGATTTACCTTCCTTCATTCCTGCTGCTTTTCTGGTCCCTTATTATCTTTCTCTTACTCCCTTTCCCTCCAGACCCCTTTAACTCATCCATCTCTACCATGTCTGTGCGCCCTTGCGCTGTTATTGTCTTTCATTTCTCTCTCTCTCTCTCACTCTCACTCTCTCTCTCTCTCTCTGTCATCTCCTCTCCTCTTCCTCCTAACACACCCGGACACGACAGAACACCGTGGATAGTTAATAATTCTCTAATTTCCGCTCTTCACGGTGTGTAGAAGGTGTCGCAGATAACCTGATTTATCAGACGGCTATTAGAATGTGAATCAGGGGTATTAAGGCAATGGACATTAACGTGCGCATTGTTTAAACAACGCCACGGGACTAATGGATTTCAAAATGAATTTGTCAACACCGTTCTCTGGGAATATAATTAGTCAAATGAGAGCAAAGCGGTGGAGAAGGCCAGAGGAGGCTTTGGGAAGCAGCTTTAGAAAAGAAAAGGCAGTAGGGAGCTGTGAGGAGCTGTACTGGTGGCTGAAATGTACCCGGACGTCTGCGACTTGCGGGTGTGTTGAGTGACGCCAGTGGAGACAGATGAGATTTCTGTGTCAAATATGAGAGAAAAACACCTTTTCCCCTGAGGCGCCTCCACTTTATGAAGAATAAACAACTGATTAGACATGCTGAATAATGCCGACGCTACATCACTGGAGCCAAGCCATTATGTTCCGAGGCTGGCTTTTTGTGTCGTTGCCAGCATCTTAATTTTTCAGGATTTTCACCATCACGTCGAATGATGCAAGCAAATGCAGAAAAAAATCTTTTTGATGTTCTGGATCAGTAACGTCACACTGGGGTCTGGGAACCCCTTTGAGGGGTGCGAGTGATCGCAGGCAGGGGCTGAGGCCCTGTTTACACCACAACGTATCAAGTGAATACAGCAAATTTTTGCATTTTCATTTCAGAAAAAATGTCATGTTTAAACAGCAACGTTTTGAATACATTTAGAAAGAAACAGAGCTGGAAGCAATGTCATTTTTATGTTGGGCCATTAGTGGGTGCTGTTGGTTGTTTTTGTAATAAAATCACACGCATGCGGAGAACAATATGCTCTAAGCATTATCAATGGTGAGTACACGGACGTTCGTGTGGAGAGACATTGAAGTTGAATTGCTCTTGCACATGGTGCTCATGTGCAGCATATGAGCATTTCATAAGTGTTTTCCTCCATCGTCACAGAGCAAACAAAGTTGCTTTTTTTCGTGGCTCTTGAGCACCGTTGCCATGTAAATGGACACCCAAAAAAGCAAGGAAAAGTTTGTGTTTTCACTTGAAAAATTACATTGCCATGTGGAAATGTGTCCTCCATAATAAGACGCTTTTTAGAATCTGAAGGAGAACTTGTAAACTCCCTGTTGCTTTGATTTAGCAGGTCTATTTCACAGTTGTATTCATGGTTTCAAGTGGTCTGGGGGTGGATATAGAGACAAGGGTTGTTAGTTTCAGGTCAAAAGTCCTTTTCTCAATATTTTATTTTCAGCTTTGTTATCTCAGAAAGTAGGAAATCTGCAGCTTTATTGCTGGTTTATTCTTCTAGTGATGTTAGAAATAAGTCCCATGATTCATTTCCAGGTTTCAGTTTTGTAGCCACACATTCATTTGTTCATGAGTTTCTTTGCTGCAGTGTAACTATAGATTGTGTCTCAGATTGTGCCAGAAAAAGTAACTTTGACAAATCATTTGGACTTCTGAAACTATATCACAGTATCAACATATTTCCCCTTTTTTTAATTAAAATTTCTTTATGTGTGCAATGCTTTTAAAGAGGTTCTATCATTTTATAGCTCGATGGTCTGAAAAGTGCAGACATCTTTGTCAAGTTAGCTTCGTTTTACTGTGTCAAAATATAGACTGACATAATAGTTAAATACATAAAACTATTGCATTTACATAAGATTTCTGCTACTATCATGTGCTATCTCACTACGGGTTTACATATGCTGATAGCCTTTGTAGTACTTTATTTTAACATGATAAAGACACACAAACACACTAACAACAGGAGAAAAAAAACATTTGAGTGATTTCCTACTGCAGCAGTCAAGTATGGTTTCAATTAGGAATGTTTAACACATTTCTGAATTATGACAGCATTGATATACTGATCTAAGGCACTGAAAGAATATCTATATTGGTAGTAATCAACCAACTCAATAAAATACATTTACATTCATTTTAAAGTTAGATCTTAATGCATATCTACAGAAATGCAAAACCTTTAAAGAGGAAAACCTTGTAAACTGTGTAGTGGGTGATCAAATAGACTTGTGCACTTGGGCTTGATCAGTAGTGGATTATGTCTGGCAGTCACAATGAAACCTGACGAAATCGGTAAAAAGCTGCTGTCGTAGTTGTGCTAATCAAACGCCTTGACATCAACTGAGTACCCACATCCATCCTGAATTCCAACATCTATCCCTGCGTTTTCCTGATCAGGGTTTCAGGAAGTTGGAGCTCATGACTCGCAGCACTTGACAGTTCATCACAAGCCAAACAAACAGTTACTCTCTCACACACTCACAGAATAACACCTACAGGGAATTTGAAGAGGGCAATTAACTTATTCTCAGATTGTGGCAGGAAACTAAAGCACCTGGAGAGAACCTGCCCAGGGAGGACATGCAGTCCTGAACTGCATGTTACAACCTGTGACACATTGGCGTCGCCCAAGAGCTTACATGTTCTTCCTTTTCTACGATGTCAACACTTGCATACAGCAGTAAGCATCTTCTCTGTCTTGCTTCACTTTCTTGTTATGTCCTCAGTGTGCGTCTACCTTCCTGGATCACTATCGAAGCATGTAGGCGTGTGGCACCGCTCAGATTCGCACTCGTTTTTGAATAACAAGACATTTCACGTTGTGTGTGTGTGTGTGTGGGTGTGTGTGTGTGTGTGTGTGTGTGTGTGTGTGTGTGTGTGTGTGTGTGTGTGTGTGTGTGTGTGTGTGTGTGTGTGTGTGTGTGTGTGTGTGTGTGTGTGTGTGTGTGTGTGTGTGTGTGCCCCTGTGATTGACAGAAAATGTTTAACTTGCAGGTAAAATTTTGCTGATGACTTTTGGAGGTAATATCAGTAAAGTAACAGCTGAGTGCACACTGAAACCTGCCTACACACACACACACACACACACACACACACACACACACACACACAGTGGAAAAACACAGACACTTCTCTAAAGTGGAGATCTCCATTGGAGGAAGCGTTCCAGACTTGAACTTAAAGCTCTGTGTCGGGGTCCTCGGCAGGAGGAGAGCTGGATGCTGGGCAGACGGAGCACGAGGTGAGGCAGGGGGTGTGTGTGTGTGTGTGTGTGTGTGTGTGTGTGTGTGTGTGTGTGTGTGTCTTTGAGGGGGTTGAATGGGTGCTGCTTGAATACTAATGTCCCACTTTAGAAGTCTCCATCCTTGCATCCCCTTTTGCCCCGTCCCCATCTTTCCCTTCATCTTTTCCTCACTGCCACTTGCCTTCAGTCTTCTCTCATCTACCTTCTTCTTTCTTGTTTCCCCTCATCTTTCCTCTTGCCTCCTCCACTTCTCCCAATGGTCCTTCCCCACTCTTCTCTCCCTCCCCACTCCTGATTTCTCCTTCTCCAGGCTTTCCATCACCCACGTCCCTCTCTCCTCATCCCGCCATCTCTCCATCTGCATTGCTGTTCAAACTCTTCTTCTCCCCAAGATTTTGCTCTTTCTCCCTCTTAGTGTCTCTCTTCACTGTTTTTGATCTACACACACACACACACACACACACACACACACACACACACACACACACACACACACACACACACACACACACACACATCCTTGACAAAGCCAGCTAATTACAGGCAAGTGTCCACTCCAACCCTTCTTAAATACCGAGCTGATTAATGAGACGGAGGTGTAGGGCCAGGAAGTCTCACCCTTGGCGGGTGGTGATGCACACCCTTGTCTCTCTAGCAGCTTTCCTGCACACATACGCATGCACCTTTCCTTTTGTTTTTCACACTTGCATATGCAAATGATCAGCCATGCGCAGCTTCATTACAGAAGTATTGATATTGGTGTTTTATGGCTTATTTGCTCTTCCCTCATGTATCTTGTCCTCCTCCTTTCTCCACCTTCAAGTCTCTGTGGCAGCCTGTTGGCTTGTGCTTTTTATTTTTTATTTTTTTTAATCCTGTACAGTAACTCCCACAGAGGAGAACCGAGCAGTAAGAGCCAGCCAAAAGGGGGGAGAAGGAGAGGGGGGGGGAGTCAGATGTAGCAGGGGCCTCCTCTGAAGTGATGTCGGCTCATTTTCTCAGCAGCGGCTCAGGCACGACTCACCGTCGGCTCAAAATGGCCTCCGACACATCTCGATGTCTGATTTGTGTGTGTGTTTGACCCTGAGGACCGACGTGAATGCTGCAGGAGCAAGGAGATAGAGTGCAGCTGCTGCCGCTGAATGCTGACACACATGCAGAGCAGGAAGCAAGCTCGGACACACACACACACACACACACACACACACACACACACCCTCACAATCACAATCTCGACTGGGTCAGCCAGGTTCAGAGCATTTGTATTCATGGAAGGTTTTGCATTGGCTCCACCACCTACAGTGTTCCATCTAACTGTGGGACGTGGCTTTTTACTTTCGCACTCAGAAGACCTTGCTCTGTGTTAGAGTGTGTTTATGGCTGTATTTATGGCGGTATGGTGCTACCTGAGCGAATGCACCTGACTGAATGCATTTTTCCACTTGGATCATCCTTGAAAATACTTAAAGGTGCCCGTGTTTTGACGCTGAAATTGACCTTCGTGACACTCCAAGCTCACGCTGGGCAGGTCTCAGCACTGATCTGAAACCACCTGCGACAAACCTCAGGAAACCGCATACACACATGCACATAGACACACACACAATCAGAACTTTCATAAGTTGGTAGAAATGTTTTATACGGTGGTGACAAAACTCATCCAGGTGATTTTTTTGAAAATTATTATTATAATTGTTATTGTGTGTATTCAAGATGGGATTTAATTTATCATCTTATCCAAAGGTTTTCTTCTTATCTCCTAATGCAAACAAAGGAGAAAGGACCATAGTAGACAATTTTGGCTTTGGAATAGAGAATAAAGAATTCTTTGCCCTAACCCATCGCACCACACAGAATAGTAATAATATACAGTAACTACTATACAATCTTAAATATATACTGTACGTATAAAATATTATTACATAGTTGATATAAATATATACATGTTATAGCTTGACAGAAAAAAAAAACATTACACACAGAAGGGCTTGACAGTAAAATAAAGAGATGGAGCCACAGAAGATGGTGCTTTAGCAGAGGCTGAGCTATAAACAGCTGTTTTTGACAAAGATGAAGAATATTAAAATAGAAAACAAAGTTTAGCATGCCGGGAAGTTTGGAACTCAGACATTTGATAACTATTCAACTCCATACAAAAACAATACGTGGGCCCGCAGTATCACTAAGTACACCTCAAACTTCAAACTTTAAATGTGAGTCCACAAAAACCTGCTCAACATCCTCACTTGGCCCTGTGCTCCGTGTGGAAAGCCAAATTGGCTCAGGCGAGAAGGAAAGTTGGCCAGAAAGCTCTTTCTCGTAGTCCAGTGAGAATTGTGGGGAAAAAAAATCTATATACAAAAAAAAATCTTACAGCTTTGCGATTATTGAAAAAAAAAGACAAATAAACAAAACCAGTTACTATGAACCTCAAAACAATGTTTTGACAATAGTTTAACTTTGCACTGTATCTGTTTTTCTAACAGGTCAAGTTCATCTCTAATAATCAATCAGGATAAGATTTGAGGGCAAAATACAACACAGGTTTCAAAGCAGTTGAACTTCTTCTCTTAATGAATCGTTGTTTTGTTTTGGATCCAACATCAAACTTAGTTACTTTGTTAAAAGCCAAATTAAACCAGTCGGGCTCATAAATAATATTGACTTCATGAGTCTTGAATTATCCATGTTTAAGGTGTTTTTGTGAGGACAAAATTGGTCTTATTAGAAGTGCTGTCCTGTTGACTGCTTCTGGTTCCCATGTAAAAGTCATACCGTTCTTGATCCTGCCATATCCTGATGCTGCAGGTATTTGCTAGAATCATCAGAAAGACCCGAAGGTCACAAATACAGTATGTCTGCTCATCAAATCGTGATAATCTTTTCACCAAGCTTTGTGGATGTGCAGGACTGGAACTCTGAGAAATTGAAATGAACAAGAAAACACTTCCCCAGCGGGTGACTGTTGCTCATTTGGGTGGAGCAAGTCATCCTTCAAACCCAGAGTTGGTGGTTTGACCCCCTTGTCTCGAGTTGTGGACTCCGAGTTGTTTCCAATGGTGTCCGAGCATCTTGCAGTGCAGCTGTCGCCCTTTGTGTGCGTGTGATGCTCGTGTGTGCGAACGGGTGACTATTACTATTGGTGTGAAAGTGAGTTGGACTGTCAAAGTGGTAAAATGTACTTTATAAGTAAAGTTTATTCACCATTTTACTGCTTCACTTGCGGAAGATGTTTTTGTGTGTGTGTGTGTGTGTGTGTGTGTGTGTGTGTGTGTGTGTGTGTGTGTGTGTGTGTGTGTGTGTGTGTGTGTGTGTGTGTGTGTGTGTGTGTGTGTGTGTGTTTGTGTGTGTGTTAATCAACATTACAAGTGCAAAAGAAACAATGAAGGAGAAATTGTTCATCAGTGAGTGTGGAACTCTGTCTGAGCCAAGAAAATAAAAAATAAAAAGAGAGAGTGATGAGTGGAGGAGAAGGCTTCGCTGCTTATGTATAAGGCATAGCAGGGTGACCCGGCGTGGCAAGGCTCAGCGTGGCACAGTGTGGCAGGCTCCAATGAGGCTTCACCCACCCAGGGCTCCATCCCGCCTGAGCTCAACACAATCAGGCCTCAACAGCGTAACCGACTGCAGGTTACCATGACGACCTGGAGGCACTGCCTGCATGGGACAAAGGCTGGCAGGTCCTGTGTGTGTGTGTGTGTGTGTGTGTGTGTGTGTGTGTGTGTGTGTGTGTGTGTGTGTGTGTGTGTGTGTGTGTGTGTGTGTGTGTGTGTGTGTGTGAGTGAGTGAGAGTGAGAGACAGGGAGTGAGTGATGTGTGGCAGAGCAGGCGCAGCCCTCCTGGGGCCTTCATTCGTTTGTCTCTCGCTGAGACCACAGGAGCCCTGATGCAGCAGAGATGGAGGTGGTGGTGGTGGTCGTGATGAGGATTGGGAGAGGGGGAGCAAGGGGAGGGGACAAGCCAAAGAAAGGCAACTGATGTGGAAAATGAGGATGATGAAAAGATGCAGAGAAAGCTACAGAGTGGAGGGGAAAGAACAAGAAAACGATTGGAATAAAAATAGAATGGATTTTGTTTGGGGGGTGGGGGGATTTGAAATATTCG
Organism: Lipophrys pholis; assembly: GCF_963383615.2. Classification (NCBI taxonomy): domain Eukaryota; kingdom Metazoa; phylum Chordata; class Actinopteri; order Blenniiformes; family Blenniidae; genus Lipophrys; species Lipophrys pholis. Next base: position 10,463,815 of record NC_137639.1, on the reverse strand, counting down.
GTGCCCTTTGCCTAGCTATCAGTCATGTGCAGTAGCTCGCAGAGCAAAACATGAATCTTGACAAAACTTTGCCACTATACTCTGGCAAATTAATTACACCAATTAGTAGGGCACTCAGAATTCAAAATTTTAATAACCTGTCTACCACACAGCAAGTTCAAATGACTTGAAACTGACTGCTCCCATGGCTCGTGATAAAATGACAAGTGCACTTAGGCATCACTGAACGCACAAAATGTTCCGAATATGAAATCGATCACTTCAACATGTTTGTCTTGAACATCAAATGTCTTGCAGTTCCTTCCTGCACACACTTCACAATCGCTAAGCACTTTAATAGCTGAAAGATTAGCTTTTCATTTTCCTGCTTTTTTTTTTCTCCCTTCCTTCTGCTTTGTGCCCACGGAGTTCTACTGTACACCCGTTTGATCTTTCTTTAAATATTGTCGGAGGGAGAAGATTGAGTCAACTCACTCACTCGTTGACCTCGGCGGGTCAGAGTAAATTGCGTGCTGTCTCTGCAGCATGTGCCTTCAAATGGCTCCCACAAGGTTGCACCCTGTGCCCACCACTGTTTATTATCTAACAACTGGAGAAGTCAGCGCATAAAAACAATCTTAAATTTGGAGGTGAGTCATTTGATGAGTCTGCCTCATTGAAAGGGAGTCATCACAGGAACTTGTGGTCTGAACTCGCTTGCATGCACAAAAAAGGGAAAACATCACTTCTGCGTCCTCATTGGAGGGCAAAAAAGTGAAAACGGGAGAACGAGTAGAGCTTTTGGTTCTTACACGGATGAGAAGCTGAACTTTGATCTGATTGCTGAGGAAAGTGAGAGACCCTGCAGATGTTCACTTGTTCTAATATAGCTCGAAATTTAATGTTGACGGTATTTTATTTATTTTTTGGGTTTTTGTTATTTTTTTACAGATTCAACTCTGAATCAATCCTGTAAGATAAGGCTCAAGGAGGCAACCCCTCAAAATATATTTATATATTTAAAAAAGAATGAGCCAAATCAAGCTCTATAAATAGCACAGTATTCTTCACTTCTGCTGAATATTATTGTTTCCTCATCAAAGATGGTCTTTTCTTTGTATATTTGGACTGTCTTTATTATTGTGCGAGCGTTCAAACACGTAATTGTTTTTCTTCTTTAAAATTGTGATACGTGACACCGTCCTTTGTGTCTTTTTGCCGCAAAACTGATGAATATATATGAAACCTTGTGTTGCTGCATGAAAAAGACTACATATAAAGACATGTAAACAAAGCACAACACAATAATTGTGCACCTTCACTTAATTATTTACGACCAACAGAAGGAGAAGGAACCAGGTACCTGAAGTTAAAGTGTTGATCGTAACAAACTTCAGGATAGACCGGAAGGTGTTGAGATCGTATCTATAAAAAAGCGTCCCACCGTTGGCATCAGCATGATGGAGAGTCAAAAGATTTTCGTTGGATTTCGTTGGATTTATTTTTTTTTTTCACAGTGTGTCTCCATAGAAGAAGTTCAGTGACGTGACGCATCCATCTGAACATTATTTACATAATTGTTGTGACAAGGCTGTAGGTGTGGCTAGTTTTATAGAGCTCGGTTTGTTTTTCACAATCACTGCCTTTTGAGTGAGAACACTGCAATTTCGTAGAGTAGAACTTTGTGTTAAAGTTGGATTTTGGCCGTGAAATACAAAGGCGGTGTTATTCCTAAATCTTAGATAACTTTAGTTGCTTAACATGTGCTTTTCTTGGACTGCAAAGGGGGTCCTATGGATAAAAGTACATGGTTTTAACCATTCAACCGACCATATTCAGCCCCCTAATTCAGATGTAAAAACATTTTAGATTATTAACAGTGTATTTTTTTTCATTCAGCTAATCCTAACCACCACACACACTGCAGGGTTTCTCCCATACCCACTGCTTTCATCAATGTTAAAGAGAAAAACAGTCTCAGAGCATTAAATGGTTACATATTCATGGTTTGTGGAAACAGCAATCTACCTGAAATAGGGCTAGCTGAGCCGTAGCTTGTTGAGACGAGCCAAACCCATGATGTCAAGTCCCACCTCTTCTCTTTCTTTGTTTTTTTTCCCACTTTCTTTAGGTATAAATCACATGAATGAAAACTCAAACAAAAACTTTGTGAATCAGCTTTAAATCCGCTCGACTTAAACGAATTTTGAATGTCGTCTCATAGACTGTTATGCAGCGTAATCCCTTATTTAGTCATCCGTTCACCAGGTTATTGTCTGAAATGAGTGCTGCTTGTAACACCGGCGTATTTGGATTCTCATTAGACTGACATCTGTGTACTGACTTCGCTTTAGCGGGCCTCGCTCCTCTATTACTTAAAACTTGAGACAATAAAAGTTTCATATAGAGATAAAGCTGTTAGGCCGGCGTTACACTGGCTGGCCATAAAGCATATGTGAAGTGGCGGTGTTGTTTGCTGCAGCCTTGTCATTTATAATCCTATAGGCAGTTTGCAGCTCGCAGGCCAACTTGTACTTTGTCAGAGCAGATTGTCTGGCATGGATAAGCCTGGCTGCAGAGAGAGAGATACATAATTGCTCTTGTACAGTTTGCTGCCAAGACATCCTCCTCCCGTTATGCCTATATACTCTGGCAAACAAGTCATTCAAACATGTTCACTTTTATGAGAGACACACATAAACCACGCAGACACAGGCAGAGGCATCTCCACTGTGACAGTGATTGCCGTCAGTCACAAGAAATATGTTGACACAATAATTCAAGTGCCAGTATCAAGAGTTTTTTTTTTTTTTTTCCCTTCATGGGATTCCTTCATTTCCTGTCATGTCATTGCAATGTTTCGTGTCAAGATTTGCGTCGTCAGCCGGCGTGCGCCGTTTGTTTTCTCGTCTGGCTCGTTGCGCGAGGCCCTGGCTGGGTTTTGACCTGCGCGCGTCGCCCGGCTCGTCTCATGATCCCGTGCCTGTCAGAGATGAGGAGAATTGGTAATGACTGTTGTCAGTGGAGGGCGCAAAATGGAAGGATTGGATTAAAAACCGTCTCTACGTGCGCTCCAATGTGAGATGCAAATAAACAGACAAAACGTTTCAGGGACTCAGGCTTGCTGAATTGGCTCCAGCTGGAGATTGTTGTCATTTCAAAGGAGAGGAGAAAAAAATACAAAAATCAATGGCGGCTGATTAGAGTTCATTCTTGTTCTTTATACATCATGAAGATTTCAGAAGAGCTAATACATTATTAAAGCTATCAAATCAACGGTGAATGGTTTGAAACAGGTGACATGCAATACACCAGTGCGAGCCAGTTTTAAATGTGTTTGTATGTGCCGTTTTCTTTGACCTCCGTCATTAGCCATTCATTTCTGGAATTCACCAATGTTCTCTTTATTTGTTTTCCTCTTATGTTTCTCATTTTCTCCCCTGCCGGTTAAGAGCACTCACACTAAAATAATAATAATAATAATAATAACTGCTATTCAGTATATACAAATTGTTGGGAGACCGCAGGGTATTAAAATATGGAGAGCATCCAAATCACATGACTAGACACTTATATAATCAACATTTGATTTTCACTATAACTTCAGTTGATTCATATTAATACATTTATGACTGGAAAGAATACAAACTGTCCATTGAGTTCCACCGAGAATGAAAAATACATTAGAAGGTTCTTCATCGATTCAGTTTCGTGCAACTTATAGTTTCTAAGATGCTTTAAATGTGCAGCAATCCAATGTATTTTGACCCAATTTTAAGCCCCAAATAATAGCAGGGATATTGTGCTTTTAAAAAGCATATAAAACTGTAATACTCTTTTGTTATATGTGATTAAGATTGCATTGTAAATTACATCGTTTGAGCTGACTAAACTGAAATGAAAACGAATTTCAGCATTTTGTCAACCCCCGGCCAAAAATCAGACTTCTTATAAATTATGAAAGTTAATTATACACCAAATATAGGCGTGCTATGCAAAGGTCATTTAGATCGAGGGAAGACAATCGGAAATACAAGACGAATCCTGAGGAGGCCCAGCATTTGTCTATCAGAAGAATGGAAAAGAAAATCCACAGAACCACTTTTTTGATTTGAATGACTTTTCCTGGTATCGCTGTGTCACTCTCAGTGTGTACCAATCTTCCAGCTGGGCTGTACCGTGCGTAACTATCTGTCCTGGCATAATCACGGTGTGTGCTCGTGTCAAAACACCTCAAGAATAATTAAAAAAGGAAAAACTCACTGTTGTGCCTGTTTATTCTCAGTGTGTGGCTTCACATCTCACTTCCTCTCTGCTTCAGCCTCGGTACCCGTTGTGCAGGGGAAGTTGCCATGGAGGCCAACAACTCCTACTACTGCAGTGTGGGCATCGCCTTCAATGGCAGGATCAGAGGTGAGGAAAACAATGTAGCCTTATAGAGACAGTGGGAGGCAATACATTGTGGGTGTAGCGCGTCTGGCAAAGACTATGACATGGCTTGAAAACCATTTTCAGAAGTACTTGTTGTATTAGCAGATAAACACTGATTCAGTTGTGTTTCAGTGTCGGTCTGCAGCTCGTCACTCTCCAACAAAACTGTTTCAGTACCTCAAACTGAGTTTTAGCAGTGGTTCTCTGCACCAGGGTGTTACGATGAATGTCAGAGGAAATGATGTCAACAACTTAGTTTGTTTTGGGGGGGGGGGATTGGGATTAACCATGCAATCTTTCTTTCTTTCTTTCTTTCTTTCTTTCTTTCTTTCTTTCTTTCTTTCTAATTTATAATCAGACATATTTCCGGGAAAAGTCAAATTACACTATGAAAACAGCTTTTTCATGTTGAATTAATATTATTTTTGGAGTGGGAATAAACCTCCTGTTTACAATGTGCTGTGTCACTCTTCATGACGTTAAATGAAAGCCCCCATGTCATGTTTGTTTTGGATGAAGATTAAAATGTTATGGCCCGATCGTTGTAAGCATAAATTGTAGGCATTGTTAACGTTTGGCCAGAAATCACAGGAAATATTTGCTCTGTGATTCTGCTCTGATGATAAACTGAGTCACAATTAAACAGCAGCTATGGCTTTCCTAAGAATTAAGTTTTTTTTTTCCTTTTATTTTCTTTTCTTTTTTACGTATTCAGGATGAAGGTTTAGTTAAAGGCAATAATCAGAAATGCTTTGGGAAAAATAAAGAAGGACCGAGTATGTAATCTGTAAGTATAACTTGCAGATGTTTGTGTGTGTGGATGTGGTTTTGGGTTTGCATGAATGCGACTCACTCCGCGGTGACTGGCTGCTACTGAGTCGTGCTGACCCTATTTAACAGCTCATTTTTTAGTGGGAGCTTCAGTAATGGCTTTTTTAGTGTTGGTTGTAACATTGGTGAGGGATGAGTGAACCGAATGCACAAGATAGCCAATCTTGTGTGGAGAAATCAAAGATTTTTATAGGATATACTAAAAGTGCTATAACCCACAAGTTAATGAGGAGGATATGATATGTTTGAATAAGAAAATTTCCTGCAGTTCTTCACATCCTGATGCCTCAACCCAATTTAATACAGTGATGCTGTCAGCACGAAACATGGGAAATGAGAAGAGAGATTCCTTGGTTGAACTTCTGGCTTTTGAACTGTGTGATCTTTAATCCCTGACCCTCCCTCATTTGTCACAGGCTGATGAGAGCCTCACACAGAATTGACAAAAGGAAGAAAAAAGACAGTTGAGGCAAGATCGAGAATCTCTTTCCACAGTTAGTCTCAATCTCACCTTGTTGGGTCTGTTTTATCTTGACTCATAAACAGAGTCTGGTGCACGGGAGAGAAAGGGCAAAGACCCACATAAAAGATGCATGTTGAACTACTGGGTGCTGCTGAAAGACTTCTTGCTATATGGCAGTTAGAAAGGACTTTTTATGAGGCTGTTTTCTTTTTAAAATATTGTATAAAAATCTTATTTGTTCTGAGATAATCAAAAAATTAAAAAGAAAGGTATGCTGAGTTTATGTAGATTGGTGTTTTTTTAATTCTAGATCTTTTTATTGAAGTTTTTATCACCAACATGTTTTCCTAAATATAAATGACATAATATGATGATGAAACAGTATTTACTCTTATTTTTATCCAAAACGTGATTTACAAAGAAAGAAAATCCATCCATCCATCCATCCATCCATCCATCCATCCATCCATCCATCCATCCATCCATCCATCCATCCATCCATCCATCCATCCATCCATCCATCCATCCATCCCTCTCCCAGCCAACATTAGCCAAAAGAGAAGGTCACTTCCTTGGTTTTCACTGCCAGTTCTTCAAAAATTGATTCATTTTTTAATCAGGGTAATACATTTTCACCAGACGAGGCCTGAATTTCTGCCTAAAGCTCTTGGTTTTTTTTTTTTTAATCAATACCGGTAGGCATGACATCGTGTTGACCAGGACATTTTTTTCTAATCACAATTCTTTGGCTTGATTTCTATTGTACATGCAGAAATGAAATTGTCATATTCAATTAAACCAGGGGTTCTAAAAATGTGGGCTATGAGCCCCTGTCACAGGGCTTAAAACTCATTTTTCCCACAAGATAGTTGAATGCAGGGTTCCTCATCTTTTCCAATTCATAGGATGTCAATATTCTCAGCTGTTCAGATTTATAGGAAATAGAAACCATAACTCTACCCATTGGAGTTTGTTTAAGCATAGTTATGATTTTTATTAATATCCATTATTTTTTGAATGAACTCAGTCATAAAACCTACGTTCAACGGAATGCCATCATTTGTAGTTTTACCTTACAATGATGTCTTTTTTGTTTTAAATCATGATTCTTCTCAAAATAATGTAGAATAAATCTTGCTGGGTAAAGGCATCCGACTGACCCCCAGATGTCTCCTGCTGGCCACCCCAAACCTTGAAGACTACTGAATTAAACCAAAGCACATGATGCAAGTTCATGTGGGCTTGTTCCGCACTGCCTTTGCTCTTTTAAACAAAATCAACGGAGCATGTTGCACACTGCATGCGTCAAAGGAATTACACTTCATCTCTTAATTAATTTTGGGGCATCAGGTCAAACAAAGCAATCAGAGAGTCATCTTCTATCTTGTTTAGGATCCCGGTGACCACCTGACCGCATCTATTTTTAGGTCTGACTAACCCCGGGATGAGGAGACCGCTGCTCTATTAACTGCCTCGGTGTTTGACGCGGGGAAGACAATTATGTCGGTCAAAAACTAGCAGAGACATTTGTGCTGTGCTTTGTGTTGCTTTGTACTGGGAGTGAGTCAAAGCCCCAGGCTTTGTTGTTCAATCACACAATTGCTTTCTGTTGCCTCAAGATAACAATATGACAACAACATGTCATGACTGCACCTCATTTCAGGACCAACACGCCCAAAGGTGCAGAGATGGCTGCAAGTGCATTTGCTTTATAAAGCGTCTTGATTGTGAAGGGAGGGCTTTGATGGCCATACCAAAACAAGAGCACAACCTCCGGCAACCTTTGGCGCCAGATCTAATTCAGAAGGAGGTTTATTTGGACAGTTGCACAATAGGAAGTCTGATGAGAACCTGTTTCTAATTATGATGTAACTTTAATCATTTTAAGAACAAAGAAGATAAACAGCAAATGTGAAGTGAAGTGAAGAATAAACAACCAGCTTTTCATTCCTCTGAGTGTTAACATTTGTTGTGTGTAAAACAGTTATTCCGTAGACATAATAAATCTTTTAAAGTGACCTCAGAAACTAATAAAAAAAATAAAAAAAAAACCCTCTTTGCTGAATTGTCTGAAAGTCGGTGCAAGGCTAATTGTGTAACACCCAAGCAGCACAACGTCTCAGGATGCAGGAGGCCGAAGCACAACTGAAAACATCAGCACTTGTATTGGACTTGAATACAGGATTCCAACAAATTCTAATGTTCCTCTGTCTCTGCTGATAATAGAAGCGTTAGTTCACAGGTTCACCATGTCAGCGTAAAAGATGGTGATATGTGAGTGTTGTTCCTACAGCAGGTGCACCTTCAGCCAGTGCAAACGATGTAGTAGGACACGTAGAAAGAGAGTTTCTACATAGTTCTATATTCACCCTCTTTCCTACCCTGTTGGGAAACTTTCTCATTATTTTTTAACTTTTAAGAAACGTGTTTTAACAACCTTTTTTTTGTTTTGTTTTTTTCATTTTACACACTTTGCACCAGAGTTGGCACCAGAATCAGACAAAAGCTGTCAATAGTCTCCGTTGGTGTTTCAGGCATATGAACTCATTGCAAACAGCTCCTACACTGGGTTTAAATGGAGTGTAATGTAATAACAATTTAGCCATGCAGATCATGCTTTTTTTTCTGCACATTCTCAGTTAATTTGTTTCGGTGAACCGTTGTGGTTGTTGTTTTTTTAATTTACAAGCTGCAAGTAAAGGAACAACTGCAGAGAAAGACAGACTGACAGAAACATACAGATATAGTTGAAGGTGATGCAGAAACAATGACAAAAGAACAATTAGTAACAAGGAGAATGCAGGAATAAACTCCATTCTCACACAGGCCAGCTGTTGGAAATGTGCTGTCATTAAGTTTAGGGTGAATTTAAAAAAAAAAAGTTAACTTTTTGTTTTGAAGAATACAAGTCGATTTTTTCTGAAGCTTCCTTATGATCTCTGATCCCGTCGACCTGTTGGGTCCACTAAGGTATCTGCTTGTTGTTCCCTCACTGATGCCATGGAGGCCACAGCTCTGACCTTCAACTTCCACTTCTTGGACATCTTACTGCAGTCAAGGCCTGTGGGACGACCCGGCCGAGATGGACGGGCCGCACAGGCTGACAGAGGAGGCCCTCCGGCTAGAAACCGGAAAGAAACGGCTTTCATCTCCAGCTGTCTGTCAGAAGTGAAGCCCACAGACGCTCTGTCAGTGGAGCTGAGATTGGAAGGGCAAAGTGGCGGTTGTTTTGATTTCACAATCGGATTTAACGTCCCATTTTTTTAAATTATTAAGAACATATGTTCTTGACAGGTAAATAAAAGGAAGACTTTTGCTGCTGTTGTTGATTCTTGCAGTTTTTTTGTTTTTTTTTAAATGGGCTATTCTTGGGCTATTATTCTATAATATTTCCAATCCCAAGGTTTGATTCCCCGTCTTGCTCTGTATGTGTCTTGAAGTGTCCTGTGGCAAGGCACTGAACTGACTTGCTATCAGTGGAGGTTGAGTATCTTTTATGAGCATGAGAGCTTGCGTGTAAACCGGGTCGACGCAGCTCGATTAGTGCAAATTTGTCATTCTTTCAATCAGATAGCTGCAGCTACTAGGTACTTACAAACTATACGATCTGTTGAATTAGATCAAAAACTAAAATCTCACATTTTTTAATTGCTTCTGAAAAAAATTCTAATTACTACAGTCAAAAATATTTGAAAACCTCTTAGTTAAACATGATATTGCTTCAAAACAGCAAAAGATTTTTGTTGTAGAAATGTGGAGCAAAACAACAGATTGCCTGTCACAAAGGCAACAATCTTCCGTGTATTTTATGATTATTGGTTATTATTGCTTTTTCTAACCTTGTTGTGAATTTGAACTATCTTTCAGTTTTCCTTTAACTCCAGCAAACAATAGGCAAATATATATGGACCCTTCTTGTTGAGCCATCCTACATCAGTATTTTCTACTTTTTGAGTTCATAAATCGAGATGGAAAACTAAAGCTGAAGGATGGGGATTCATCCCTGACCTTGGAAACGTCTTCCTGTGATAAAATATTCAAAAGGTTCACTTACAAGCTTTCAAAAGTATCCCAGGTGTGATCAAAAGGTAAAAAAAGCCTTTAAGTGAACCTTGACTTTGGAATACTTTAACAGATCTAAACTTTGAGCCTGGTTCCTCTGGTTGGAGTGTACTTAAGGTTTTTGAGTTCCTGAAAGGGGCTGTCAGCCTCTGGGCAAAATATGGCTGAGTATTGGTGATAACGGCTCTGGACCAGCTGAGGGGTTTACACGGTTGCACATTATTGCTGCATTCCCAGTTCAAGTCAGGCCCTTTGTGATTTCTTTCTGCACTTTACCTTCTTAAAAGGTTTTCGTTGCCTTAATCCACTGTCTCTCACTGTTAGTTTTAAACCATTGTTTACTTCACCAAACTTACATTCCTGGTAAAAGAAAAGCCTAGTTTTAGGAAGTTTGGTTTTTCTTCATGTGTTGATGAAATTAAGTTTGACATGTCACGAACTCTAAACTTTCTTTTGAGTCCTTTCAGGTGGAATTTGCATGTTCTGTGCATGTGTGAAGTTAATTGGTGACTGCAGGTGTGTGCGTGCGTGCGTGCGTGTGTGTTTCCCTGTGATGGACTGACTGTCCAGGATGTTCTCTTTCTTTACCAATAGTCAGCTTGGATCAACTCCAGATACCCATGAGCCTGAGTTGGATGAAGCGGCATAAAAGATGAATGAACGGATTCAAATTCCAGAATAGGAAAGTTTTAGAAAATTTAAAAACACCACTCAGACCCTTTATTAATTTGAAAATATCACAACCTCTCTGTAACAGGTACCATTTTTATTTTTTTTTAAATAAAAGATTGGTGACTGATTTGAATTTTTGACAGTGCACCTGTTCTCCCTCCCAAGGCATTGGACTAATAATATACGAACAATATAGGACTTTATCTGCTGCAGTTTATGCTGTCTTTTGTGACAGTTTTTTCTTTATTGTAATAAATGTCTGCACTGAGAAGGCAGGACCTTTCAGCACCCGTCCACTATGGCGTCATGTTGTAACACAGTATATGCCTGGTATGGTTTTGACATTGTCTTACTGAATTTAATAAGACCTTCTCTGCAGAAAACACAGTGTGGATGGCAGCCTGCGTTGCTCCGAAACCTATAAACAATGTTGAGCATTAGTGGAGGCTCACAGATGTGCATGTTACTCATGCCCTGCGCACTAATTCAGCATCACCAGAGATATTAGCTTCTTAACTGTGGCAATGATAACAAGCTGAATGATCCCTTTTAGATATTCAGTATTGACAAACCACGTAATTTTCATTTAATTTACATGATTTCAGCCACAGATTTCAGCATCTCTTCATCTTTCCCTATTTCCCCCTTTATACACCAATATCAGCAACATTTGATACGTTGTCTTTGAACTAGTTTCAAAGTAACATGTTTGAACTGATCAATTTGTCATTTCTTTTTATTTCATTTCAACATAGTTTGTTGGAAATGAGCTATTTCAGTCTAACAATACTTTTTACTATTCAGTATAATCATGTTTTTCCTTCCCATTAAATGATTCCTTCGCTGATGCTTTGCTCGACATTATATAGAAACAGTCTTGAGAAATCCAATTTCTTTCTTTCGCTCCATCTCGTCTCTGTTTGATTTTTCAGGGCGAAGGTGGGAAGGGCAGCGTCTTTGCGTGGGCTGCAGGTAACGGTGGGATGCCGCGTGACCACCGCTGTGCAGACGGCTTCGATGACTCCATCTGCACTCTTGCCACCGGCGCTGTCAATCAGAGCATTAATCCCGCCTACTTTGGCCAACCCTGGCCTGGACTGACGGCCGTCACCCTGACAGGGGCCGGCGTGGGAGGCTCGCTACCTTTGGTTAGTGCGCACATACCGCCTAACACATCTAAGAACAGTGTTTATCATTAATGAGCGCGTATACGTGTATGTGTGCGCCAGCAGCTCTGCTCTTTGGCTCCTGCGAGCTGCGAGGAGCCTGTTAAAGAGCAGCCACTGGTGTGATATTTATAGAGGCCTGCCAAATGACCTAGGTGACTGCTGGGCACACACGCGTAGACGCGCGGGAGCAAACGAGTGTTAATTGGAGGTAAAGCGTGGCTGCAGTGGCTGAGAAAGAGGGAGGAAGACACTGAGGTGTTGATGGCGGAGGTAACACTGAACATCCAGGAAGAAGCGTGGTGCCGGCTCCAGGGCTACAGAAACACAAGAGGCCATTTTTATCAGTGTGATATCACCTCTGTCGCTCCGATGCCTGCCCTTTTCCACCTCCGGAGGTGGTTGGACCAGAAACTAGTTGGTTTAGTTTTAATTATCATGACTGTATAATTGTGTTGACATGTCCTAATGACAGAAAACAGTGCTGCTGATACAGGAGCTGCTGCAGTGTGGGAATACCGCTGCTTTGATTGGCTGCCGAAAGGAGTGGTTACATAAGAAAACTATGAGGTTTCCTTTTTTTTTTTATCTATTGTAATTTTTCCCCTGTAGCTTGTTGTAAATTAGGCTTGTGATTTTTCCAGGTGACAATTGTATGAGGCCAACCAGTTTATTATATCCTCCAACATGTTTTCGGGCCTGCTGGACGAACCAGAGAAAAACCCATGCACACACAAAAGGAGAACACCCAAACTCAATACAGAAAGGCTACTAAAGGCAGCTTCTCCATATACCAAGCAAACAAAGTTGAGGTGTGTTTATTCAAGATGCAAAGCTGCTGCATGTTTTGTGGTCACAATCAGATGGGAAATTGGCTCCTTGATCAGTCAATTCAGCACTTTATTCAAAGACTGGAAGGTCTCAGAAACAACAGGATGAACCACAGTGGTATGACTCTGGTTATCGTTGCAAGTTCAGGGATATTATATGCTTACAGTTTTGTGCAAATTGGGTTTAAACAAAAAAAAAGGTCTTATTGTTAGCTATACAGTATATTGCCTGTCAAACTGTGATTATTGATAAACATGTCATCATCAATCAAATACCAAACATACAGTCATTTCCCTTTTGCATTTATGTAGCGATATAGAACACTTGCCTGTAAAACATCTGTAAAACTTTACTGTCACCACTCCCTAAAAACCGTACAATTAGAACACTATATTGTTAACCTATACTCTTAACTGTCGGAATGAAAAACATTTTACATAAATGTTTGTTTTCCCCTTCTTATGACAATCATATTGGGGCATTCTCTTTCTGAGGGTGGACTAATTTACACTCAGATCTTTTGAGATCCTGGAGTTTCACCAAATGAGGTTTATCAGAAAGACAAGTTTTATTTTAATTGTCAAATTCTTTAATGTGCTTTTTTTTCCTTTGATATCATTATAATGATGATTCAAATACATTTAGAAAAATCCCCAAACCTCATTGGGGTGTTCCTACTTTTGCACAGAGGATAAAATCTATATTTGCAAGGCTTTATCATTTCGGTCGGGCAGATCTCCTTGTTGATCTATGTTTTTAAGCCGAATGCAAATATTGCTGCTAACATTAGCCTCATCTTTTACATAGTGTGGCATGAAAAATTATATGGAATGGTACCTAAAAGACATCTCAGTGTTGATGACTTGAGCAATTTAGCATGCAGGTGTTAGTGTTATGTGTATAGCACAGCTTAAATGCAGAACTGCTGATCAGGTTTCGATTCCTCACTTTCTTTTCTCTTCACATGTGACAATCTAAAAAATGTGTGTCCACTCGAGCTGATAGCACAACAGTGGACTGTGCAGCAGATTTATTTTGAATTTATTTTTTTTACTCCGTTAGTTGTTTTTGCGCCTGTTAAAATGTCAGAAAATCAAAGTCTAAAACCCAATAAGAAAGCCATTCTTTTATATTTTTTGCTTTTACAGTGAATTTAAATGTTCCTATCGGGATGTATAAAGGTTAGATTTCTGTTTTGTAGTCAAGAAAAGATGCGCCTATAATAGACTTCGTCATTAAAATTCTGCTCCTCGCATCTTTGAGCTTTTCCTACCTTGTCTCTCCTCCTGTTTCCCCCTCTCTGTTTGTTTTTTATCCCTTCCTTTGATGAAGATCATCATTTTCTCCCACCCCGTCTTTGTCTAAATCTGCAAATACATCCCCTCATTCCTTTCTTCCTCTCCTTCCTTTGTCTTGTCTGCCACCTTCCCACTATTTTCCAAGCCCCCTTTTTCTTCATCCCTCTTAACTCGCCAGCTGTCGGTGTGGCCTCGGGCCTGGTGTTTTGTGGCGGTATCAGCGGCGTCTACGCCTCCTTCATGTTATGGATGGTACTAGAGGCCGGCTTTACTGCTCCAGCTGTCATGCCGCAGCGTTCTCAGTCTCAGTCGCTTGGCTGTAAAATGGAGCGCAGGTCCCCTGGGCGAGGCGACTCCCAGGACATTACTGTTAAAGGCTTTGTCGTGACCCGCTGCTACCGACTAAACTATATATCACCTCTCTGGCTCAGGCCAGCAGCATTCTGCTCACGTCTTTATGGAGCCGGGTTCCCTCTCTCTCTCTCTCTCTCTCTCTCTCTCTCTCTCTCTCTCTCTCTCTCTTTTCTCGCTTTCTCACACTTGCTCATTCTGTCTCACTCTTTTCTCCCCACGTTTCACACTAACACACACAGGGGCACACATAAACACACACATTTTTATATATATATATACATATATATATATGAAATAGTAATGATAAAAAAATCAGGAAATTTCTGTGTGGTATGACACAGATATGTTTTCAATTCTGCCTCATTCATGAATGCAGAGACAAATGCTTAGCAGCTGTGAACGCTACACAAGAGGCAGGTTGCTTCTGATGAATGGGAATAAGAAAATAAATGACAGGTTTCCCTGTGTGTTTCCCTGTATATATATATATATATATATATATATATATATATATATATATATATATATATATATATATATATATATATATATATATATATATATATAGATATATAGATATATAGATATATAGATATATATATATATACACATCATAAATAAACAAATCAAAACTGGTGAAAGAGTAGTTGGCATGATTAAGTGTTGGTATTGTCATGGGATTTCAGAAATTACAGGATGAATTTTGTTTTGTGATATAAATGAAAACATTTGTGAAAGGTGCATATTTGGACAACTAACAATTATACTCCCTGCAGCTCACCAGAAAACATTACTTCTATTCTTTTTAGAATGAACACTTATTGAGTTTGATCAAAACGCAGACACAGAATCCATTTAAGTGAACAGGTAACCTGTAATGACACAATAACCACAGCAGTGAGAACACTTAGCACGTTGCTGCGGCTGGTTGAATAACAGGAATTATCCAGTAGGTGCCGTCCAATATCACATCAATACACAGAGAACTTTGTTGATTTTTGAGAAATTTTGTCCAAAAAAAAATTCCAAGAAGAAATATCTAGCTGCTAGAAGTTACTCCTAGATTCCTCAATGTATCTCTATGTACCTCGATGGTGTTTTTCCCCCACTACCCAGACCTACATGTTAGGTCAACTGGTATCTAAAAAGGCTGTAGGATTGAAAATGTGTGTGTTACTTTCTCTGTTTGTCCTGATGGACTGGTGATGTTTCTCAGGTCTACCCTGCAATTTACCCAAGATGAACTTCAATCGGTTTGTCCAATAAATGGACACAACTTTGCAATATATATTCACTTGTAGCATTCTAAAGATGTACATCTTAGAACCAATCAATATATTCATTTATATTCATATTGTATTTCTGTTGGTGTAGGACTTTGGTCCAAAATAAAATCTCTTGCCAACTACTGGGTTATGCACATTTTAACCTATGAGCATAATGAGACATGAAAGCTTCAGCATTTTAAATTTGGGTTAAGAAATACAACCATGCTAACATCCCATTTCACCATCCAATCCAGGATCGCCGGGTGCAGGAACTAGTCCCAGCCCATTATGGGTAATGGCTGAGTAAACTCTGGACGGGTCGCCAGTCCAACACACAGCAAACACAAAGAGAAGAACAGTCCAACCTTACGGGCATGCAATCAGAAATTAGTCACCGAGAACCCCCCTCATCAAAATGAGCCACCATAGGTTTGAACAAATAAGCACATTATCAGCCAAAGTACACTACTCACATGTCTGCCATTAAATCAAGAAACTTTCACAGATTAACTCTCTTGCTGATATTTACCTGTGACTGAACTCTCTTTGGTCGTCTCAGTGTCCAATGAGCAAGATTACTGTGTTTTACTAGCCAAACATTCAAGAGTTGTGTTGAGGTGCTGAAACAAGTCTTTCAGAGGTCTGGACAGATTTGATAGAAGCAGTAAATTATTGTACCGTGCTGATATGAAACAGCCACAGGCTGCTGTGTATGTTTCCAGAATAGCCTTCAACGCGTCCTTGCCCCGACAGTGTCAGAGTGTCACCGTCTATCTCGTGTCTCTGCGACACGATGTTGGCCTGTCTGTCTGCGTTTCCATCTGTCCCCGTCCATCCATCTTGACGTCCGTCCAACAAACCATCAGGACAAATCAATTCTTCACTCATCCAGTTTGTCAGTCTTTCTGTCTCTGACTGTTTGTTTGTTCACTTTATCACCGTGGCAAAGCTCTCTGGCACTTAATCTCTGTTCCCCTTCATCCATTCATCAGGCTGTCCAGCCATTTGCTGCGATTCTGCCTCGATGTGCGCAACCGTAGGTGTCCACTTCTCTGTCCATCCTCCTTTGGTTTGGTTTATTTGGGCTGTCGGAGAAGCTGGACCATAAGCTGTGTTAGGATGGTCTTTTCAGTTATACAGCATGAGTTAAAAAAAAAAAAAAGATCAGTGTCAGAACAAATTAAGATCCTTAAAGCATTAAAAAAATATGTTTTTTAATGGCCAAGTTCACCAAGCTATGCAAGAAGTTTTATATTTAAGATTTCAAAAATAATTTAGAAGATCATGTCAGCTTGGGCACTATAAAATCATTATATATAATAATTAATTCTCATCTCTTCTCTGGTTTCCTCTCTGTGTGGATCTGGATAGCAGGGAAAGTGTATGTAACTTGCTCTGTGGGGAGTTTGAGAGTAATCGCCCAGTATTCTCACTGGGAGACATGCATGGGAAAGTGAATCCACTTCCTTTAATTGGTCTTAACTCAACCGCTTTGACACACACACATGCACGTATACACTTATACAGCATACACAAACCCAGAAAGGACGTCTCCTGTGTGTTATCATGGAAGGTTATTGTTCAAAATGACCCCCCAAATACATACATATTATGAGCAGTTTGCATGACCGATGTACTGTAATGATATTGCATAATGTCCCAGATACAGACATGCATGTCATCACTTATTTTTAACCTCAGAGGATCCAACTCTTGTCGCTGAATCACAACGTTATATTTTGTTTGTCTTATTTTAAGTCTTTTTTTTACTTTGGCAGGTAAGAACTAATTCCTTTTCTGCAGTTTTGTGGTCTGTGATGCTTCTTGCTGCCGTGCCATTTTGCAGTTTACTTTGAGTGCAACAGTAAAGTCTTTTCCACACAAAGCAGCAGACAGTACGATTTGATCAGAAGCAGAAAAATTGGGAAAAGGAGAAAAAATCTGAACAATTGGGATGTCTATTCGAATTTCTCTTCATCCCTGTAATTGTTGACATGCTATGTGAATTAAATCACAAATGACAGACCGACTCTACCACACCTGTGATCACACTGCGAGCAAAGTAATGACCAGCGTGCAGATTAAAATTAATGTTTGTAATTAGGCTGTGGGTTCACTCTGGCTGTCTCAACCAATAAGTTGAGCATTAAATGCAGATTTCTCCTGCTATATGCCATGTTCTTCCAATTATTAGGGCTGCATTGTAAAGGAAAGACTATTTGTAAATGAAATGACCTCATACAATTTGAATAAGAATTGTACATACCAGTGCACGTGTATGCATACACTTACATAATGCAGTATATTAGTCTCCTACATTTTTAAAGTACTCACATAAGCCAATTGAATGTTTCCTCCTCACTAATAAAGAAACAAATGATTAAAACAAAAAGTTCTTCTGACTTAATCAACAAATTAATGCAAGGTAATCAACATTTCTAATTAAGTCAAAGCAGGAAAAGGTCACTCACACTATTTATTTAAGTTGACCTTATCTAATCATTTGGAAAACACTAGTTAGACCCAGACTGAGAATATACACAGACATTTATTTTCACATGTTTACATATGCGTACAAACACACTAATGGATGTAAGTTGTTTCGCAATGAGACGACTCCCACTTTCAGTATCAAACTCTCACAACGAACCCCTCCTATGGTGGGTAACATTTAAACACAGAAATATAATTACAGAAGGTCCAAACTGTCTGTGGCGTTGCAGTCGTATAAATGCACACATTATAGCATTATAGCATGTGCGCACTCGTTCTCATTAACCACAGAAATCGGGGCGACGCCGGTGGAGTGTGTTTAAAGGAGATTGCCGCCATGCACTTATTGGACTTTGCCTAATTGATAAAGCCATTAGTAACACTTGTTCAGATAACATGGAAGGGATCTCAGTCTGCTCACAGTCACTCCAAATGGGTTCACTTAGGCCCAGAGTGCAGCACATTAAGAGAAGATTACAGAGCGGCGTGGAGCTCCTTGCCAGTCCACGCCTCACTACTGTCAGATTGATAGGGACTAAGGAGAGCAAAAGAAGTAACGCTGGCTACTGAGGCTCCACGGGGCAGCAGCGCTGGATGTGTAGTTATGCAGCAGTTGATGTTTCTCTGGAGGCATATATGAGTCTGCATGTGCTTCTGTGCAGTTATGACACAGCAGGTGATACTCTTAAAATTCTTCGATGAATGTGTTTTTGTCTCTCTGCGCATGTGGTTCGGTGCCTTTCTGTCAATTAAGAGCGGCGATCGACTTGTCTGCCAGTTTCTCTGCCTCGCCGCGAAAACTGCAATGTAGATTTTAATTTAAGGTGTCCAAGCAGAAGATGTGCTGCCCGAGATGAGACGTTGGGGTTTAAACTGCTGCTTGTCTTGTACCAGCAGATTTCATCGTGCTGGCTAACAAGCACGCGGCGATTCCTCTTTCAGTTATTGCTGAAGGAGAGAGACAGGAGCGGGGAAATTAGACCTGCTGAGTTTCAGTGAAGGAAATACCAGGGTGGATGTAAATACGTCACTCTCTTTTGGGTGCAAACATATCTATGATGCATGATGCAGTAAAGTTTACGTCCTTTGAGGTAAAAATGATATTGTGTAGCGATTTGTTCTGTCCCTCAGGTTTTAAACTGTGCCTATTGAAGTGAGTGAGTTCCTTTCTTTATTTTCTTTTTTGTGGTTTTAAGTTTTTAAGGGGGCAGATGCAGTTTATGGGGTGTTTTTCTTTGTTTTTATATTGCAAAAAAAATAGAACAAAAAATACCTGCTGGATTTTAATTTGTAGTTTCAGGTTGATTTGATTGTCAAATTTGATTGTTGTGCAAATATATGGTTGATAATGACTTTGCAGGTCCAATAACTAAATAACAAAATCCAACCTGTGTTTAT
Source organism: Lipophrys pholis (assembly GCF_963383615.2). NCBI lineage: Eukaryota > Metazoa > Chordata > Actinopteri > Blenniiformes > Blenniidae > Lipophrys > Lipophrys pholis. Next base: position 10,444,569 of record NC_137639.1, on the reverse strand, counting down.
ACACACATTCAGACACATCCGCACATTAATACACTGAACTGTTAAACATAAATAATACAACTGCCAGTCCATGTGGCTGAAGAACAGCATCAGAGAATTGTTAGATTAGCTATTGACTCTTAAGTGGAGGTTAATTACTGCAAGTGCTCGATTTTTAGATATTTTTAAAAAAATTTTTTACCAGTAATGTTCCTGGGGACTAATTTCTCTGTTGATTAAACTGAAATTTTAATGGGGACTACTTGACTTGTCTGAAAAAAGAGAGTATGCTCAAAAAACAGTCAACATTTTGTGTATTCAGACTAAACAAATTCCCTTCCTGAAGTTTTTACCTTCACAGTTAAATGGAAGCAAGTTTCTTAAGGCTTGATTTTGTTGTCCAAGTTGTCGAGTTATATGCAGGTTTTTTTCACTCTTGCTCAGCCTAAATAGTAACGCTGTTTTTAAACTTCCGTAGTAGCCCTGACGACTGGCTGCATGACAGTTATGCTACTTTCTACATGTACAAAACACAAACTGGAATACGGTATGTGGATATTTGTGATGGTGGATATTTAATTGTTTGCCTGACTAAAGGTTCACATCCCTAAATGTGACAAATCAAACACTCCCCCCAAACAACACCTTTAATTCTCGTGTTTGACTTGTTTATTCTAGGGTAGAAACACCATAACGACAACGACACATCACAGCAAGCTCTGTGGAAGACAGTTCACTTCAAAAGTAGATAATAATTACAAATTCTTTATCACTAACAGCGTCCTCTAAATTTCACATGCTGGTTTTTTAATGGCACAATATATAAGGCACTGGTAGCAGCCAGGCTCTCTCTTATTATAGCTTTTCTGCGTTTTGATCTCAGCATTTGTTCAAATGTTTACGCATTGTTGTGTTTAGTGTTTCTTCTATCATTGATTTTGATGGCTACCGCTCAACAAACCGGAGGCTGAATAGACATTTTATATTATAATGTGTGAAAGGACGGCTGGGCTGCTTGTTTAACTTGGTAACCTCAGTTGGTATAAAATGCGAAGAGATCTTTACAAGGATGTTGTGCATGTGTTTTTCTCCCACTGTGCTGAAAATGTCCAAATTTCCAAATACCAAAAAAAAAACTGTATGTTGGCCTTTAAAAGACACAACATTTTTCAATATTTGGGTGTTTTGAGAGAAATACTTCGATTTTGATTGTAACTTTGATTGCACACAGCAAGCAAAAGTACAAAGACATTCAATGTTGTTCTCTTAATATAAATAAATAACAAAATGAATAAGCATGTGAAATAGGTCAGCTAGAAAAAAAATGTTGGGGGAAGTTGTTGGTAAAGTCAATAAGTATTGTAAAATGATGTGAACTCCCACCACAAGTGTAGAATACTAATAGCAGAGTTGCATTGACCGACCATTCGTCAACCACGTGACCAACAGGACTGTCCTTCAAATCACAGACAGACGACTCCGGCTGGGTGATATCTAATTTGTTAAAAAAAATAAATTTAAAAAGCGACTTGTGGAAAACTGCTCAGTTCTAGCACCCCATATTTTCACTGGTCTTTACAGCTTACAGCATTTGCAAACATACAGTATGTTGTGTTAAAAAAGAATTATGCGGCTTGTTCTCCCAACAGAGTTTTATTTTCGCCGGTTGTTTACCGGTAAAAATGTGGAGGGTGATGCTTCTAAATGATCGAGAGCTGACAGTGTTTTCCTCTGGGTGCCGATCTCTCTTTCTTTCTTCACCCCTCCGTCTTTCTGTCTTCTTGATTGCCCATCTTCGGCGTTCCCTCCCCTGGGCTGGACACTTTGTCCTCACGCTCCCTGTCTCCTTCTCCTCATGCCAGTCCTCCTCCTCCTCCTCCTCCTCCTCCTGCTCCGCCTGGGCCCAGTGTGAGTGATAAATTATTCGTGGGCATGCTCGGAGGGCCCAGGGCTGCTCATTCCTGCACACAGAGGACTAGCATTGATCCAGCCTGTGGTTCAACTTAATTGGAAACCCAGTTACACCAGCCACAGACACACTCCCACTCACAAACACCGAGCACACACACACACACACACACACACACACACACACACAAACACGCACCTCGAGACGCATAGAGTGCACGATAAAGCTGCACTAATGCACACATATGCACCATTGTACAGTGTGGGAATACACCCGTGTATAGGTGCATGGTTATTACAAATGTCAACATAATTACGCAACACACACAGACACGCGCAGTTCCCACATGCATTCATGCATTAAAGTGTTACAGAACTAACATCTGCCTAAGTATCAGCTGCAGTATGTATGTTTTACAGCCACTTGATTCTCTTACAAACATGCACACACAACGCAGACTCACATACAAGTGCACAATATGAAATACAAGAGCAAATAGAAAGACGCAGACCTTCACACACACCCGAGACATGCGCACACACACACACACTTTATAGTCGCTAAGCCTGCATTCTAAGCAGCACTAAAGAGGAGTAACAGTCCACAGTGGAGCAATATGGAGGCCCAGGTTTATTGATTGGACTGAGACACTGACTATCATACAGCTAATAGATTACATCAGACACATTGGAGCGGCCCAGTCAATGAGGCCTGATCCTATTAACTGGGGATTTGTAAACAGTTGTGTGCTCACTGTGACGGCTGCTGTGCTGCTTTGTGAGCCTTGGCGAGGGGATGACGGCTGCGCAGGTCTCGAGGATGCTCAAACACGGTTGAACTCAGCAATGTCCGGAGATCTGCTCCTGGTGCCGTTGCTCAGCTTTAGGAAGGCGACTATCACTGCAGTTCTACTTTTACAGTCATAAATGAAGCTTATACAGATCTTTATCACGATGATCAGTCAGGTTTGGTTGTTCGCTTCATGTCTGCATTCTTCGATTAAACACGTGATCTTATATTAAAGTCACATGAGCAATTAAAATGCTAAAACGTGGGATTACGTGAAATTCTGTGAAATTGGGAGGAAGCTAATCTACAATCCAATAATGGTCTGGAACTCTTGGCAGAAGTTTATGGTATGTTAAGGATTATAGAGGATCAGATATTCTATATGGAGGGGTGAATAGGTCGTACATTACTTTTATTAGATTACAGTTGTTTTTAATACAGTAATGTAGCAATAGGAATGTAGTAGCATATTTATAATCCAGTTACTCATTAAAAAACTGTTTGGCCATCTATGCTATACTGGACATGATATAGCGGACATGACTTCAGACTTGTCAAGAAAAACGAAAGTATATCGAGGTCAAGTGTAAACGAGGCCTTATTGAGCAACCTCCCCCCCGACCTGTATCATCACGCCGGCAGCCAGGAGTGTGAACAACACGCACCCATCACTTTAGCTGCTCGCCCAATTCCTCAAAATACCCTCTGAACTTAATAAAAAGTTTTTTTTTTTTTTTTACTCCTCTGCACTGTAGTCATGGAACAGTCTGCAAAAATCACTGAAGATTTCCTCCTTATAAGCAAATACAAAACTTTAACAGCCTGTTTAATCAAAGAATGTGCTGTATTTATGACAATTTCAATTTGTCTCAGTTATATGTAAATTTCTATATGTGTTCGCTCTTTTGTATTATTCCGGTGTGCCTCTTGGCGAGGTCTCTCTCAAAAAAAGAAATCTTATTGTAAGAGACTCCATGGTAAAATAAATGTAAAATAAAAACTGTCGAGGCATAAGCCCTTAGTGTGACCATATTATAGTGGTTTCCAGGCTGGCAATCTGTTGCTGTAACTTCATTAAAGCACACCAGATAAGTTGTGCAGATATGTGGGAATAGTAATGGTTTGAGGTTTTATGGGTGGCTGGAAATTTTGCATGGAATTTCTAAAATGTTGTAAAGTAACATAAAATTAATCAACCCGATTACTTTCCAACATTTACTGACTTGTAGGAGTATCATGTGTACTGTCTTCTGTAATCACAATACAAGATATCTGTCTTTTCCATATCATACAGTATGCATTCACCTGGTGTAGAACGTTTGTTGGGATTTTGAGGTCTGCGGAAACAAGCAATATAAATCTATTTCAGCCACGTCAACTTAATCCTGCTTGTGTTGGTGTTGCCAGGTTGGGAGGTAAATTGCAACAGTTTCACACTTCATCGAGTGTCCGTAGATTTTGCAGCTCCACACAAGAATATGTTTTGGTTGAGTTATTGGTTAATGTTATAGATAGTTCAGGTAATAGTACTAGCAATGTGTAGTAAGTGGGGATGAGTCACTCTAGCCTTTTTGTCATTGTTGTTCAATTCACAAGCTTTAGAGCTTCCAGCTACTAAAAGGAGATGCCAGAGTGACTCACTCCACTATCATGTGGTATAAATTGACATTACAAGTCTGCACAGTTTAATTTTGTGACTATTTGAAATGATTTTCACTGAATAAATAAATATTTTTCTTTAAATGTCAATGTGAATGCAAGACCAGCAAGGTATCAAGCAAAAATGTGTTCCGATAACACATTAAACATACTGTAAATGCATGCGGAATGAATAATCAGCGGAAAAACACTTAGAACATCTTGAGAGCCACATTTACAACATAAGCCTGGAAATCATCTTGACAGATTGTGTTCTTGTCTCCTATTGCGCCACTTAAATTGTGCTTTTGTGCTTCTTTTTTTTTTTTTTTTGCAACCAAAACCCAACAGAAGAAGGAAACACACGGTCGAGCAATGATACAAAGAGCTTTTGTGGGGTGGAAAAAAAGTGGCACCTCTGTGTGAAAAAAAAAACCCTCACAAGTTAACAGCTCAGTTCATCTTAAGTCCATTACACCATAAGCAATACTTCTGTTTAACCAGCACTGTGGTGGATGCTGGTCCTGGGCTTCTCAGATTAATTTCGTGGCCCAAACCTCTTCGCATGTCCCTTCAGGGGCTGTGCAGCAAAGAGCAGTGAAAACAGAGAGAGAGAAAGAGAGAGAGAGAAAGAGGGAGTGAGAGAGAGACAGACAGAAAGAGAGAGAGAGAGGGAGAGAGAGAGAGCTGCACTCTGTTCTCAGCCAACAGTGTGTTTTTAAGAGCAAAACGACTTTTCCAAAATAAATAGATCTGTGTCGCGGACTGCTAGGAGAGAGAAAAGCCCTCGGTTCAATAATTAATTCCCGAGTCGAGGGTTTTGGAGAGCCGCTGATTGGGCTGATTTTTTATTTTTTTATTTTTTTATTCTGTTATGATACAAAGGAGGCCGTTTGAAGTAATTTGTCCCAGAGAGAGCAGCTTGGAATACCATACATGCTTTGATTTAGCAAAGCAAATTTAATTTTGTTTGCTTTATGCAAACCAGCCGGGGCCGCGGGGCTTTCTCTGATTCCACCAGAGGGGCTGATGGTGGTGGTGGTGCTGATGATAGAGGTGGGGGAGTGCACACAACAGAATCACGCCGCCGCTAATATATAATACAGAGCGCACACTCGTACACATAGACGCACGCAGTGAGCAGCAACAGTTCAAAAGTACAAAGCTTATCCCTCCCCTACACACACACACACACACACACACACACACACACACACACACACACACACACACCCACACACACACACACACACACACACCAATCCCTTTGAAATCAAAGCTTAAAATAATTGTTTGTGCGTTGTGTTTTGTTTCATTCTATCCGTCTATTATTAGTGTTACTGGTATTATTCCTATCATGTTGTTTTAGCTGCCTGCTCTCTCGCTGCTTGCTGGGGTTTTGTTTTATGCTGCTAATGAAAGCTTCTCTCCTCGCTTTTGTTCTGCTTCATTTTTTCAAATACGTGTGTGGAATACATCTGTTTATATCTGTGCCTGATATTTCCCGAGATGTCTAACACCACAGCACAATAATGAAGAGGCTACTTGTGATTTTTTTTTTTTTTTTTTTTTTTGCCTTTACAAGGGTGTTTCTTCACATCTTTGTGCAGACTTTCTTTTTTTGCCACAGAGCAAAAATATGAAGATATACCTTCAAATGAAAGACGAGAATGTGTGCGTGACGTGTTACACTTATGTCATTATTGATGGGAGAAATTACGCTTTACTGTGTAGTACACCTTTAATTACCTTCAGTCTGTGTGTGTACAGATGTTGAAGAAGACAGTGGAGGTGTTTCGTCTTAGAAATGGGGGGAAAAAAAGCTGTTCAGAATGGGTGGCCAAGCGGTTTTCTTATGCTCCATTCAAGTCATTTTCTTAGGGAACAATAATGAGTGGATAAAGCAGAAAAACCCAATTTCCTTTATGCTTTTTATATCCTGAAAAAGCCCTCGTTGACGACCCTTTGGTCTTTTGTTATAGAAAACGGAGCTAATATCCTCCAGCTCTCTGCGCAGTTTAAAGGTCTTAATTGGATTCCATTAGTATATTGCTTGACATGACACTTGAGTCCGCTCTATTAGAATTCCCCTGCCTGGGATTAAAAAGAAGACTTTTTCTACATGCGACTCTCTAGGCTCTTTTGTTAAAGTCTCAAATATTCTTTGTTGGATTCACAGTTTTTAGTGACACCATTATTAAAAATGTACGCTTGACTTAAATGGGTGCTTTTATGTCTGGAGGACCTGCTGTTAAAGGTATGGCAGTGTCTCATCGCCGCAGTTTATGTATCAATAAACCTTTGCATTAATAGTGTAAGTTTTACATGCAGGCCAGATAAAAATGAGCTGTACGCCCTATAAAACAGTCCCCCGGCCTCTTTCTGTGCGAGACCAGAGCCTGTGTTGAGCTCCCCGCAGGTTTTCTCTTCAGAGTATCACATGGAGTTGAAGAGTTTCCTCTGTGGTTTCAGTTCATGTGGTACACAGGCGTTTGATGATATTCTGTTTTATGCCTTTTGCCCCAGTCCCGAGCTGACGTGGAGGGATGTGCAGCAAAGAACCCAAAGAGCCTGGCTCGAACATCAGCGTGGCAGGAAACTCTATAGTCTCCATAGGTGAGAAGGAACTCGAGCAAGATGAAGCCTTTTTGTTTTTACCATTAAACTGACTGATGTATCACTCAGTCTCATGAATCACTTTACATGGTGGGAGTTCTGTTTTCCGTGCAGCTCTTGGTGAAATCTTCTCACTGCGAGTTCCACACGATCTCCACAAAGTTACTTTCCTCTAGTGAGAACATGCTGTAAAACAAAATACTTTTAAACCTTAGATAGCGGTCTCCGCACGACCTGCTCTGGAGTAGTGGTTCGCTCGCTCACCTCACAGTGACAGTGTCCCACGGTGGCTTTTTCTGTGTGCCGCTTGCTCCTCCTGTGTGTGTGGATGGGATTTCTGCAGTTGCTCTGGTTTCCTCGTTTGAGGTAAAATATTTAATTGGTTCAGTTAATTGACTAGCGCTCTGTCCAAAGCCAGCTGGGATCAGCTCCAGTGCCTTCTGACCTCAAGTTGGATAAAACGGTCCAGAAGATGAATGGTCAGCTGTTTTCCTCTTGTTTTGAATCTCCAAGCTGAGTGAATCTAACTGGTTGTAAGTTTATATGTTGCATGCAGAAATGATTTATTAAGTTTAAAACCATTACTTGGATGAGCATAAAGAAATACCTCATACATTTCACATTTAAAATCTGTTGCTTGAAAGTCATATTCTACAATTGTCTTACTCAGGAGAATTCCTAATTTTCAATCGATTAGATATCAAATGTTATACTAGTGTCAAATTGATTGTTTTAAACTGGTTCCAATAAGTAATGAATAGTAACTTTGTGTAGATAATACATACATAATTTGCTTACATAATGCATTTTACCAGATATCTTTTCTATTTCTTTTGAAAGACTTCAGACATTTGACATCACTATAATTATCTATATATGTTGTGTTTCAGGTGATACAAATGTAATCTTAGTTTTGACTTGTTCAGATCACTGTAAAGCCCGCACTGCCCCAACCGCAGTAACTTAAAACTCTTAATTCCTCTGTTGAAGGCGGGCCCATTTCAAGTTTCCCACCTCAGTGTTTTGTTGGCACGCCTTATCTTACATCTTATGTCTTTACCTGAATCCAGCCTCCGTCTGAGACGTGTGAAGCTGCCCCTTGGCAGACTTCCACTCGTGGATGTATGAAGAAGAAGTGAAAACAAGAAGGAGAGACGGTGCCCGCTTTGCTTGATGTCTGAGCCAAAAGTGTTTTATTTGGCCTTCAGCTTTGTTTCCACACTGTGCACGGGCACATTACTGTCTCCTCCGATGACCCAGACGCTTCACATTATGATTATTTTAAACTCACTTTTCTTGGCAGTCAGAAGGTTTTACAAAATAGAAACTCTCTTTGGATCAGAAATTCACAACAAAAAGAATCAAACCTGAGCTTTCTTGCAGAAACAAGTGAGCCTTTTTATTAGTTCTCTTTTTTATCCTTGTAATATTTAATAGGAATTAATTGGAAAGTGTCCTTTTGGGCTACAGTGGATCTTCTAATTTCTTTTAATCATTCAAATGGTCATCAAGGGGTCATTGAAAAAAAAGCTATTATCTGGTTTGAATGATTCAGCTGAATAAACCGCAGTGGTGTTACGTGTTTGTTCATTCAAAAATTCCAGAAACAGAAAACAAGAGTCTCCATTTTCAAATAAACAAACGGGCTCATGCTGCTGTGAACATCAGGTCGTCCTCCATCTATCGTCAAGAGTCCAAAGGTGAGCCTGAGCAACAACCATAGTGGCAATACACTGTTGTAAAGAAACTCTCAGGGTCGCAGTCGCTGAAACCAGAACTTTTGACAAAATATGTTTGAGAACAACTGATACCACATCACTACATTAATGAATATAAAAATGCATGACAAGACCACTTTAACCTGTTTAGATCAAATCAATGCTTGCGTGCTCATCCTTATAGAAACACACACACACACACACACACACACATATATACACCTCTCAATACTTTACTCAAATGACTGTGAATGTGATTTATTATGAGAAAAGGAACAATTGCTCAAGCTCTGAAAAGGGCAATATATTGGGACGTTGAAAGTAACACGATTTATATTTTTATGAAAACAAAATGAGCAATCTTATTAAGTTAGGACAGTGGAAACAGTTAGGTTGGAAAGTCTTTAGTACAAATGTGGATCATGAGCTGGATACAAAGAACTTTTCAGAGCTTCAGCGGTAAAGATGAAGAGAGCATCACCATTCTGCGCTAATTACTTCCGAAAATTGTGAAACAGTCTTCGAAAATGTTCTTCAATGTCACAAAAACATTCAAGATCCCACCAGCTGCACTTCATGAAAACGAAAGCTTCAGAAAATCAGGAGAAATGTTTGTTTACAAGGAACAAGTCCGAAGGATAATATTGGATGTTTGTGATCTTCTGGCCGGATATGATATGCTTCTAGAAACCCCCGACTGGGACCAGGAGCACTTCCTGAAATTAATACAAGCCAATTCTGAATCATGCAAAGAAGCCGTGTGCACGCTGAACATCACACATCTGGAAAGGCACGAGCAGGAAAGAAGGTGTTCCATATTTCAGTGAGACCACAGTAGACCACACGCTGCATCTATTACAACAGCAGAAGATCTGGGTGCTGCTTGCTATTCCTTCATCATTGAGTTGGGTGTCTATTTGTCTATCGAGAATAAAGTGAAAAGGTTTTTGAGAACTGCAAGTCATTGCAATCCGCTCTTATTTATATTTTAGACCAACTTTTTGGGAATTGAGGCTGTAAGATCAACTATCCTGGAAATTACTTTCATGCTTTTAACTGTATGAATCATATTTTGTTTCTGAAAGTCAGTTATCTTCCACTTATCCACTGCTGCCATTTCTCTCTCTCTCTCTCTCTCTCTCTCTCTCTCTCTCTCTCTCTCTCTCTCTCTCTCTCTCTCACATATAAAGCGCTCCATCCACAAAAAGCAGCAGCCTGTTTTATGACAGTTGAGACAGGTGATCTTGTCCGGGGAGGAGTGTCATTGTAATCCTCTAATGTTATTATCACACCCACAGCGTGTCTGAGTGTCCGTACCTGCAATGATTTACACAGACACAGGCTGGAGGGAAGGAAGCGTCTCCCTCTCGCTGTATGAAGCCAGAATAAGAGAGAGAGAGAGAGAGAGAGAGAGAGGCCTCTGCTCCTCCAGACATCGTATAAACGATTTTACAAGGCTTTTCACATTGTCCGCCAGGCGCTGACATATCTGTAATCAGTCATATTGTTTGTGATGTTTCCCCTCTGCTCTCTGTCTCACTCACCTTAAAATTCCCTCTCGTCATCCCGTCTCTAACTAACTGCCCCTCAACCCCATCCCGTACTTTCCTCTTCTTTTTTCCTCTCCTTCACCATTATTCCCTCTCACTCCCCTCATTTTTCTGTCTTCCATTCCCTCTTTCACAGCATGCCTTCTCGTAAAATAGATTGTAATTACTGTGTTGCTGTGAGAAGAATGGATTAATTAAAATATAATGATGCCGATCACACCAGTGGGCGTCTGTTGAAATCTGTCCATTTAGGGGCTGTGGCAGAGGACTTGTAATGCCCTGATCATACTGCAGCAGCCATGTTAATTATAAAGAATGGTTTATTGCATGGGCGAGGACGGGTGGACGAGACGGCGCAATCAGCACAGGGTCACTTACCATCACTGGGGTTGTTACAATACATTAAAGATTAGATATGATACCCGTAATGAGAGGATCTATGTTTAAGAAAATTATAGGTAGCACTAAATGCTTCGGTTGTTGGGGGGTGATAGTGCTTCTTTCCTTTATTTTTATCTAATTCTATATTTGTTTCTGAGAATATCACAATGTTTATGTGTTTCTGTAGGTTTTTTCTGTAGGTCTGTTAGTGGCTTGATTTATCAGCTTAACAACTGTTCAGGTACATATTTTATTAAGTGAAGTATCTCTGTGACTCACTGCTGAGCAAAAATGAAGCTTCGGCCTGATTGGAAGACTTCATATGATGTAATGTGACTTGGATTTAATTGTTCACCTCCTTAAAGGAACACGAACTGATAGATTGTTATGAGATGCTTAATTATAGATATGTTGCCCTAATATGAAGCGTCATTAGACTGAATGAAAGTTTTTTTATGGATGTGCTGCATAGATCATTTTGTTTACCATTTTCTAAGTTCATTTGTTGTAGGTTTGAGTGTTTGTGCACAGATGATTGTGTATCTCTCTATTAGCTGTGTGATGGACTGACACATAAGTCTGTGGCAGGTATCGAAGATGGATGGATGGATGGATGGATGGATGGATGGATGGATGGATGCATGGATGGATGGATGGATGGATGTGCAAGTAGATTCTTCATTGCACTTCTTAGGCATATCAAAAGACCAATTGAAGGTGGAAACACTTCATTGCTGTACCATCTTCTGGTACATTGGAAACTGAAAAAATAATAACACAATAACATAATAACACTGCCGACGCCATGCTGAAAACTCTCTTGTCAAATAATGTTTTTTCATTCATGTATCCATCTCTAAGTTGCTTTGCTGTGCTTTGTGTGCACCACTTTGTTTTAAACACTAAACCCTACTTGAAGTTTACAGTCGAGGATGAATGATCACGTATTGCTTTTAGTAAGTAATGTGTGCACAGAGCAGTGTGCTGAACAATATGAACATGAGCAATATTTGCTGCAAAAGTCTCCTTTTTTCTTTTTAAATTAGTGGACTCGACGTAGTTGTTATGTGTAACCTCTCCTTTCAGGGAGGATGTACATATTGTGGACAGATGGTTGCAGTGACTGCTCGGCTTTGTATCGGCTGCGGGGGTGTGGGGGAGTTGGGGGGGGGCGGGGTTGGCGGGGGGGCTTCCGTACATGCATTTGTTGTGTTGGTGTTGATGTGCATGGACCTACGTGTGTTTGCATTTGGGGATATTTCAGGGAGACTGGGGTCTTGTCAGACTGGCGGAACTGTATCCCACAGTTCCCATCTGCTTGACCTCCATATAGACTGGGAGCTTTAAAAACTCTGATGCGGAGGACAGCACCCCACCACCACGTCCTCCACCCTCCGCTCCCGCCGCTGTGACGACAATAAACATGTCAGCCGCCACACGCCACAGCAATCTGCAATCAGATTTACTGTGCATGAAATATGGTGGTGCTTTTATTGGTCCAAAGGCTTGTCACTCATAATTTATAGGCTGTTGCCGGGCCGGCTGTGATGTCAGCCGGCTCCCAGCACCCCCGGGAGAATGGGAGGAGGGAAGGAGGGGGTGAGGGCTGGGGAGGTAAGGGGGGGAGGAGGAGGGATTGTGGGTGAGGGATGGTGGTTGGGTGGGGGAAAGAGAGACAAGAGGACTGAAAATTTGCACAAGAGAAAGGAGAAAGGAGAAAAGGTGACAGAGTTAGGTGGAAGGAGGAGGGGGATAAAAAAAACAACGTGCATCCATCCTGTTCCTCGCTGTGGCGAGTTTATCAGGCTGAGGGAGCGCGAGTGTCAGTGTTTCCCAGGGAGTCAACAAATACTCCTTTCCTTCCCCATCCTCTCCTCGGCACCCTTTGAACACTGACACCTATTGATCACATGGTCGGCGAAATAAATAAATAAAAAATCCGCGATTCACATCTCCACTTGAAGCCTCTCTAACCTCGAAATACAAAGTGGAGAGCCCGGTGTTAGCAGGCTTTGCACCAGAGGGATGACGTACCTGAGGAGAGGCCGGACGTCCAAACAGGCTTAATTTCATTTAATCTCTTCTGATAGCATAGGTGAAACTACAGTAATTATCCTGTGGGAGATTTAGATGGAAAATAACAGTGGAGGAATAGATCAAAGAAAGGCTGCCCTCGCTGCTGAAAACAAAGTGAATATCAAGGAGAATGCATGAGTGGTGAAATAGTATCCTCAAAAAAAAAAAGAAAAAAAAGAGGAACTGTTGTGGCATTAAAAAATGAGATAAGATTCAATCCCTCTTTTGAAAAATGATACTCCGCTCATGGAGAACTATTAGAATGTTTACATTTGCGGCATTTTGTTCCATATCAAAATAATTAATTGCCTCCATTTTCAAATTAAAAGTACATTACAACACAATTAAGGATGCAAATGAGTCTGGGCCTGTCGCGAGCAGCCAGAAAAAGTGAAAGAGTGACTGGGCTGATGTATGAGGGGGTTTGCGTGTGTTTTTGTGTGTTAGGTGTGTCGCAGCGGATTATTGTGCACGGGCTTGTGAGTGTCTGCGTGTGCAAAAGAAATGTGCCTTTGGTGCCTTTATTGAAGAGGAAGACTCAGCGTTGAAATGACATCAGCGTCGGAGCATAAATCAGAGCTGTGCAGTCATAAACAACAGACTAATTAGGTCACTCTTCCCTCAGGAACTGATGGGCCAGTATTGTGCTAAAGACCTCTGTCACAGGTTGGAAAACCATCCCACATAAACAAAACACACACTTTCACTGTTCCGCTTGTACATATTTCTCTATCTGTGTCTGCCTTCTGAGGGGCTGTGACCTCCAACGAGCCCGCTTCATGAAAGATGTCTACATCTCGCTGGGAACCAGGAACAGTAAAACATAATTTTGTCATAACCTTCCCTCTTTGGAGGGAAAACAGATATAAAAGTATATAGCCTGTGGTTTACTGCGAGTCCCCCTCACCCAGCCTGGCAGCAGCACGCAGGGCTGATGGATGCCGGGCGTCGGCCGCCTTTTAATTGCTCGTAAATTTTTGATCCAGAGAAAACGCCACATTCTCCTTGTCCCCCGGCGACATGGGTGACAGAGCCGCTCAGGAGGGAATAAAAGAGCCTCAGTGAGGAACACTGGGAGGGTGGGAGGCGGAGAAATAGGATAGGAGACGTGCTGACACACTTTGAAATATACAGGCACACATAATCAGGTGCTTCATAGCACAGAAAAGGAAAGACCTGGGGAGTGCATTAAGGACCTGAATCAGGCATCGGCATATTAACATCAACCAAAAGCTGTTTATTTATTGATGATTATGTCAAAAATATGTTTGTGAATGTATTTAACAAACATATCAGCTCAGAAATTATGAGGTTTTCCACAAAGAGTGACTGTATTTAAATGTAATACCGCTGCAGCTTGGTGCAAATGCTGTTTGAGATATGTTATATGCAGATGAAACATTCTTTTAACTACTTTTAACTGAAAAAGTAAATTTCCCTTGAAGATACTGCGGTACAGTATATCATAGCACTGTAAAAGGCTCAAATGTGTTGAGATTCCAAGTTATACATCTGAGGGAGGCATGATTGAAGACAAACGTGAAGTGACAGAACTGAGTGTTTTACCAAGTGTTACTAGTAACTTTTCCTTTTGGCAGTAACTGATTCCTATCTTCAATGACATTTCCACAAGCTTGTTCCTTTTACCGCAATTGACAACACGCATTGAGCTGCTGTCTCTCTCTGTCCTGTGCTTGTATTTGTTGTCCCTAAATAAACATCTGCCCGCCTTTATAATTCCTGCCTGCATGTTAGTAGTTTATCTCACCTTCATTCATCCGTTGCTTTCGGGAAACAAGTGTTAGGCCATGTTCTGCGTGACTGCTGAGAAATTGTGTCCTCCAAATAGGAGCGATTGCAATTGATAAAAAAAAAATATATATGACTGGTATAATGACTGATTGAGTCAAACAGACTAAAATAAGGTGTGTGCTCTACCATTTGACTTCCAGCTAACTGAGTGAATCAATCATCAGGCTGACCAGCACAGTGCTGACAGCTCGGCTAATGTGTTATTGTAGATAAAACATCCTAAACTGAACAGCCTTATCTTACTAAAGTAACTCTACTTTTCTTTTAGTAATAATTGTATTATTTGCCCAGCACTGTGTATGTCAACATGACATGATGCATCGATTTGCTCCTTAGGATGTCCTATTATTTTCTGTTCGGTGACATAAAATATAATTTTTTTGTTAAATTCTGAATTTGAAGTCATAATTTACCAAACAACAGTTTTTTTTTCTCCCCACAATTAAATGATCATATTTAGTGTCCTCTGCTGGTGAATCTTGTTTACGATTGCTAAAGGACAAAGCCAGTATGTTTGTCTTTTCAGACTTTTCCAGGATATCCAGATGGCTCGTACGCCCTTAACACACACACACTAATAAATTCCATGTCATGTCTCTATTGCGGAAAGCTCTCTGGTTGTGTAACATTTCACACTGAGCCACATCATGTTGCCTTTGCCCAGTTCTGCATAAAACAAACAAAAAGAAATGGCCATTGTCTCAGCGGTGACGCAGGATTTCAGGGAAAATGGCCCTCGGTTTTAACTCGGTCTTGTCAATTGCAGCTCCTCCAGGCTGTGGTGGATGTTAACTGAACCAAAACAGGTGAAGGTTACACAAGGTTACCGATAGACTGACGTTCTCTCTTTCTTTTTAACAAGACTGAAAGAAATCTGCTGACCTCTGCTATGTTTCTGTGAAGGGCATTTACTTTTATATATAGATGGGCCATTAATTTTTAAATCGGAGGTATCTTCAAAGAAAAAGAAAAAAAAAAAATGTTTTGACTCTTTTACTCAATTACTTCTTTGGAAATACAAAGCACAAATTGTCCATGTCAAGCTCTGCCTGCAGCTGGAGGAGAGAGAGGAGCTCGGTGTAGCGGGGTGATGAACTGAGGCGCAGTTGGCTCCATTAGCACGTGCAGCTCCTTTCCTTCCCGTGCCATGGAATAGCCCTTTAAGTGATGGTACAGCGTTGACAATAATGGAGATGAGATTGAAAAATGGGGTTTAAAATCCGTCTCTGCAGACTTGTGACTGTTGCCAAGCCTAACAGATGCTCATCTGATCAATTTCTTAGCCCGTTTGTCTTCCTCCCGGAGATGAAAGTACGAGCGGATAAATGCAGGTTTATCCCACCATTTGCTTGTTCGTTGCTGTGAGGTCCGACATCCTGCCGAGGATTTTGATTATTTCCTCTTTCCTCCGTGTCAGACTCAGCCTAGCATCAGATCTCTATCACGTTTTTTCTTCTTTTTTTTTTTTGTATCCTGTCTTTCTTTCCTCATTTTCTGCGCTCCGCCTTCCCCCCTGCTGTTTGTGTTGTTTCACTTTCATTTGGTGGTTTTCAGCTCACCAGGTTTGGCCTGTTGTGATCTCTTCCCTCCTCACTCGCGTCAATACTACCTCCTCTATCCCGCCTTCAGACCCACCACAGGTCACACTCAAGGTCAGAGTTCAGAAGTCAAAGGGAGCTGCCCAGGGTCCTGCTCACCTGCCAGCGTTGATGGAAAAAAATCCCATCTGACACCATTTCTCTATGTTAGCCAACATTCTTTTCCCGTTTGAACTTGTGCTGTAGTGTACAGATTGATGTTGTAAAAACATTGATTATTTTAATTATCAACAAATATTTCAGCTGAATATTTGTTGAGGAAGTAACATACTGCCTGTGTAATTACTATTAGTGAACGGAGCATAACTATCATGATCCAAATTAGCCACAATCTGAACAAAATCCAATGAGAATTCAGATATTCTCAGCTCCAGCCAGCTCATTTTCATCTAGATATTTAATATCTTTATATGTTGCTGCATTACACTACAACAGATATGGATTTGTTGGGTCTCTCTAAAAAGCACTTAGAAATGACTGTTGTATTTGGTGCTACATAAATATAGTTGAATTGAATAGAACAGGCGGTATACCTGGACCTCATATGACTACATACACAACCCACATTTACACCTGCTGTCAATTTAGACTTTTTTTTTTTAATTTGTCGCCTGTTACTCTGTCGGTCAACTGAAAAAATACCAACACTGACAAGCAGAAGTGACACGTCATGATTCCAACAATAAACAGATTACACTCCTGTGCACACATAGAAGGACTGAGACAACAAATGGCTTGTTGAGGTGTGACCATAGCTTCAATAAGATGTGCATGTAAATGTACTGACAGTGAGGACTCCAACTCCAGAATCAAACCAGGGATGCAGTACTTCATCTTCACCTTTTTGACACCCTGAATTTAAAACTTCCTCTTATTCTGGATAAGTATAATTGTAATTATAATCCCAGAATGGAATTGGAGCTATAAGAAACATGAATTATTACTAATCATAATGATGTTGAGTATATCTGATATATTTCTGGGGATATGGTAGGAATCTGAAATATGCAGTTCTGTCCTGTCCTGCAATGAGGTTTACTTTGCACTTAAGCACGAGTCATATAAAATTAGTAGTGAAGTCATAGTTGGGCTGCTTGAAGCACCGTTCACTGATTCTGAGATCACTGAAGTGTGGAAAAGACAAGACGTCGTGTATCACACGATTTGAATTCATTATAACCTCGTCTCACAAATGAAAACCGACTTCTTCTTTCTGGTGTTTGAAGAAAGCTTGAAATAATTCATTTATATTCTAAGTATTGAAATTTGAGCTTTATATATATATATATATGCATAACCAGTGTAGATGTAATTGGGCTCCAAAACTGTAAAAATAATGGTTACCTACCAAAACCCCATCAATTCCACATGTATGTTTTGAATTGAGTTTGGCAGATCTTTTTTTTTTTTTTTTTTTGGTTTTGTATATGTGTGACCCCTGAAATATATTTTTTTTTAATGTGCCTACTATACATGTAGTAGTTGACACTTTCACAATCCTAGCTTTGGTTCGAGGCTTGGCAGCCTTTCTGTGTGGGGTTTGCATGTTCTCCCTGTATGTGGGTTTTCACCAGGCTGTAACATTTTACAGCAACACAGAACTGAAACTTTTTTATATTATTATTATTATTTATTCATTTTTAATTTTTCAGGATGACGGTTTCACTTCAGGTGCAGTAGTAAATAAATAGGGAAACATACAGGTATTATTTTTATTTATTATTATTATTATTATTATTACTTTATATTATATCCCTCTCATTTCTCTTTATTTATCCAAAACTTAACATTTAAGAGACTGAATCTTTCTGTAATGCACACCACTACAGGGGTTTACCACAGACTGTGCTCAAGTGAAAGAAGTGCTCTCTAAGAAGTGAGTGGCAAAAACATCACTGCACTAAGTAATAAGCTGCAGAAATAGGGGAAGAGGAACATTTTAGAACGATACTGACAATGGTCCTCTTTCCACAGATAAAGGTCTCATTTTAGCCTAATGAAAACAGTCATCCAGATGGTCTGATATCGCCGTTCCAGTGTCCCCCTCTGGCTAACTCAGCGAGCCGCCGTCATGCTGCAGGCTGACCGGCTCGCAGACCCACAGCTCTCCTCCAGCGGGCACAAAGGGAGAGAGATGGGTGAGCCTGATCAACCCCAGTAGTGTCAACCCAATTACTCATTCTCTTAAAGGGCTATTAAAACATAATTGCCCGGCGATTTACATCCAAGTTAACGTGGCCTCGAGATAATTTATTATTTTCCATAAGCCCTTTCTTTTGTGTGCCGACTCAAAGAGCGCGTGGGGGAGAAAGAGAGGGAGACTGTAATTTCCTGAGTCATGAAGAAAGGCATGTTGGCAGCCCAGTGTAATTGTTTAAACCCCACTCTCAGACACCTTCCAGTCACCCCCTTTTAATCCTCGTTATCGCTCTCATTAGCCCCGGGTCAGGGGTCAGCCGGCTCCCGCTAGAAACACAAACACAGCACCGGCGAGAGCAGGGCATGGACGGTGGGCTGGATGAGGAGCTGCAGGGATGGGGCTGAGGTGGAGACTCTCTCATGTCTTTGCTTTGTCCACGTTTCTGTGCGCACAAACAGGCGCAGAAGTATTCATGTGGGACTGCAACTACTGACAGGGTGCTTGTATTATATGTGTATTGTATTTGTGACAAGCAAAATTACCTGAGTCCTGAATGAATGCCATGGTGCCGTTTAAATTCCCCCAAATGTTTGAACTTTTAGGATAAAAGTTTGTCAGTTCGATTCGATTTCAATCTTTTTGATTTCGTAATTTGTAAATCCTCATCTGCCATTGTCGGTTGAATTTTGTCCTTGATATATTGTAACCTGATCATACATAAATCATCACAGCAGAGACAAAGAATTCACTTTTTTTTATTTCAGTTGTATCTTATTAAAATTGATAAAGTCTCTGAAAAGGACATTTTGCGGAAACATTTTCAGATTTCGTTTGTCATGATTCCGTTTATTCTGAAAATAAACTTCTTTGAGGTGACATTTTCCAACATTCTCAGTGTTTCAAAAGTGACTTACCATACAAAAAACGTTTTGTGTATTTTCCTATATTCTTTAAATAGGCATCAACACTGAAACAGGAGTGTACAACATCAGGCCCACCGGCTGAAACAGGCCTCAGAAGTCATGAGTTTTAATTTCAATTAAACAAAGTTCCCCCTCAAAAAATATAAGCACCAATGAAATGTCATTAATATTAAAAACCCCTTGTTCAGGTTTTGTTAAAACAGATCTTCTCACCATGTTCTTTGAATTTAAACTAACGAAAACATTTGACATTACTAAAACTAAAACATAACATAACTAAGATATAAGTTGAAATGATCACCAGCCACGGTAAACGGGGCCCAGTGCTCGGTGGGTTTACTCTTCCAGTCGTATTTATTTTTAGTCAGCACTGACTTTCATGCTCACATATTTCCTCATGTCCAAAGCTTTTTACAGAACTACATTATAGAATTTAGGTTGTCTCAATATTTTCAGCTTCCTTGTTCAATAACAGATGTAATGAGAAATGATTAAATGCTCATTTTATATAGCTCATGAAGGGTTTCTTTAATTTTTTTTACTTCAGAGTTGTCCTTGAATTTATTGCTTGATTGGTCGATCATCTTATTTTACTTAAACTATGTGGCATCCTTCAATTCCTTACACGTTACCTGATCCACATCAGGAAACACATCCAGCATAATCATTTCCGGTCGAGATCTGATGTTCCCTTATTATTTCTGAGCAGATTAGTCGAGGCACATCAGGTTGAGTCTTGACCTTGAGTGTGGGGGTCCAGGGTTTGAGGCGCATCTGTCATAAACGACAATCATCTTCAAGTTGTAACGACTTCCAGAAGCAACACCTGTAAAGAGGAAGCAATAGAAAGCACATGATCCTTTCAGAAATGTGATCTGATCTACTCTCTGTATGAATCTTTAATGGCTGTTTGAATTAAATAATTCAATTGTTTTTATGATATTAGGTTAAGCACATTCTGTTTCACTACAGGCTTTTTACTCACCGTTCCATGCAGAGAATTCTGACATCTCAAAGGTTTTGAAAAGTTTTTCCTGCCCCTGTATATAAGACCATCTGCAGTGCAGTTTCCTTCTTGAGATTTTGGTCGCATGTGTTGTTATAAAAGACGTTCAGTCAAAGTGTGGTGGACTATTAATTTCGAGCAATTCCTTTATGAGCTGGGTAAGGTGTCACAGAAGATAATTAACACCCACATGCACGGTGTAACATGCTAATGTCACCCACCATAGCATACAGTGTGACAGTGTCGCAGGCTGACAGGTCACTGAAACTGTTACTCTTAATCCCATTCGTGTCACGTGACTGGAGCTGCAAATTATTCTCTTTCCCCTCCATCCAGTGCGTCTCTCTTCTGTATCTGCTGTAATCCCGCTCACCTCCTCTGAACTGTCTGCAGGAATCACAACCTTGTTTCCTCCCCAGTGTCCCCTTCTAATTGAAGCTAATAAAGATCAATTAAAGCCATTAAGGGCTTTTCTTAAACGAGGCCTGGCTACTAAATGCATTAGCAGACTCTCTGCCTCTCTCAATATACGCTATACATCTCTCTCTCTCTCTCTTGCCTTATTTTGCATGCACAGGCACTAGTTAGGGTCTGCTGGGGCCAAGGTATTTCCAGGGTCACATCAATGAACAGTACTCCTGCCTGTTCTTGGAGCTGACATTTACCCGCTACATCTGAGGCCAGTCCCAGCATGTTTGCATTAAATCTGCCAATAAATATGGCTCATGCTGACATTCACGGTGTTGCAAGTGAAGATAATCTCCCTTTCGTATGTGGTTTGTAACAACCAGCCCTGCGTGTGAATTTTATGAGAGATGGCAGAGAACCTGTGATTTTAGGTTATCCTCCTCTCACACAGCGTTATCACCTGGTTAAATATTTAATGAAACATGGACAAAAACCTGTGGCTAAGCCGAAGACAAAATACTGACTTGATGGTGGAATAATCACAAAGATTGAACCAATTGAAATGTTTTTTAGTGGAGCTAAGCTGTGCAAACTTAAGATGTACTGCTCCCCCAAGTGGCCATAATAATTATGACAGAAGCAGAGTAGAGAGGTAGAAACACGGACAGTTTCCACATAAGAATCAATGATAAATCTTAAATTTTGGAAGATTTTCTTAGCAGAAGCAGAGTTTCAGTGGGGGCACATGGGAGACAAACACCTCCTGGTATCAGATTGGCCACATCCTAGTTGTAATTAATTATATTTGCTGTTGATTATTGTGCAAAATTGGCAACTGACATATTTTCATTCATAACAATAGCTCAACATTTTATTGAATTTACTTTGATTAAATTCAGTTGTGTTTAAGACATATCAGAAATTAATGTTATATTGTGTTAGGTGAAGTGTGAAGATGTGTTTTGCAACTCCTGAGCTACTTGGGATTCAGGTGAGGAGCACATTGCACTGAAAAATCAGATGCTGAAGAGAACGATGAAACTAAGAGGAAATATACCAACTAATGAAAAGTCATATGCGTTCACAAAGAATTCACTGAGCCAACACAAGCAAGATGAAAAAATAAATACACTGAACAATTAGAATCTTTATTTCCACTTAGTAGTCTAAAGAGGTGTTAGTGGCAGCCTTTATGTATTATCACTATTGGGTGGCCCTGCTTTCCCTTCCTAGAAGAGTTTATGCTTTAGTTTCAATAGCAATGAGTGAGGAATTTAATTGAGCTCAGTCTAATATAATGTTTCAAACCTTACCAGAGAGTGATTGTGTTATTACAAGTGAATTGTTACCATGTTGTTTGATATTTGGTAGTAAATCGCTGGAAAACTCATTCAAATATTTTATAGATGAGGATTTCTTGAGCCAAATAGGAGCTCATGATGAGATTTATCCTACATCTGATTGACAGGAAACAACTAAGCAAAATACACGAATAAAGACATATTTTAACATTTCAATAATATAATATAGAGTTTGTGTATAAATGTATTCAGACATTGTTTGTTTTTACCTCATTGACAATAATTTACCTGCCTAATAGTCAGTGGGAATTTGATATTAGTAAAGCTGGGATCAGAGCACTAGTGCACTATCCACTGCTACTCTACCACGAGAGCACTATTCTTACCCCGGACTCAACAGAAAACAAGCGATGTGACAGAGCGATAAGAGAGATGAAGGAGAAGGAGAAGTGACCCATTCACAGTACAGCAGGGAGCCTGATGGTGCTACCAGGAGCTGACAGGACTGTCAGCACACTTCATACAGCCGGCTCTGTGTCTGTGTGTGCATGAGTGTATGCGTGCACGCGTGTGCGCGAGTGTGTACGTGCGTGCGCGCGCACGTGTGTGTGTGACTGTATGTCCTCAATGTGTGAGATTATAGTGGATATGTAACTGAGAACATATCTGAGTCTGTACAGTATGTGTGAGACCGTGTGGATTGAGCATGTTGGACGTGTGTGTGTGTGTGTGTGTGTGTGTGTGTGTGTGTGTGTGTGTGTGTGTGTGTGTGTGTGTGTGTGTGTGTGTGTGTGTGTGTGTGTGTGTGTGTGTGTGTGTGGGGTATGGTGTATTTATCTCTTTATATGGGGGTGCACACTAAACTGTTCGTGTTCAAACTACCTAGTTGGGCTCAAAACATGGAGCCTTAAATGATATCACATCTATTTAAAGTTAAAAAAATGTGTTTTTAATGATGTAATTCCCTAAAGGGCAGGGTTACAGTTAGGCACTTAGTTAGGATGGTTGGGGGTGGGGGGGATATCAGGAAATACATTATGTCATTGGCAACGCCCCTCAAAGGTAGCGCTGCAAGTCTGTGCATGTGTGCCTGCGTGCACGGCTGTGTGCATGTGGAGAATGTGTTTCATTAGTCTGTCCGTCTGCAGCTTCGGTACAGTATAGCAGGCAGCCTGGTGCTGGGACGAGGCGGGAAGCTCCCGCTCAGTCAGCCTGGGCTCTGCCTCCCTCTCCATATGGCCACAGAAAGCCTGGGCTGCCTCCCCAGGCCTCTGCCAGTGTGAAAAGCAATTGTGTGGAATGTGTAGGAATTAAGTATCCCATCATTCAGCGCAGACATGCAATTAAAAGAGCTGCAGCCGTCACTCGCAGCAGACATCGCGTGAGTCATGTCACTATAACTCAACAAGGCTGATGGCTGCCTTTTTTTTTGTTCTTAAGAGGGAGGAGTAAACACAGACACACACACACACACACACACACACACACACACACACACACACACACACACACACATCCTGTCTCCCGTTTGCACATTTACTCATTCATTTACGCAGACAATCACAAACATAAGCATTCCATTTTTCCAGTCCATCTTAATACAGTGCTTGCATCTTGAGTTATTGGTTTCTATGATAATTTCTCCTTGTCCATATTGACTCTGAAGAGATCTCTGATAAAAATGGCCCCTCCGTCAGACTACCATGGAATATACAAGAGATTTGTTTTTTCCCACAACGTCAGCATTTTTATTTTTTTTTAGCTCAAATGTAATCCTTAATTCCTAGAAAGTCAGCAAGGTTATGTCACGGTGTGCATATGATTTTAGCAACGGGGGAAAACTAGTTTGCTTAAAGTGTTGATATTGTTAGAAATATATTTTTCAGAGTCTCACCTTAGGTCCCAGAACTTAATCTTTAATGTTCATAAATCTTATTTCACAATCTACATAGTATGTACGCTGCACCCAGCCTGTGTAAATAATCTTATCTTGAAACCAAGGCTGATCATCCGCGTACCTTTCGAAAAGTGATGACTCCAGTCACCCTGTCATTGTCCTTGTGTGCAGGGCGAGGAAAGAAGCCAAGGTTTGAACAAAAGGTGTCCATTTTTTTTTTTATTGATTACTCAACTGTTCATTTCATTAATCACATTGAGAGCTGAGTACAGTATTGGAAGAGTTTTTGAAATGTCAAGCTCCAGTCCCGAATCTAAATTATTTAGCATCTTTCACTTGACCCTCTTTCATTTTTCTGCTTACACGGTGAAAACACGCGGTTCAGTGGTCGTTTGGAGCTGCTGTCTATTCTCCACTTCATGGCATCCATACTGTATTGATATTGATTCTGTATGTTTCTATAATGGCCCTTGTTGGGCATGTCCACTTTCTAAAGGATTTTCTTTTCTCCTATTTTTAATCAATTCCTTGGTGTTTGAGATTTCCATTGCAATTATAAAATCATGTGTTCACTTCAATCATAAGAAAAAAACTTTATATGAGGTTGAAACATTTCTGTGACTATAATAAAAAAACAAAAAAGCAAAACGTGTTCACCATCAGGCGATACCCCTCTTTTTTATGTGACAACTTGCATGTACACAGAAGTGTACCCAGTTCATTATGGGTGCTGTGAATTAGTTTCTTTGGTGAAAGTGTGACCGCAGAGTCTTTCTGCAAATTCCTGAGGAATTGTTGAGGGTAGTAGTAGATAGTAGTCTGCCCTGATCAACTGAAAAGGTTGCGCTCTAAAAACGCTGTACAAGTTTGATCATCGATTTATGTTTAAATTTTACTGTGAACACAGAAGCACCTCAAGCTCTCCACAACTAAAACTACCCGACCTGAGATCCGGAGTC